>NC_072394.2:59560000-59862500 GCF_028885625.2 Pongo pygmaeus
GGAGTTGATTTTGAGCCTCATTTTTCTCCTCCAATTCTCTTCCAAATGATTTCTCTAATTTTTTTTTTTTTTTTTTTTTTTTAGATGGAGCATTGCTTTTGTTGCCCAAGCTGGAGTGCAGTGGCACAATCTCGGCTCACTGCAACTTCCACCTCCCAGATTCAAACAATTCTCCTGCCTCAGACTCCCGAGTAGCTGGGATTACAGGCATGCGCCACCATGCCCATCTAATTTTTTGTATTTTTAGTAGAAACAGGTTTCACTATGTTGCCAGGCTGGTCTTGAACTCCTGACCTCAGGTGATCCGCCGCCTGGGCCTCCCAAAGTGCTGGGATTAAGGCGTGAGCCACTGTGCCTGGCCAATCTCTGTAATTCTTATCTGGAGGAAAGAGGTTTGATATTCTTTGGCTGTGTCCCCACCCAAATCTCATCTTGAATTGTAGCTCCCATAATTCCCACATGTTGTGGAAAGGACCCAGTGGGAGACCATCAAATCATGGGGGCGGTTCCTCCCATTTCCCCCATACTGTCCTTGTGGTAGTGAATATGTCTCATGAGATCTGACGGTTTGATAAGGGGTTTCCCCTTTTGCTTGGCTCTCATTCTCTCTTGCCTGCTGCCATGTAAGACGTGTCTTTGCCTACCCAGCCACATGGAACTATGCGTCCATTAAACCTCTTTTTCTTTATAAATTACCCAGTCTCGAGTATGTCTTTATCAGCAGTGTGAAAATCGACCAATACAGGGCTCCAGAAAAACTTCTGGGGTGAAAAGCAGCAAGTTGGGATGGAAAGAGCACTTTTCTACAGGGATCTCTCCCATCAGCAGAACCCCAATGCTGTTCTGAAGTGCAGAGCCTTCCAGGTACAAAGCTCTAGGTACTGGGACTCCACCCTTTTCAGGATCTTTTTCCCCGATGCTGCATACAGTCAGAAGTGCAAGGCAGGGACCAGGAACTTATTCGAGGTGTGACCCTCTCCCAACTTAAACACAGTTTATAAGACCCCTTGTTGGCTTCTCAGTGCTCTTTGAAGTCTTGTTCTTCATCTCCTCAACACTCCGCAGCCACACTTGTTAGAGGAAAGGGGTCCCGATCCAGACCTCCAGAGAAGGTTCTTGGATCTCACGCAAGAAAGAATTCAGGGCGAGTCCATAGAGTAAAGTGAGAGCAAATTTATTAGGGAAGTGAAGGAATAAAAGAATGGTTGCTTCATAGACAGAGCAGCCTTTTTTAAAAATGGTTAAAAATAACCATTTTTATGGTTATTTCTTGACGATATGCTAAACAAGGGCTGGGTTATTCATGACTCCCCTTTTCAGACCATATAGGGGAACTTCTTGTCATTGCTATGGCATTTGTAAACTGTCGTGGCGCTGGTGGGAGTGTTGTAGTGAGGACGACCAGAGGTGACTCTTGTCACCATCTTGGTTTTGATGGGATTTGGCCGGCTTCTTTACTGCAGCCCGTTTTTTGTTTTTTGTTTTTGTTTTTGTTTGTTTGTTTGTTTGAGACGGAGTCTTGCTCTGTCGCCCAGGCTAGACTGCAGTGGCGCGATCTCGACTCACTGCAACCTCCGCCTCCCAGGTTCAAGTGATTCTCCTGCCTCAGTCTCCGAAGTAGCTGGGATGATAGGCGTCTGCCATCACCCCCGGCTAATTTTTGTATTTTTACTAGAGACAGGGTTTCACCATACTGGCGAGCCTGGTCTAGAACTCCCGACCTCATGTGATCTGCCTGCCTCATCCTCCCAAAGTGTTGGGATTACAGGCATGAGCCACCACACCCAGCCTGCAGCCTGTTTTATCAGCAAGGTCTTTATAACCTGTATCTTGTGCCAACCTCCTATCTCATCCTATGACTTAGAATGCCTTAACCATCTGGGAATGCAGCCCAGTAGGTCTCAGCCTTATTTTACCCAGCTCCTGTTCAACACGGAGTTGTTCAGGTTCCCACGCCTCTGACACACTGGTCCCCTTTATGAGCCACCACATCTCCCATTCTTGCTGCAGGATCTTTGTACACGCTGTCCCTGCCTGTGTGCTGACCACAGGGAAACTCCCTTTGGACCCCTGGTCTAGCTCAGTTGCCAAAGCTCACCCTTCCTGGGCCCATGTGTCCTTCTTTTTCAGGCCATTTCTCTCAGTTTGAGGTTCAACACCCTCATCTCTGAGATGATTTGCTGGTGTCCACAGCTGCTCCCAACCGGGAGCTCCCTGAGGGCAGGGACTGAAGTCGTGCTGCATCCCTGGGCCCAGACCTGTGGGCAGAATGATTCCTGGTTCAGAGCCCAAGTCAGGAATCTCACTGAGCAATTCCGCTGTAACCCCAATGACCATTCACATGGCAAACCACACAACCACCCTGGGCCTCCCTTTCCTTGACCATAAAATGGAGCTATGGCTGGGCTTGATGGCTCACGCCTGTAATTCCAACACTTTGGGAGGGGATAACCTGACGTCAGGAGTTCGAGACCAGCCTGACTAACATGGTGAAACCCCATCTCTACTAAAAATACAAAAATTAGCAAGGTGTGGTTGCACCTGTAACCCCAGCTACTTGGGAGGCTGAGGCAGGAGAATCCCTTGAACCTGGGAGGCGGAGGTTGCAGTGAGTCGATATCACGCCACTGCACTCCAGCCTGGGCGATAAGAGCAAAATTCCATCTCAAAAAAATAAGTAAATAAAATAAAATGGAGCTGTAACTGCACCTCTCCCAGAGGGCTGTTTTAAGGGTGAAATGAATGAGTGTGTGTCATTTCCTTAGCATGGCATCTGCCATTCATTCAACAAGCACTCAGGAGCTCCTCCTGTATACCAGGCACTGCACCTGCGGAACTACAACTGAAACTGAAACTGACAAAGTCTCCTCCTGGTCGCGGAAGGCAACCCACAGACGGACCTAGAAGAGAACGTCAAGCGTCGGGAAGGACATTGTGTTGGGTGGTTCACAGCACAGACGCTGCGGCCAAACGCCAGGTGGTGGAGGGCCCTTCTCAAATTGTCTGACCTCTCCGGGCCTCAGTTTTCTCAGCTATAACACGGGCTGACAAGAGTAAATGACAATAGCAAATGAGTTAATATGTATGTGTAGCCCCTGATGTTACAGTGGATAACGATGAGCTACTATTAGGAAAAGCCAGTCAGGGAACTACAGTTGAGAAGAATGGCAGGGTGTCGTGTATGTGATTTCAGGTGGAGAGGTCACGGCATGCTTCTTCAGGGGTGGAGGGTGATAAGCGAGAAGGAGGCAGCCATGTGGGTATTTGGGAGGAAATGGTGCAGCCGCAGAGCAGATCAGGGTTGTCAGGTTCAAGGCTGGAGGCTGGTGCTGGGGTAGGAGGTGAGGCTGGAGAAGGTGCTGATGTGGCAATGCAGGGATGTGCAGTTTGTTCCCTGAGGGGTAGGAAGCTGCTGGAGGTTGTGACAGGTGCCTGGTGGGATCTGCCCAGCTTAGAGAGATTCACCAACGTTGCTGTACAAGGGAGGCATGTGGGAAGAAGGACGGGCCCCAGAAGAACCAGCAAGAAGCTCTGGGGTCCAGGTGAGAAGTGATGGTAGCTTCGAGAGGGGCACCAATGATGGAGGAAATGAGAGGCACAAATTCTGCATGCATTTTGAAGATGTGACCAACAGAAAGTACTGGCAAATGGGCTGAAGCCTATGGGGCCTGGCACAGTGGCTCACGCCTGTAATCCCAGCATTTTGGGAGGCTGAGGTGGGCAGATCGCTTGAGCCCAGGAGTTCGAGACCAGCCTGGACAACATGGCAAGACTCCATTTCTGCAAAAAATACAAAACATTGTCTGGGCATGGGGGCACGTGCCTGTATTACCAGCTCCCCAGGAGGGTGAGGTGGAAGGATCACCTTGTCAGAGGCATGTGAACCAGAACAACTCCATATTGAATAGGAGCTAGGTAAAATGAGGCTGAGACCTACTGGGCTGTGTTCCCAGATGGTTAAGGGATTCTAAGTCACGGGATGAGGTAAGAGGTCAGTACAAAATACAGGTCATAAAGACCTTGCTGATGGGCCGGTCACGGTGGCTCACACCTGTAATCTCAGCACTTTGGGAGGCCAAGGTGAGCGGATCACGAGGTCAGGAGATCAAGACCATCCTGGCTAACACGGTGAAACCCTGTCTCTATTAAAAATACAAAAAAATTAGCCAGGTGTGGTGGCATGAGCCTGTAATCCCAGCTAATAGGGAGGCTGAGGCAGGAGAATCGCTTAATCCCAGAAAGCGTAGGTTGCAGTGAGCTGAGATCGTGCCACTGCACTCCAATCTGGGTGATAGAGCGAGACTCTGTCTCAAAAAATAAAATAAAATAAAATAAAATAAAATAAATAAAATAAAATAAAATAAAATAAAATAATAAAATAAAATAAGATAAGATAAAATAAGATAAGATAAAATAAAATAAAATAAAATAAAAAGACCTTGCTGATAAAACAGGCTGCAGTAAAGAAGTCGGCCAAAACTCATCAAAACCAAGATGGCTATGAGAGTGACCTCCAGTTGTCCTCACTGCTACACTCCCACCAGCGCCATGACAGTTTACAAATGCCATGGCAATGTCAGGAAGTTACCCTCCCTATGTGATCTAAAAAGGGGAGGCATGAATAACCCACCCCTTGTTTAGCATATCATCAAGAAATAACCATAAAAATGTGCAACCAGCAGCTCTCAGGGCTGCTCTGTCTATGGAGTAGCCATTCTTTTACTCCTTTACTTTCTTAATAAACTTGCTTTCACTTTACTCTATGGACTCACCCTGAATTCTTTCTTGTGTAAGATCTAAGAACCCTGTCTGGGGGTCTGGATCAGGACCCCCTTCCTGTAACAAACTGAGCCCAGGAGGTCAAGGCTGCAGTGAGCCAGCCACTGCACTCCAGCCTGAGTGACAGAGCAAGACCCTGTCTATTAAAAAAAAAAAAAAAAATAGCTTATGAAAAAGAGAAGTCAATGGCCACACCAAGATTTTGGTCTAACTGGGTATAAATGGAGCCATTTATCTAAATATGAGTGAAGTGCAGGGTGAGTGTGCCATCAGTGGAACTTACTGAATTATTTTATTATAAGGATTATGGCAGAACAATAAAGATGTCGGCCATGCTCCTTCAAGCCCCAAGCTCAATGGATAGGCTAAGTAAAAAAAAAAAAAAAAAAAAAAAAAATCAAGCAAGAATAAGCAAAAGTCTGTCCCACATACAGGAGGAAGCCACTTTCTGTCCATACCTAAGGAAAACCCTAAGGAAAACTGAGCTTTCTTGGCAGGCATTGAGAACTGACGGCTGTCCGAGACCAGCATCCCTGTGACTTCTGACTTTTCATTTTAAAACTTATTTTCACATTTGCTCAAGTTGTGCCTATTCTAGAGCAATTTGAAAAACGTCTCTTTCTCCAACCCCATCCTCGCCTCATTCCAAGGACAGACTTCAAATGGGGTGGGTCACCTGGTGTCTGCAATTTTCCTATAAATGTCCCCCTCCCTGGATAGAGCTAGTCAAAAGTGGGATGTGTTTAGAAGGTATAGAGGGATGTGGAGGTGTGTGTAAAGCTATCAGAATATTTTACTGTATCCTCTCCATGCCCAGGTGGGTGGAACTGGTTTCATTGGTAAATGCTTCCTAAACCAGAGAACAATGAGAGGCAACTGATCATCAAAAAAACCCAACGACAACAAAAACAAAACACACACACACTGACAAGCTCCTCTTCCCCTCAAACTGACAACAACAGAAAAAAAAAAAAAGCTTTTAAAAAGGAAGAGAAATCTTTGTGAATGTAAATTGTAAGTTGAGGCCTGGAGAGAGAGCAGGATTGGAGAGGGGAGGTCTCTGCCTCAAGGGGGCTTCACTTATTCGTGTCTCTAGTTAATAAAATGGATTATACTTTCATGAGATTCCCCCAAATTGTAAACATTTCTCCTAAAGCCATTAATAGCGATAATATATGGTAGACATGAGTGACTGATACTTCGTAGATGTCATAGCATCATCACCATCACCTCTGCTGACCATTTCATGCCAGCCAGGGCTCTGCACCCCTGGTCTGTGTTGGCCTCAAGGCCCCCAGCAGCCCTGCAAGGAAGGTGCTTTTATGTTCACCAGCTTAGGCACGCATCAGGGCGAGAATCTTGCCTCCCCTGCTGTGTACATTGCCCTCAAAATCCACTCTAAGTGCCCCAGCCTGTTTGGTGGCACAGAAAGCCTCTTCCCAGAACCTTCACGTCACATCTTCAAGTTCAAAACTCATCTCCCATCATTTATAATCATTTGGCAAATTTCATTTAAAAAGAAAATCCATTTAATGAAATATTTCTGTTTAAATACCCGCACATTAGATTTACAAAAATGTGCCCATCTTGAATATATTTAAGCAAAAATCAATAAAGGTTAATAGCATATTGCTAGAGCATCGCAGCGACAGAAAGCCAAATAATTCCTTTTGTAATTGAATAGTACCACTGGAGTGTGAGGAGGAATCAACAACGGCATTTCTACCATATCTTTTCAAATGGTGTGTGAAATTCAACCATTGGGCTGTGATAGCCACATAAGATTCAAATTTGACTAATTAGGTGAATTGTGCAATTTTCCATTTTTTAATAGGAAAGGAGGATGGCGAGGCAATTTTGAGAGGGTTCGGCTGAGAGCGGTGGGGGGAATATCGTGTGAAGATAACAAAGTCCTTAACAACAATGTAATTTAAGAAAAAGGATTTAATTGAAACCTATTACCAGACAAGCCCGCTGGTTTGAAGGACAAGATTAAAAATATTTCATTATTGCACACGTGACTTTGGGAATAGATGCTCAAAGAATTTATCATTTTCCTGAATCACTTACTGCCCAGCACTTTCTCCAAAGGAAAGGGGATTTGTAATAAAGTATCAGGCCAAAGAAACTGCAGTTCTTTCTGGCCACCCCTTTTTTTTAATTTTTAATTTTTATTTATTTATTTATTTATTTTTGAGGCTGTGTCTTCCTCTATCACCCAGGCTAGAGTGCAGTGGCATGATCTTGGCTCACTGCAACCTCCACCTCCCGGGTTCAAGCGATTCTCCTGCTTCAGCCTCTCGAGTAGCTGGGATTACAGGCACGCACCACCATCCCTGGCTAATTTTTATATTTTTTAGTAGAGATGGGGTTTCACCATGTTGGCCAGGCTGGTCTCGAACTCCTGACCTCAAGTGATCTGCCTGCCTCGGCCTCCCAAAGTGCTGGGAGTATAGGCATGAGCCACCGCACCCGGCCTCTGGCCACTCTTATTTAATTATTCCCCCATGGTAATGGATATTTGTCCTTACTGCTGAACACCAATCTACACCAATCTCCTCTCTTCCTTATCAGCACCTTGAGTGCTCTTGGGGAAACTGGCAGGCTTAGCCCTGTAGTTTGAGTCCAAATGTGTCATCTGGTCTGCCTCAGGGCAGACTCTGATTGTCTAACCAGCCTGCATGTTCCCTGGACCCAGAGGCTGGCTCAGTGAATAGGCGTATCTCAAATCCACATCAAAAAGACACGAAAAACAAATAATGTCTCCTTGCTCCCTCAACTGAGAGGGTCTAGAAGCAATATACCTTGGTATCAACAAGTACACCTAGGCCAGCGCAGTGGCTCACGCCTGTAATCCCAACACTTTGGGAGGCCAAGGCAGGCGGATTGCTTGAGCTCAAGAGTTCAAGATCAGCCTGGGCAACATGGCAAAACCCTGTCACTACCAAAATATAAAAAATTAGCCGGGCATGGTGGTGCCCACCTGTGGTCCCAGCTACTTGGGAGGCTGAGGCAGAAGAATCTCTTGAGCCCGGGAAACAGAGGTTGCAGTGAGCCGAGATGGCATCTCTGCACTCCAGCCTGGGCGACAGAATGAGACCCAATCTCACAACAAAACAAGTACATCTAGAGCCCAGATCTTACAATAAAAGGAACCGGGGCTCCTTGGAGAAATGGCAGATCCCAGGACTGGGGCAGAAAATATAAAACATAAGCCTGAAGCATCTTCTAGTTCCAGAAAGTAAGAAATGCTAAAGCAAACAAATAAATAACCCCAAATCATGGGGTCATGGCCAAAGGGCACAGGAGCCACCGGAAGGAGCTCCCTGTGGTCAAAGCGAGAGCAATTTGAGCAGGAAAGTAAAGGAGTGTTAGATTATAAATAAAAATAAATCAATAAATATTTATTCAGAGTTCAAAATAAATATATATGCTCCATACTGGTATAAGTAAATTATTAAATAAATAGGGAGAAGTAGACAAATCTCTCATGCAGAAATATTCCAAATAATTTATGAAGATGCTTCACTCTCAATAGGGAAGCGTAGCTCCCACTCCTGAAGTGTGGCCTGCACATAGGGACTTTCTTCCAAAGAGTCCAGGGGGAAAGAGTAACTTCACAGTGGAGAAACCTGACAAGCCTCAGCCCAGCCAGGTGATCAAGGTTAATATCAACAGTGATAAGTTGTGTTCAGAGTATATATGCTTACGTAATGGGATAAGAAAGGCACTCTACCTCTGGGATCTTCCTCCCAGACACCTATAGCCCCATCTATTCACGAGAAAACATCAGACAAATCCTAACTGAGAGACAGTCTGCAAATATCTGACAGGTCCTCCTCTGAACAGTGCAGGTCACCAGAGACAAGGAGCATCTGAGCAACAGTTGCAGCCAAGTGGAGCCTGAGGCGATATGATGACTAAATGTCATGCAGGATCCTGGGCAGAAAAAGGACATTAGGTAAAAGCTAAGGAAATTTGAATAAATGTGGACTGTAGTTGATAATATTGTATCAATGTCAGCTCATGACAAATGTACCATGGTCACCTAAGATGTTAATGAAAGAAACTAGGTGTGAGTACATGGGAACTCTGTACTTCCTTTGGAATTTTCCTGTAAATCTAAAATTATTCTAACATTTTAAAAATATTATTTAAAAAACCCGATATGAACAGCTATTTACGGGGACTTCTGGGAAAATAAAGCCTCTTGCATGGGATCATGTGTAGGGCATAAGAATATGAAATTTGCAAGTGACTGTGACATTTTGCCACCAAAAGGGGAAGACTCGAGCTGCTAGCAGTTCCTAGGTATAGTTTATGATTAAGCTCACACTGAAGAATGAAGAAAGAGGCCAGGCACGGTGGCTCATGCCTGTAATCCCAGCACTTTGGGAGGCCGAGGCAAGTGGATCACCTGAGGTCAGGAGTTCGAGACCAGCCTGGCCAACATGGCGAAGCCTCGTCTCTACTAAAAATGCAAAAATAAGTTGGGTGTGGTGGTGCATGCTTGTAATTCTGGCTACTCAAAAAGCTGAGGCAGGAGAATCGCTGGAACCCAGGAGGCAGAGATTGCAATGAGCTGAGATTGTGCCATTGCACTCCAGCCTGGGTGACAGAGCAAGACTCCATCTCAAAAAAAAAAAAAAAAAGGGAGAAAGAATAGGTATAGAGAAATAAAGTTCTTGATGATATGACCATGAGTGGCTGAATCCAGCCTTGCCTGAGATTAACTTAATCCTTGATTTTTCTGATTCTGGACGAGTAATTCCTTTATTATTTGAGTGGGTTTTCTGTCATTTGCAACATAATGATTAATTATGCATTGTTGGGAATCATTCTCATCTCCTCTGAACTGCTCAGTGATCCCAAATTCTGAACTCACACACTCTGTGATGTTTGGGGTGCAAATTAATCCCTGAAAAAGCCTGAGCCGTGCATGCTTTGGGGATACTTCTCTGCCGTCTCCAAGGCAGAGTCAGGTGCATGGGTGGAGGGCTGCAGGGACCTCTGGGCTAATGGGGTTTTTGGAGTTGGACTTCAGTGCCCACCAAATAAATCTCCCTCCCCTGTTAGAGGATAATTTCTGGGACATCTTCTGACTAAGTTGAGACTTGAGCCCCTTGTTTCTCAGTTTTCTCAGTCTGTGGTTATTTGTTGTTTTGTTTAGGGATGGCTGGGGACGCGCTGTGATTGTGGTTCGGGTTTTCATGTCTGCTGTAGACTTCACTGGGAGATCACCCCCTTCATGTCCCACCCCACTGGTAATAGTTATGTTCCTACTTGTTATTTTTAAGAAGGCTTTTATGGAAGACCTTTTGTGTAAGCAAACAATCAAACATTTCTTTTTTTTTTTGAGATGGAGTCTGGCTCTGTCCACCAAGGCTGGAGTGCAGTGGTGCAATTGCAGCTCACTACAACCTCTGCCTCCCGGGTTCAAGCGATTCTTCTGCCTCAGCCTCCCGAGTAGCTGGCATGACAGGCACCCACCACCGCGCCCGGCTAATTTTTTTTGTATTTTTAGTAGAGACCGGGTTTCACCATATTGTCCAGGCTGGTCTTCATCTCCTGACATCGTGATCCGCCCACCTTGGCCTCCCAAAGTGCAAGGATTACAGGCATGAGCCATTGCACCCGGTCACAATCAAACATTTCTAAATTGCCCCTGCTTCCACAGGGCAAGGACTATCTCTTAATCATCTTTATTTTTCTAGCACACAAGTCCTCGGTTCAGCACAGCAAGTCAGTAAATGAGTGATCCTGTAACTCCCCGCCCACAGGAGAAGAGCCTGAGATGCAGACAGACCCGGATGCGTGTTGTGGGCCAGATGCCACCCAAGTCTGTTTGGCTCCAGAGCTTCCTGCTTCTCTGTCCCCACCTCCCCACCTGCCCCAGCACCAGCCTTCCTGTGAGCTCTTAGAGGAAGGGACAGTCTTCTTGCCTGAGTGGCTAATGACACCTCAGATCCATGCTAAATCTTTGAGCACAAGCTCTTAGGACGAGTGGCTAAAGGCCATTGAAAAGCCAGCCCCACTGATACCCAGGATAGGAGGCACAGTGCTTTGAACAGAGCCCTCTAATCTCCTCCTCAGCTTCAAAAGGAATGAAGGGTTTCTCCTAAGGCTGTCAGTCAAACCGTTACAGCCTTTGTGAAAGTTGTGACCTCGGACTGCATTACACACCTGCCCTTTCAGCAGCTCTTTCATGTTCTTGAATTCAACTGCACAGGGTTCCAACGGCCACCTTCATTCACCTTCAGCGCCCCCAACTCCTGATGCATGAAATCCTGCACTCTGCGGTTTTTCTCCCCCTTTCATTTGTTCTAAAGGTCACCTTAGCTCCTACTTTGAAGGAATTCATTCATTCATTCAACAAATTTTTGTTACTCTGCATCAGGCACTGTTCTAGCACTGGGGACACGGCTACAAGACAGGCAGGGTCTGTGTGGAGCCAGGGGTTGCCCTGTTCATGACCCAACTCTGCAAAATATCTCGCTGATATGCAAAGACAGTGGGTCTATTTCAATTCAAATACTTATCAGAAAAAAATTTCCCCCTGTTTTGTAGTTGGATAGGCTACAAAAGGTCTAGGAGAGAGCCTTCATTTTTGGGGCTAGGCCACATAAACCCAGGCAGGTATAGGCAGTTGTAGGACATCACGCAATGCTAGGATAAGATGATAAAGTTGACAAGAAAAGCACGCATCTCCTATGGCAAAACATAGCCTTAAAAATCCCTTAAATATTCTTAGAGTCCTTGGTTTGAGCACGCAATCCCGTGTCGTAATATAAGTATACAAGTGTAGAATGTTGTCTTAGTTCATTTTGTGCTGCTGTAAAAAAAATCTGACATTGAGTAATTTATGGAGAACAGACATTTATTTTTCATCGTTTTAAAGGCTAAGAAGTCCAGGATCAAGGTGCAAACATCTGGCAAGCGTCTTCTTGCTGCACCATCGCAGAGGGGAAGGTGGAAGGCAGAAGGGCAGAGAGGGTGAGAGAAAGAAAAGGAGACTAAACTTGCCCCTTCCTTTCTTCCTTCCTTCCTTCCTTCCATCCTTCCTTCCTTCCTTCCTCCCTCCCTTCCTTCCTTTCCCTTTCTCTCTCTCTCTCTTTCTTTCATTCTTTTAAGTTCTGGGATACATGTGCCGAACATGCAGGTTTGTTACATAGGTATACATGTGCCATGGTGGTTTGCTGCACCTATTAACCCATCATCTAGGTTTTTTGTTGTTGTTGTTGTTTGTTTGTTTGAGACGGAGTCTCGCTCTGTCACCCAGACTGGAGTGCAATGGCGCGATCTTGGCTCACTGCAATCTCCGCCTCTCAGGTTCAAGAGATTCTCCTGCCTCAGCCTCCTGAGATTACAGGCATGTGCCACCATGTCTGGCTAATTTTTTTGTATTTTTAGTAGAGACAGGGTTTCACCATGTTGGCCAGGCTGGTCTCGAACTCCTGACCTCAGGTGATCTGTCCGCCTTGGCCTCCCAAAGTGCTGGGATTACAGGCATGAGCCACCGTGCCCAGCCTCATCTAGGTTTTAAGCCCAGCACGAATTAGGTATTTGTCCTAATGCTTTCCCTCCTCTTTCCCCCAATCCCTGACAGGCCCTAGACTGTGACGTTCCCCTCCCCATGTCCATGTGTTCTCATTTGAACTCGCCCTTTTCTAATGAACTTACTCCCTGGATAATAGCTCTTAATCCATTACTAAGAGCAGAGCCCTTGTGGACTAAAGAGGTGATTAACCTCTTAAAGCTTCCACCTCTTACAATGCCAATCAAATTTCAACCTAAGTCTTAGAAGGAACAAATCTTCAAATCATAGCAAAAGTATATAGACATAGGTCATGTATTGCAAAGAATAAATATTACAGAATTTATTTTACAGTGTTTTCTTTTATACAGAAAGGTGGGTAGAGAGTGTTACAGTTACAGAACTGCCTTTACCAAGTCCCCTGCCTGGCCCCCTTAGATTCTGAATTGGGCAGTCTGAGGAGTCCTGTTAAACCAAGTTGGATCTGATCACTGCCCCAGTGGCTCCCTTCACATGGGGTAAGACCAAGGCCCTTGAAGTATGCCCAGGGCCCTATGATTTGTCTCCATCTCCCACTGACCCCATCTCCTGCCACTGCCCTCTGCCCACCTGTGTAGCTACACCAGCCTCCTGGTGTTTCTGGAGCCCATCCGTCCTGCTCTCTCTCTCAGATGCACTTGCTCTTCCCTCTGCCTGCACATCCTAGGCAGACACATCCTCTCCTCTTCTCTGCAGGTCTTCTTCAAATTGCTACCAAAACACCAGGGGTTTCCCCCAACTCCCAGCATCCCTTAGCCCCCTCCCCTGCCTTATTTTTATCTTACCACTATCAAACATACCCCATGTTTGATTTTTTTATTTTTAAAATTTTCTTAGAGACAAAGTCTTGCTCTGTCACCCATGGTGGAGTGCAGTGGTGTGATCATAGCTCACTGCAGCCTCAAACTCCTGGGCTCCATCCATCCTCCCACCGCAGCATCCCTAGTAGCTGGGACTGCAGGCATGCACCACCACACCCAGCTAATTTTTCCTGAACTTCTTTTTTAGAAACAGGGTCTCATTATATTGTCCAGGCTGGTCTCAAACTCCCAGCCTCAAGTGATCCTCGCACCTTGCCCTCCCAAAGTGCTGGGATTCCAGGCGTGAGCTAAAATCCCAGTTGTGTACAGCGCCCAGCCTAGTCTTTTTTTTTTAATCCTTTTTTGTTGTTGTTGTTGTTTTAAATTCCTAACTCCCTAAACTTGTTACTGTTTTATTTTTAGATGTTGTTTAACTGTAAACTCCACGAGGACAAGGTTTCTTGCCTTTTTTGTTCCCTGATGTGTGCTCGGCTCCTAGAAATGGGCTTGGCACTTGGTAGGAGCTTAATCAATCTTTGCCAGATGAATGAATGAATGAATGAATGAATGAATGAATGAATGAAGTGAGTAGCGCCTGTGCGCAACGGCTTATGGATCGTGTCAGTCAGCCTTCCTGGATGCGATACTTCAATCAACGCTTTACAAAAATGCTGCAGGGGAGAGTGTCACTCTCTTATTAGAACAGGGAATAAAGGGATTTGTGTTCTTATGGAATGATTAATTATTCTGGTTTATTTTTTCTTTTCCCCACCTTGGGAACAATCACCCCATTACCACAAAGTGAGAAATCTGTATATTAACCATGTTTCACTCTGAGCTCAGAGCCCCCATCTTCAAACATGGCCTCATCTGTAAAACTTGTGTGTTTGGGAAGGAATGAGAACCCCATCGGAGAACGTTCCCCAAATCAGAGTAGCGACATGTGTTTTAGCCAAGGAGTTATTCTGGGTTCTTATCCGTGGGACGTACACCGTGGACTGCTCATGCTCAGTGTTTTCATACCCTAGATGTAAGTTGTAAGTTTTTGTGTTTTATTATTTCACATTTAATTTTTTTCTCCAAAACAAGGCTCTGCCAGATGTAACTTGGCTGCTTATATAATACCATTCCAATTTGTTAAATATCAATGATAATAGATATTCTTGCAGGATCTAAGAACAGCAAAGACAGCTCATGGAGAGTATTATAAGTGGTGCCATGAAAGGTACTGGATAAATGAGAAGCGTGACTGGGTGGCTATTCATGAATACGTGCAGAGGGGTGCTGTGCGTAGGGCAGTTACATCAGAGCCCACCTCTGCCCCAAACTGGTAGTCTTTGGGAACCTGGTGTCGGCCTCTGGGTAAGTCTTAGTTTCACCACCTGGAAAATGGGGACTACATTAGCACTTTATTCAAAGTGCCGTTGTCTGCATGGAATGAAATCCCAGATGGACAGCAGCTCTCCCAGAGCTCTGAGCGCTTGTTCAGTCATCAGCCACCAGCTCCTGCTGTTATTCCTATTAGTTTAGCCTCTGAGAAGATGTGAGCTGCGGAGACTGTGATGCCCAAGCACAGACGTTGCTGTTGCCTCAGATATGTCACTCTGGCTTGGCTCTTGTCCCCAACGGGCTCTGAGGAGGACTTGCTGCTGGGCAGGGCCCCAAGTGTGTGCTGGGCTTTCCCAGGTCAGCCTCCCTCCAGCAGACAGCTGGCATTGGTGGCCCGGGGAGAAGGTGTTCCTCCCTCAAGCCCTCCAGGAAGGCCGGGCTGTCCAGCAGATGGGGTAGAGACAGGCTAGGAGCACAGGGGGCTTCCCAAGGTCCCCCCGGCCCATTTCTGAGTTAAGTCAGGCCCCCATAGGGAATCCCAGCCTCTCATGCAGGTTTCGCAGGAGAGTCCAGAAATGACAGTACCCTCCCTGCTCGAGGCTCTTTCTGGTGACGGTGGAGGGGATTTAGTTATTTTAATAATATCTGGAGTTTATTCTGAATGATCAGTTATGCATAACCATTATGTAGCATTATTTATGAAATTGGGAGCCATGCCTCATGATTACAGAAACTCTAATGAGGGGGGCCCTGATTTATGCCATAAACAGGACATCATCCAGTATTCTCTTGACCTCACCTCTCTGGCCACACCACACCCCCAAGGTTGATTTACATTTGAAAGATGCCCTGTGCCTCTTGAGACATTTCTCTCTCTCTCTCTTTTTTTTTTCTTTTGGGGCAATGGCTTGATCTCAGATCTCTGCAACCTCCACCTCCGGGGTTCAGGTGATCCTCCTGCCTCAGCCTCCCAAGTAGCTGGGATTCCCAGCTAATTTCTGTATTTTTAGTAGAGACGGGGTTTCACCGTGTTAGTCATGCTGGTCTCAAACTCCTGACTTCGTGATCTGCCCACCTCAGCCTCCCAAAGTGCTGAGATTACAGGCCATCGCGCCCGGTCCTGCTGGTCATTTTCAGTGCCTGCAAAGAAAAGCAATTTTTTTTTTCCCTTAGATGTGAACACAGAATTGTTTCCTCCTGGTAGCTGTGATTCTTTGGTTATTCTTTTTACAGTTGGAAAAAAACACCATCCTCTATGAAGCCTGGTGTCACCTTTTCAGGAAAGCCTGGGGACGAATGGGCAGGTACCCAAAACATTTTTCCCTATTATGATCACAATTAGATAGTCATAATACTGATCATTATTATTTTGTGGAATGTTTACTCCGCAGGCACTGGGCTAAGCTCTTTGTATACTTTCTATTATTTAGTCCATGTAACAATTCTGAGAAAGGAAGGCTTAGAGGGGCAAAAGATTTATTTATAGTCTTCTGATCAGGAAGTTGTCCCATTCCACAGAGAGCACAGAACTGTCTACTCTTTCTTCTCCCTCCCATGAGTGGCCACTGGGAGGGGAAAATGTGCTGTGAGTGCCTCAAGAAAAAGAGGAGGTACTTGAATGTCGACTTCTCCTGGGTGACTTGTTGACCACAGATAGATATTTGTTGAATGACAGAAAAGGAGAATGGAGCCACCATCTTCCCTTGGGACATTCCCTTGTGACACATTGTAGACCAAAGCATTGGTGGGAAGGCAAGAAGGAAGAAGATATGCAGAGGGAAGCAGAGGCAAGACCAGATCCTCCTGATTTCTGGTTTGATGGCACCATCGAGGCAGGGCAGCATCTCTGCCCTTACCAATGCAGAAATCAGCTAACAGCAACAACAGCAATAATTGGCATTTATTGAGGATTCATTCTGTTCCTGACTGCCCATCAGTTATACAGCAAAATTGCAGTCTTTTAGTTTTAAATAAGACAATAGCTCAGAAGTAAATGGTAACTGTATTAGTCTGTTCTCACACTGCTATAAAGATAGTACCAGAGACTGGGTAATTTATACAGGAAAGAGGTTTAATTGACTCACAGTTCCACATGGCTGGGGAGGTCTCAGGAAACTTACAATCATGGAGGAAGGAGAAGAGGAAGCAAGGCACATCTTCCCATGGCAGCCAGAGAGAGAGAGAGAGCAGGGAAAACTGCCACTTATAAAAATATCAGATTTCGTGAGAAGTCATGCCCTATCACAAGAACAGCATGAGGAAACTGCCCCCATGATCCAGTCACCTCCCATCATGTCCCGCCCTGGTGGGGATTACAATTCGAGATGAGATCAGGGTGGGGACACAGAGCCAAACCATATCAGTGAGTAAATGTAAGTAGGTGCAGGAGAAGAAACACTGCCTTACCCTCCACTGGAAGAGGCTGTCAGATGTCAGGACATTGGAGTGAGCGAACTGTTAAGAGCTTTAGGGCTGGAGTCAAGCAGCCTCCAA
This sequence comes from Pongo pygmaeus, assembly GCF_028885625.2. Lineage (NCBI taxonomy): Eukaryota > Metazoa > Chordata > Mammalia > Primates > Hominidae > Pongo > Pongo pygmaeus. The sequence continues at coordinate 59,576,975 of NC_072394.2, forward strand.
TTCAAATCCTGGTTCCTCTACTCACTAGTTATGAAGCCCTGGATAAATCACACCACCATTTATCCATTGAACCATTTGTTCGTTCATTCATTCTATCTCTTCAACAAACGTTAGTTGAATACCTACTCTACCCTAGGTAGGCATTTGAGAACTGAAGCCAACAGAACTCCCCGCATCTGTGTTAGACAACAAAGAAGACCAAGCAAAACTAACAGACTTGTTCGCTGCAGGAGATATGTGCTTCTGGAAGATACGACTGTCAACTAGCTAAATTGCTTCCTCACCAAGACCTGCTGCAAGACCCTCATGTAGGTGTGCCCACCATTTCAATTCCAAACCATTTTTCCTCAGGTGAGACCTGCCTTAACGCCACCGGGCTCAGTCCCTAAAACTATGATCAATAGGTTTTCTTGAGGATCTTGGGTGTAGAAGTCTTCAACACGCTTTTCCAGCTACTCAGAATACAACGGTGAACAGAACAGACCAATTGCTGTCCTTACAGAACATTCTAGTGCAGGCAGGGAAACTAAACAAATGAATCAACACATTTGCACAATATTTCAGATGGTGGAAGTGCCGGGGGAAAAGCAGAACAGGTTAAGGAGCTAGGGAGAGGGAGACAGATACTGTTTTTGTTTGTTTGTTTGTTTGTTTTGTTATGTTTTTTGAGATGGAGTCTCGCTCTGTCCCCCAGGCTGAAGTGCAGTGGTGCAATCTCGGCTCATTGCAAACTCCACCTCCCGGGTTCAAGTGATTCTCCTGCCTCAGCCTCCCAAGTAGCTGGGATTACAGGCGCCCACACCATGCCCGGCTAATTTTTGTATTTTTAGTAGAGACGGGGTTTCACCAAATTGGTCAGCCTGGTCTTGAACTCCTGACCTCAGGTGATCTGCCTGCCTTGGCCTCCTAAGGTGCTGGGGTTACAGGTGTGAACCACCACGCCTGGCCGAGATACTGTTTTATAGAGGGTCACCAGAGAAGGCTTATCTGATAAGAGAACATTTGGACAGACATCTGATGGAAAGGAAAGAGTTAGCCAAAGAGTTAACTGGGAGAGAAATACTCCAGGCTGAGCTGACAGCATGTGCAAAGGGCCTAGGGTGGGCTTGTGCTCAGCATATGGAGAGACAGAGCAAAGAGGTCTGTGTGACTCAGGGAGATTAAGCAAGAAGGAGAGAAAGAGAAAAATAGGGCAGGGAGGTGTGTGGGTGTAGGGGGCCAGGTTGACGAGAGTCTTGCATGGCATGTGGCTTTACTCTGAATAAGGAGGGAGCCCTCGGAGGGCTTGGAGCAGAGGGAGAATTGTTCTGATTTACTTTTTAAAAGAATCCCTCTGGATCTCAGTTTCCTGACCTAGGGGCTGGCAAACATCCTGGAAAAGGCCTGTGGGTCGCAGGTCAATAACCCTCCAATGTCTATGTCCTGCTCCCTGGAACCTGTGTATACATTTTGTTATATGACCAAAGAGACTGCAGATGTGATTAAATTAAGAATCTTGAGATGAGGAGATTAACTCGGATTATCCAGGTGGGCCCGATGTCATCTCAAGGATCCTTTTAAAAGAAAGAGGGAGGCAGGAGGAGCAGTGTTAGAGTGGTGCAATATGAGAAAGACTATCAACCACTGCTGGCTTCAAAGATGAAGGAAGAGGCCACAAGCCAAGGACTGCAGGCAATGTCTAGATGCTGGGAAAGGCAAATACGTGGATTCTTCCTCAGGGCCTCCAGAAAGGAGCACAGCCCTGCTCACACTGGGAATTTAACCTGGGAAGACCCATGTCCATCCTCTGTCTTCTAGGACTGTACGATAATAAGTTTGTTGCTTTAAGCCACCAAATGTGTGGTAATTTGTTATAGCAGCAACAGGAAAGTACTAGAGTCAGATAGTAAATATTTTCAGCTTTGTGAGTCATGCAGTGTTTTCCACAACTTGCAACTCTGCCATTGTGGGTAATGGATGAGTGTGGCTGGATTTGGCCCACAGGCCATATTTGTCCACCCTTGTCCTAACATGTTAAGTAAGAATTAGAAATAGTAGTAACTGCAGAATGCTGTTTGTGAGCATTAAATGAAATAATGCATACAGGGGCCAAGCTCGCTGATTCATGCCTGCAATCCCAGCAGTTTGGGAGGCCAAGGCAGGCAGATCACTTGAGACCAGGAGTTCAAGACCAGCCTGGCCAACATGGTGAAACCTCAACTCTACTAAAAATACAAAAATTAGTCAGGCATGGTGGCAGTGGTCTGTAATCCCAGCTACTGGAGAGACTAAGGCACAAGAATTGATTGAACCTGGGAGGCGGAGGTTGCAGTGAACTGAGATCATGCCATTGCACTCCAGCCCAGGTGACAGAGTAAGACTCTGTCTCAAAAAAAAGAAAAAAAAAAAGAAAGAAATAATGTATAAGGAGCTGTTACAGCCTGAGAAATAGCACGCACCTGATCAATGTGCATGACGATGATGATGATATTATTATTACCATCAATATTATTGCAGTGGTTATAGGAGGAATAGTCTTGATTTTTTCCCAGTAGTCTTCCCATCAGAACACCATAAATGTAGGTGAGAATGATCCATTTGTCAGGTATTTCTGATGAGCCAGCTTATAGACACCACATCAGGGAGAAGAGCAGCTAGGGAGGAAGAATATAAAAAGAGAAGAATTTTCTTTACTGCAAATGACAACCTAGAAGAGAAATGGTGAAAAACAAATATCTCTAAGTCACAGGATCATCCTGGCTTTGAATGGCACAGGGCTGTCCTGTTACCATTTCCCCATTCCAGCATTGACATATTTTATTGTTAATTGCTTTTTCAAACCTCATCAATGATCTTTTGCACTTTCAGCAAAGAAATGTTGAAAGCTTTTAATGAAGAAATTAATTATGTATAGTCTTGAATGCAAATTAGACTAATTAATTGTAGCATTGATATCCTCTCCTAGCACAAAATATGAGAACTGGCATTATACATATTTATAAGGCACAGTACATTTTGACAGATGCCTGCAGACTGTGATGAAAAGGTGGTCAAGGTGTCTGAAAGGGATGCCTTTTCTCTGACAGATAAATAAGGTTGCATTTCGTGAGAAGTTTAGTTTAGTTGTCAACAATAGTGACTTTGGAATGCTGAGATGTGAAAACTTTTGGCATAAAATGGATTTTCCCCCAAATGGAAAAACTTCTGTAGAGTCGAGGTGATTGGATGTGGGATTGAACGTATCCTGGGAAAATGCATTGGGGTGTTCTTGGTTCTTATCAGGCAATTAGTAAAGTAGGTCACATGTCCCTAGCAGCCATGTCTATCAGGGCTGGATGAAGGAGTGGTTGGGGCACACTTCTTTTTAATTGTCTTTTATTCCATTCAAGAGAAAGGAGAGTGGGCACCTTGTAAATTTCACTTGGTCCCCAGGAACCAATGTTCTGCCCCGAAGAAAATAACTCATTGGAGGTAAAAATGGCCATAATGCTAACAGCTTCTCCCATCCAGAGGTAGAGTTTGTCGACCCTTTGGATCTTGGCTTGGCCATGTGACTTGCTTTGGGTGGCCAATGGGACTTCAGCAAACCTAATACAAGCAAAGGATTGAAAAATCCTTCTGCATTAAAGTTTGCCTTCTCCTGCTGCTGCTGGAAACCCTTCTACCACCATGAGAGCAAGCACATGGAGACAGGCCTGGCTATCCCAGAGATGGCCCCAGACAGGTGAGTGAGGCGATCCTAGACCAGCCAGCCCCTGCCAAGCCAGTCTACGCAAGAAGATTATTCAAGCAACCAATCAAATTATGAGAAATTTAAAAACACATGTTTGCTATTTCATGCCTTTGAGTTAGGGATAATGTGTTAGGCAGCAAAGGCTAACTGACACCACCAAAATTTCAGAGCCCTTTCTTCCTGTATTTGAGGGAGGTAGATATTAAGGACCTTATTTGTAAGTGACAGGTACTGTGTCCTAGAAGGTCTGCCATGGATAAAGACCAGTCATGAAAAAGACAGACAATAAACAGGTAAATGCATCAATGCCTCGTTACAAACGGAAGGAACTGAGTTGGACAAAGAGGGAGGGAAGACACTTGCTCTGAGCAAGGGCAGCAGGCACTGCTGTGACCTTCCAATGGCTACCTTCTACCTCCTCCTTCTTCCTGCCTTGTCAAACCTATAGAGGTTGTGACAGAGGCTGAAGGTACAGGCACTCTCTTTCCCATCTTCCTTGGCAGTTGGGTATGGCCACGTGACCCAATTCTGTCCAGGGGACCCAGGGAAATCTGCTGGGATATCCTTGGAAAGGTTTCCTCCCTGGGAAAAAGAGACACATCTCCAATGGCGTGGCTATGTCCTTCCGTGCTAGGCAGAATGCCAAATGTCTCCTCTGAGATTTCCTGTCCTAATCATCAGGGCTGTGGATATGCTGAGCTGTCATACTCATGACGGTTTTCATTACATGGCAAGAGGGATTTCATGATGCAATTAAGGCTACTCATTGGGCCCATGCTAATCAATGAGCCCCTTAAAAACAGAGCGCTTTGGCTGGGCATGGAGGCTCATGCCTGTAATCCCAGCACTTTGGGAGGCCGAGGTGGGCGGATCACGAGGTCAGGAGATAGAGACCATCCTGGCTAACACAGTGAAACCCCATCTCTACTAAAAATACAAAAAATTAGCTGGGCGTGGTGGTGGGCGCCTGTAGTCCCAGTGACTTGGGAGGCTGAGGCAGGAGAATGGCATGAACCCAGGAGGCGGAGGTTGCAGTGAGACGAGATTGCACCACTGCACTCCAGTCTGGGTGACAGAGTGAGACTCCACCTCAAAAACAAACAAACAAAAACTAGAGCGCTTTCTCCAGTTGGTAGCAGGAAAATTCAGATATTCAAAGTATGAGAAGGACTCAAAACAAGAGAGCTCTTTAGTTGCTGGCCTTGAGGATTGGTGGCTGGTGGGGGGGTGGGTTGGGGCGGGCTCATGAAAAAGGCCTGAGAGTGGCTTCTGGGAGCTCAGCGTGGTGTGGCTGACCGTCAGCAAAATGAAGGTCTTGGTCCCTAATTTATTGTGGGGGGTGGGGGCTGTCTATTTTAAGGACATAATCTCACCAGGCAACAAGTAGCTACAAGAGGGGCTGGGCAGTTGTCTGCAAGAGCAGCAGAGAAACAGGATCACAGCCTTCACACAGTCATGGGGAGAAAAACAAACAGGAGGTGGAGACAGAGCGGGAAAAAGAGTTGGGATTCTATATCGCTGTTCCAGTCCCTTCCCCCAGCACTGGCTACACCCCAGCCACTCATTTCTCCCAGGTATCGCCCCCTCATTGGGATCAGTTGCTTAAGCTAGCTCAGTTTGCTGTAGGCTCCTTGAGAAAAAAGGTGTTCCGTCCAATACAACATCCTTCAGGATGAAGAGGCAAAGCTATGGATGGTTCACTTCATCACAGCCTTTAGCTTGGCCCAATTTCCATAAATCTGTATCTTTCAATTCCAACCAGTTTCACTTATGGGCGAGCAAATGCCCTTCACCAGGGGGACCTGAAGTGTGGTTTGCGGTTCCAGTGACTGCCTATATACTGCTGGCTGTTTGTCTTTAAGGAAATGGAGAATGAGTGCTGTAAAGCTTTTACAGCAATTGGACATTTGTACTACGTCCAAGAGCACAATCTCTTGCTGATGAGAATATATGCTCTTAGAGTACAGACAGTTTAGGTGTGGTCAGGCTTGTGTGGTGGGTCTCATGTGGTGAGTCAGTAAGGTACATACTATGTACTTGCCATGCACAGTAGGACCATTTATTGGTCTGTGATGTATTGACAATAAAAATAAATTAATTAATTAATTTTAAAAACCCTTGATTCTTCCCCACTGGTAGCTTGTGAAGCACCACCCCAGACTTAGGCATGTCAAGATTTTCCTGGCAAATGTCATAGTTTGGGGCAATCTTTTGAGTTGGAGCCATAGCTTTTCTTCCTGGAATAAATGCAGGTGTGGTCGCCGATTCCTTCATTTCCTGCTGGGGACTCCTCAGACTCCTATCTTCCTTAGGTGATCTCCTTCCTTCACCCCCAGGCCAGGTGGAGAAGGCTCAAGTGCAGCCATTTCTGCCCAGCTTTCCTTGGAAGATGATAGATTCAGAGTGTTAGGAGGAGGAGGTTTCCAGCCCAGTGCTTCCCAGTGGTGTTTAGGGCCACCAGGTGCTTCTTGAAAAGGTCCCATTAACTTAAGAGACGCTGCTTAGTGTCTCTCTCCAGGAAAGTGGGGATGGGACTGAAGATAAAAACTGGAGGTGGAAAGGACCCATGAAATTACAAAAAAGCTCCATTTTTGTAGCAGAGGAAACTGAAATCAGAGAGGTCAATCAAAGAACTTGCATGAGGTCACATTTCGATAAGGACCCAGATTCTTAGAGAGAGCCTCTGGCACTAACTCACCTTGTTAGGGTACTGTTATGGCTGCTGGAACAAAGATCAAGATAACAGTGGCTAAGACCAGATGGAAGTCTTTTTCCCTTTTTAAAAATTATTTATTTATTTATTTATTTATTTATTTTTGAGATGGAGTTTTGCTCTTGTTGCCCAGGCTGGAGTGCAATGGCATGATCTTGGCTCACCTCAACCTCCACCTCCTGGGTTCAAGTGATTCTCCTGCCTCAGCCTCCCAAGTAGCTGGGATTACAGGCATGTGCCACCATGCCTGGCTAATTTTGTATTTTTAGTAGAGATGGCATTTCTCCATGTTGGTCAGGCTGGTCTCGAACTCCTGACCTCAAGTGATCCACCCACCTCGGCCTCCCCAAGTGCTGGGATTACAGGCGTGAGCCACCATGCCCGGTCCTTTTTCCCTTTTGTATCTCAGTGTAAGTAGGCTGATGGCATCAGAAACTCAGGCCCCTTCTCTTTTTTCTGTTCTGTCTTCAATAGGAGGAATCTGTCTTGTAGTCTAAAATGGCTGCTTCAGCTCCTGCCACTGTGTCTGCATTCCAGCCAGAGGAATGAAGGGAAAAGACAAGGGGAGGACATGCTCCTTTATTTCTGAAGGTGTGTTAGGGATTTATTCCTACTTAATAAAAATCCACAGACCCTTAGGAGTAAACACAATAGGTTTGTATTGGATTTTTGTTCAAGTATCTTGGGTAGTTGTCTGGGCAGCTCTCCCGACCTGGGCTGGGCTCACTCACGCTCTGGGAATCAGCTGGCTGTCAGTGCACCCAGGCTGTCCTCAACTGGGCCAACTAGACCAAGTTGACTGGGCCCCCCAGGACTCTCACCCTCCAACAGGCTAGCCCGGGTGTATTCTCACTGCCACAATGGCAGAGGCACAACAGCACAAACCCAGCACACAAGCCCACTTCTGGCCTCTGCATTCATCTTATCTGCTAATGTCCCAGGGCCAAAGCGAGTCACCTGACTGAGCTCAGAATCCAGGGTTTGGCTAGCCCAGGATAGCTTGGAGAGGGAAGGAGCTGCCTTGTATGGGGCAAAAAAGCAAGGATACAGAAAAGAGGGAAGAACTGGATACAGTTTCACAATCTCTTACCCTCGGTACTGTGGTCATATCCGATGAGGTAGGACCTAGTCACTGGGCCACACTGAGCTGCAAGGGACTCTGGGAAGTGCAGTCTCACCAGAGAGGCATGCTCTCAGCTGTACCATTGACTAGGATAGAAGAGGAGAGGGTGGATCGAAGGGAAAGAAAGCAGAACTCTTGGCCACACTTGACCTGTAATCTTGGGCAAGCCCCAGGCTGCTCCACTGACTGTCCACATCTATTCAGAACTTTCCCTGATCCACCAGTCAAAATGAATTCCCACCTCCTTTTCCTCTGAACTCCCCAGGAAGTACAGTTGGCTCCCTCCTAAAGTCTGTATTACTTTCCACCTTGAGTTTTTTGTTTTGTTTTGTTTTTTGTTTTTCGAGACAGAGTCTTGCTCTGTCATTCAGGCTGGAGAGTAGTGGTGTGATCTCGGTTCACTGCAACCGCCGCCTCCCGGATTCAAGAAATTCTCCTGCCTCAGCCTCCTGAGTAGCTGGGGTTACAGGCATGCGCCACCACACCCGGCTAATTTTTGTATTTTTAGTAGAGACGGTGTTTCACCATGTTGGTCAGGCTGGTCTCGAACTCCTGACCTCGTGATTCACCCACCTCGGCCTCCCAAAGCGTTGAGATTACAGGTGTGTGCAATGGCACAGTCTTGGCTCACTGCAACCTCCACCTCCCGGGTTCAAGAGATTCTCCTGCCTCAGCCTCCCGAGTAGCTGGGATTACAGGCATGTACCACCACACCTAGCTAATTTTTGTATTTTTAGTAGAGATGGGGTTTCACCGTGTTGGTCAGGCTGGTCTTGAACTCCTGACCTCAGGTGATCCACCTACCTCGGCCTCCCAAAGTGCTGGGGTTACAGGCATGAGCCACTGTGCCCGGCCTCCACCTTGAGTTAAGCCTTTCTGTTTCTAGGTTTCTCTCCCCTGGTGACTATAAACTCCATCAATCGTCCATTTGTGGAGCCCCAACTGTTAGCCAGGCCTGGAGACCCAGAGGGGGAAGATACAATCCCAGCAGAGGTTGAAAAGAGGTGGCGTGGCCTGCACACCAGAACAGACAGGCAGACTGCTTTGCCTGGACCATGTCACACAGTGTTTACAAATTTAGTAGCTGCCAACATTTGAAATTTGGGAATCACCCTTCCAGAAACAGATTTCTGGCTTCACTGGAAAAATGAGCAGATCTAGCAATACTGGGCCCATATTTCCATAATTAGAATGCTTGTTTAATATTATGTATTGCATAATTTATATATGCGATATATAAACATGTATGTGTATTTGCATTTTAGCTGTTGCCATTCCCTAAAATGTGGGCTCCACAAGATGCTGGGATATTGCTTTGCTCACTGCTCTATTCTGCTGCCTCACACAGTGCCTGGCATCAGGTCAGAAGTTACTTGTGAGTAATGAATTAGATGAAGCAACAATGGGTTGGAGCAGCAGATTGCTGCCCCCTCCAAATGAGTCCCACTCAGTAATCTGTGTTCCCTGCCTGGATCTTGGAGTTCAATAACCTCTGAAAGGAGAGCGCACTGTCAACAACAAGTGTGCAATGTCATAGGTACCATGAGAAAGGTGAGCCCCAGGAAAACCCAGGGAGGAGCCAGGAAGGCTTCCTGAGTGCATTTGCCAGGCTGGGAAGTGAAGGGTAATTTTTGCGAGAGGGAAGAGCATGCCTGGAAGCACAGAGGCCCATGCTATTGTTTTAGTTTGGCTAAATGCACATCTTTGGGGCAGAGGAGAGACTGGGACAGGTGGACAATGAGCAAATGGGGAAGATCCCTGTCTACTGGTCTAAGAATCTTGATCTCTATCCTGGGGGATGAAGGTTTTTAGCCAAAGAGTAACAGGATCAAATTTGAGTTATAAAAAGAACTCCCGCCTGCAGTGTGAGGAATGGGTGGGCATGCATGGGGGCTGGCTGGGGCTCCTTTTAGGGTAGGGTCCTATGGGGGCACATAATAATGAAAATCAATGAAGGGACCCATGTAAGATGACAAAAGTCAACTCACACTTGGCTGCACTGTCTGGGAAACAGTAGGGAGTAGTGGGGACTGTGGCGAACTGGTGTAGGCTCACCTGTCTACAGAAGGACTTCCCAATCTTAGCACTATTGACATGGAGGGCTGGAAATTCTCTGTTCCCTGGGGCTGACTATGCAATGTACACCATCTAGCAACATCCCTGGCCTCTATTCGCTAGATGCCAGTTATGACCACTGAACATGTCTCCAGACGTTGGCAGGTGTCTCCTGGAGGGTGAAATCTTCCCCTGGCTAAGAAAGACTGGTCTACAGGGAGCCACCACTTAGCACCAGCTAATGCTGCCCCATGGGAATGGAGACCCACTGCTCCTGAGTCTTCCCATTCTTCAATCTTTTCATATTTACTGTTGGCAAATAATGTTTTTTGGGTTGTTTTTGAGAAGTGGCAGCCAAAACCATGTGTGACAGACAAAAGCACACCTGGGCCTCAGCTTGCAACCTTTAAGTCAGCAGTCTCTCACAATCACCAAGGTGAGAAATGGTCTTTGGGATTTACGGTGGATTTATTCTTACATTTCCCAAAGGGCCTGCTTTCTGGGACCTTCCACTTGGTGGTAACTTGTTCCAGTATTTATCAAGTGAGCAAACAAAGAAGTTGGCAGTTAATTATACTAACGCTCTGGGTCCCTCCCTCTCTGCCGCCTCGTTTGTATTTGATATGCAAACCCCAGATCTCGAAGATCACCCAAGCCTATTTCTCTCCCCTTCCCCACACTCCCTGCTTCTGTAAGAATTTAAGAGTTCAAAAAATCATCTGAACTCACAAACCCGATCCCACATGACTGCCAGCCTATGCCAGCACCTACATCGGAAACCAGCCTTTCCAGAAACAGACAGAGGAGCCACCCACGAGCATGTCCCCTCCCCCTCTTGGCCATGTGTGGGAAAATGCCATCTGCTTTATGGTGGTCAGGATGACGAGTTTATGCTGAAAATGTTCTGCTCTGGATAAAAGTAAATTTAAAAAAAAACTTGTTCCTTAGAATTAACATCAATATTTATTTTTTGCACTGCTGACATTTCAGACTTCCCCCAGCCTGCCTTCACCATGTCTGGTAGGAAAGACTCCTGGTAGGGACCATGTGCAATGGTTCTCATTTGCACACTGGCTCCACTACCCCTGTCTCCTCACAGTTGGGTGTTTTTGACAGGCTCTGCCTCTTGTTTAGAGATTTAGTGAAATTTTGCAGATTCAAGGATTCTGATCTCCACAGTCCATTTCTGGTGGGCGTCCCACGTCTCCTGGCTGGGAATGAGAGTTGACAAAGGGCTCCAGGATCTGTAGGCTATTCCAGAGCCAGGGAACACAGGAGGCAATGCCTACAACAGAAATAATGATACAGACGGGAGCTCCCTTTATCTGGGGCTTCCTCCGAGCTTGCACAGGGCAGACCCTTGGTGGACACCACCTCGTTTCACCCTGCCTGCACCCTGAGAGGCAGGTGGCATCTTCTCCCATCCTCTGTTCCAGAGCCCATCCCGGCTAGAGCCTGCCTGTCTTCACACCTCACTCCTGCCACCCTTTACCTTGACTTCTCTGCTGCCACCATCCTGGCCTGCCTTTAGTGGTTCCCTGGCAGGAAGTGGCAAGTTTTTTCTTCAAAAGGACAGGTAGCAAATGTTTTAGGCTTTGTGGTTTGCTAGGAAGCCACCTGGTTTTAGCATGAGGGTTCTGTGTCCCCAGAAACCCCATCTGTGCTAGGCAAACCAGGACAGTTGGTGACCCTACTTTGCTGCCAGCTGCTTGCTTTCTTTCTTTTTTCTTTTTTTTTTTTTTTTGAGACGGATTCTCGCTCTGTCACCCAGGCTGGAGTGCAGTGGTGCAATCTCGGCTCACTGCAAGCTCCGCCTCCTGGGTTCACGCCGTTCTCCAGCCTCAGCCTCCCAAGTAGCTGGGACTACGGGCACCCGCCACCACGCCTGGCTAATTTTTTGTATTTTAAGTAGAGACAGGGTTTCACCATGTTAGCCAGGATGGTTTCCATCTCCTGACCTTGTGATCCGCCCACCTCGGCCTCTCAAAGTGCTGGGATTACAGGCGTGAGCCACCGCGCCTGGCCAGCCAGCTGCTTTCTATAGCGACTACTCAACTCTGTCGTTGTAGCACTATAGCAGCCATAGAAAATATGTAAATAAGTGGGCATGGCTGTGTGCCAATAAAACTTTATTTTATTTATTTATTTTTTGAGACGGAGTCTCGCTCTGTCACCCAGGTTGGAGTGCAGTGGCACAATCTTGGCTCACTGCAAGCTCCACCTCCCAGGTTCAAGTGATTCTCCTGCCTCAGCCTCCCGAGTAGCTGGGACTACAGGCACCGCCACCACGCCCGGCTAATTTTTTGTATTTTTAGTAGAGATGGGGTTTCACCAGGTTAGCCAGGATAGTCTCGATCTCCTGACCTTGTAATCCCCCAGCCTCGGCCTTCCAACGTGCTGGGATTACAGGCGTGAGCCGCCGCGCCCGGCCAATAAAACTTTATTTATAAAAACCAAGCGGTCAGCCAGATTTGGCTGCTAGAGGTAGAGGTAGTTTGCGGCTCCTGCTTCAGGCGCCAAGCTCACTTGCTCCTCAGGGCCTTGGCTCTTCCCTGGGACATTCCTTTACAGCATCCACTCTGCGCTCCCAGTTGCTTCCGCAGAGGCCGCCGCTGACTGCAGGGCTCCCGCACCCGGCGCTTGCTGAATGTTGGCTGCTCAGGACTCACAGCCACTTCTTTCTCTGGGGAGTTGCTCTCAACCAAAGACGTCTGCACCGCCTCCCCAACGAACACAGCTCCAGTTCCGCAGGGTCTGGCACTGGGCAACAGGGTGGGACTCCCGCTCCAGAGCTTCTCATGGGAGCCTCAGCTGAGACCACGTCCTTGCTACCCTCCTGCCTTTTGCCCCTGCTGCCCTCACACCCCTTTTCCTGGGAGCCCTGCCTTGATAAACCCAGCAGCTCAGGCTCTGCTTCCAGAGGACCCCATCCACATCTCCGCCTTGCATCTCCTTCATCACTGGCCATCCATGACGTTGTTCTGTTTTCCCTGCAGCATTGCACCCTACCCAAAGTGCTCCTGGTTGCCTATTTGTCTCTCCTCTATTGTCTGTCTGCCACCAGAATGTGAACACCCTGAGACCAGGAGCCTCGTCTGCCCTGCTCTGCCTTCCCTGCCAGATGAGAACAGTGCCAGGCATTGGGAGATTTTCCACCTGAATTTGTGGTACGAGTGAACATGATGACCACTATTGCCCCCATCTCACAGGGGAGGGCACAAGCGCTCAGAAAGCTGAACATGTTTGCAGGTGGGCTCCATGGGTGATGAGCCATGAGCTCTGCTCCGTCACCAGCATCACGACTGGGGCAAGTCCATTGCCCTCTCTGGGCATGGGTCCCCAGTCACAGAGGCACGCTGTCTGCATGCCACATGAGACGCCCACACAGCTTTACCTGAGGCATTGTGCGAATGAGTTGATTGTTTGAAAAGATACCTCCTGGATTCTCACGCTTTGGTTCCATCCTCTATAAGGCGCCCAGATGGCCACAGCCTCCCTGCCTCCTTGGAAGACCCGGAGCGGGGAATGAGTACTTCTATCTCCCCCTCTTTATGGATTATTCTTTATCTCTGGCTTCATGGGGGTGTAAGCCAGGTAGTCACGCTTGGTTTAATGCTCCGCTCTTAATGTCTTGAAATTCTTGACAGTTTTAGAAAACATTCTTAATAGTTTTTGAACAAGGGTTCAGATTTTCACTTTGCCCTGGGCCCTGCAGATTCCGTGGTCAGCCTGTGGGTGTTGTATGCCTGACTAATCCATGCCTGACCAATCCCAAGTGCTCTGCAGGCACCATTGTGTGTAGTCCTCCCAACGAAACATGAAGGGGTATCATGATTACCCCCATTCTACAAACAAAGAAACCGAGGTCCATGAAGACTGGATGATCCTGGGTCACTGGATTACATAACAAGGATATGGTGGGATGGGAATTTGAGCCAGGTCAGTAGCTCTCAGAGCCACTACTGCCTCAAGTGTCTTGCATACAACATTCAACCTGTTTCTGCTGAGGGTATAAGAGCATCCCCATCATCAGCCATGAATGAATTGATTAACTGATTTCATATCACTCTGGGAGGGGAGCCCGGCTCTTCATCTGACTGCCTCCTTTTCATCTTCATCCTCTGCCTTAAAAACCTTCTCCTTCTAGGGAGGCCCCCAATCACTCCAGCCCTCCCCCACTCCTCCTCAAAGCTGGGTACACAGCTCCCCCCTACTTGACCCACCTGTAGAGTTCCTAAGGCCACCTGCTCGTGGACCGGTGTACCCAGGTAGCGCCTCACCTCCTGGGAGCAGGAATAAAATCTGATTCATCAAACTGACCTGTGCTGTCCCAGAACCAAGCTGGGTTAAAAAAAAAAATTTGTTTTTACCTTTCCTTTTAAGAGACTTTAAAGACACTTGCCGAATACATAAAATACAAGAAGGAAACCTAAATTAGAAGTTGGGAGAAAAAGAAAATAGAGAAACAATAGTAAGGATATGATAAAAATAGAAAATAAAGCCGGGAAGAAGGCTACATAAACACGCTGCGGGAGGCAGAATAGTGGCCCCCAGAAGATTCCACGTCCTAATCCTTGGAACCTGTGAATATGTCACCTTACGTAGCAAAAGGACTTTGCAGATGTAATTAAATTAGGTCTTCAGATGAGGAGATTATCCTGGATTATCTGCATGGACTCTATGTAATTACAAGGGCCTCCTTTTTTTTTTTCTTTAGACAGAGTCTCACTCTATTGCTCAGGCTGGAGTGCAGTGGCACAATCTCGGCTCACTGCAACCTCTGCCTCCCAGGTTCAAGCAATTCTCAGGCCTCAGCTTCCCAAGTAGCTGGAATTAGAGGCACGCACCCCCACACCTGGCTAGTTTTTTGTATTTATGGTAGAGACAGGTTTTGCCATGTTGGCCAAGCTGGTCTTGAACTCCTGACATCAACTGATTCCCCCCACCTTGGCCTCCCAAAGTGCTGGGATTACAGGTGTGAGCCACCACACTTGGCTTATAAGGGTCTCTATACAAGAGAGACAGAAGTGTCAGTGAAAGAGAAAGACCGAGGGAGACTAATCTACAAGCTTTTTCTGTAAAGGGCCCGATAGACCACATGTGACAGCAGCCGTGGTCAGTGCATCATGAATTGGCTAGCTGTGTGCCAATAAAACTTTATTTGCAAAAGCAGACAGGTGGCAGGATTCGGCCCAGGACTTCGACTTGCCGACCCCTGCTTTACACAATGTATTTCGGAAGCACACTTGATTACTCAAGATTACTCAAGAGTTCTCAATTATCTGGATAATTTTGCCAACCCCTGATGTGGAGCAAAAATATAATTCTCTTCTTTCCTTTGGGTCAACCACTGGGACCACTCCTTGAGCATCATTCAGAAGATTCTAGGCATATAGAAGCAGCTGCAGTCCCCCGCCCTGCAGTCTCTTATTACACCGATGGAAGCACATAGCACTTAAAAAATGCCACAGGGGGCCGAGTGCAGTGGCTCATGCCTGTAATCCCAGCACTTTGGGAGGCTGAGGTGGGTAGATCACTTGAGGTCAGAAGTTCAAGACCAGCCTGGCCAACATGGTGAAACCCTGTCTCTACTAAAAATACAAAAATTAGCTGGGTGTGGTGGCGCAAACTGTAATCCCGGCTTCTAGGGAGGCTGAGGCAGGAGAATTGCTTGAACCCAGGAGGGAGAGGTTGCAGTAAGCAGAGATCACGCAACTGCACTCCAGCCTGGGTGACAGAGTGAGACTCCATCTCAAAAAAAAAAAAAAAAAAAAAAAAAAAAAAAGAGTGTCACGTGCTCTTTTTCCCATGATGAGATTTCTGCACACTTTTCCCGTCATGAGATTTTTGCACACTCACCTGTCCAAATGGCTCCTGGACATCTAATAACCACTCACTGTGCAAAGCCACGAGGTCAAGGCATCCTCCACCCCCACCATGCTTTGGCCACCTTTCCCTGGAAAGCCAGCGAGGTGGGACAAAAAGAGAGCCGGGATCCAGTGCGGGTTCTGCCACGTAGTGGGTAACGGTTCCAAGAACTGACTTGGAGACACACTTGCTGTGTGAGCTTGGTCAAGTTGACCAAACGCCCCGTGCCTTAGTTTCTTCATCTATAACATGGCAGCAATGATACCCAAAATGAGTTTGCAGAAGACTGTTTGTAAAGTGCCTAGCAAACGTATGTGACCCAGGGAAGGTGCCCGGTGACACAGTGGTTGGGAATGTACTCTTGTGTTCTCCTGACATCAGGCAACCGGGGCTCCTTAAGGGAGTTGACCGTGGTGAAAAGGCCGCACTAGCCTCTGACTTGCTGTGTGGCTTTGGGTAAGTAACTTAACTTCTCTGAGGCTGAGTCTATTTCTGGAAATGGGGTGATCATTTTAGCTATCACTTGTTGTAACAGCTCAGTACAAAGTTGCCAAATAAAATACAGGACACCAATTAAATCTGAATTTCAGATAAGCGATGATTTTTTTTTAATTCATAAGTCTCAACTTTTCATTTGCTCCACCTGGCAGCCGTATTTCAGTAAGATGATTCATGTGGAGCGTCTGGCTCAGTGCCTGGTCTGTAATGGGAACTTAAAAGGTAGTCCTTTTACATTCTGATTTTGCATGTTATCAGCAAATGGGGTTATGTCTTTCACTCCTTACCTACCCTGATCGTTGTGAGAACTGGACCAAGTAAGGTCCCGAAACCAAGGCCCTGTAGTCCAGCTTCCTGCTCCCTCACAGCCATTCTTATTCTTATTTTTATTATTCCTTGTTCTCCCCATCCTTGAATGCCATTGGCGCAAAACTGAATAAAGCCAGTTTCCCAGGCTCCAGCCCTCCCTCTCTCTTTCTGTTGAAGGCTCCCTCCTGCTTCTGAAAGGGGGTTTCCGGCAGAAGAGCACCCCTCAGGCTGAGTAGGAGGGGCAGCCCTCTCTCAACTCTGCCTGCTCTGGAGGATCTGGCTTCAAAGACCTAGAGATGGCACTAAAGGTAAGACAGTTTTGAAAATACTTGTTCCCATAGATTCTGTTTTATCTGAGAAAATCCTCTCTCCTCCACCCTCGTATTCCCGGGACCCTCCTCTTCCCACAATCTGCCTCTTCTTGGGATCTGTCTTCCTTCTCCCACTCCAGCACCGGCCACCTGTAGCCTGCAAAGCGGCAGAGATGCTACTTCATTTTCAATTCTTTCTTATTGGTTTATTTTATTTCACTTAATTTTTTTGGTTACCTTTTAATTTAATTCATGTATCTTTTAAACAAAAAAACACAGGCACATAATTTTAAAAGTCAAAGATACTCAAAATTTATAACAACAGGACCAACAGAACATTTTCCTGCTTCTGCCCTCCCCAATCCCAATTCCCATTCCCTAGAACCAACTAAGGTGGATTCCATTCGCCGTTTTCTGTGGATGGTCACTTTCTAACATGACCTATACTGCTATTTTATGCTCTCTCGGATTTAAACATTATCTTCTCACTTCCTTTAATGAAAGATGAGGACTTTGTTCTCATAGTGCCACCCCTCCTCAACATACCTTCCCTCGCCACATCCTTCCAATAATAGCTTGAACCTCTCTGGGCTAAAGACGGATCCAGTTTTTACTATGACTCCCTAAGTACTGGCCAATCACTGCAGTCACACACCTGTGCACAACTGTTTGCTGTAACTTTGGATTCTGGATTGTACTGGTGAGCCTTGTATGAGCTTCAGGGGGCTGAGCCAGTACAGTAGAGGCCTTCAGCACAGGGCTGGACCTTCTTGGAAGGCCTTGGGTATGAACATTGACTATTACTTCCTGTGATGTTGTGCGCAGAGCCTGAGAACCTACCTAATGGGAATGGCAAGGAGACAAACTTTCCAACCATCCCATCTCTTACCTCATGTCCCAGACCACTCTGCCCATAGGGTACCATAAAACATTATTTTTTAATAGAACCCACAGCTATCCCAGGAATAACACAATTATATAGCATTATGATTGTGTGTATTAAAAGAATTGCTTTGTTAAATGTATAGGGGAGGAATGGCTTTTCTTCTACCCTCTTGAGTTCTGTGGCCAGGCCTGATAATTAACTGACAAAAGACAAAGTAACAGGAAGAAAGCATACACATTATATTTGGTGTTAGCATTACTATGTGTACATGGACGCTTTCATATATAAGAAATGAAGACCCAGAGAAGCAGGTGGCCTGAGTGTTTATATATAACTTTAAAAAAGAGCAATTAATAGTGGAGATATATCAAGACAAAGAGAAAAGATGTTTGGGCTAGGGGCAGTGAATTGTGGGTAAGTGACTAGAAAATACTTGGGGGAGGTAGGGTGTGGTGGCTTATGCCTGTAATCCCAGCACTTAGGGAGGCTGAGGTGGGTGGATCACCTGAGGTCAGGAGTTCGAGACCAGCCAGACCAACATGGTGAAACCCCTTCTCTACTAAAAATACAAAATTAGCCAGGTGTGGTAGTGAGCACCTGTATTCCCAGCTACTAGGGAGGCTGAGGCAGGAGAATTGCTTGAACCTGGGAGGCAGAGGTTGCAGTGAGCCAAGATCGCGCCACTGCACTGCAGCCTGGGCGACACAGCAAGACTCTGTCACACACACACAAAAAAAAAAAGAAAAAAAAAAGAAAATATTTGGGGGAACTAATGGAAGATAAAGATTATTTTAGCAGACTTTTTGGTACAGATTCTCAGTATTGATGCCCCTTCTCCAGTGATAAGAATGTTCTCCTCTTCCTGATACAGGGAGGGCAGCTTTCTCATGAAAATGTATGCCCCACTTTTAGATAGAAAGAAGGAGGTCAAAGAGCCCTTTCTGCATCTGCCTTTTCTCAATCACCTTGAACTCAAAATAATCAATATGCCAAAGGTACATATTTTGGGATGGCGTGTTCTGATCCTCTTCAAATGCAAACATTAAAAATATGCCAGACTGGTGCGGTGGCTCAGGCCTGTAATCCCAGCACTTTGGAAGGCGGATCACCGAGGTCAGACCAGCCTGGCCAATATAGTGAAACCCCATCTCTACTAAAAATACAAAAATAGCCAGGCGTGGTGGCAGGCACCTGTAGTCCCAGCTACTTGGGAGGCTGAGGCAGGAGAATTGCTTGAACCCAGGAGGTGAAGGTTGCAGTGAGCCGAGATCAAGCCACTGCACTCCAGCCTGGGTGACAGAATGAGACTCCATCTAAATTAAAAAAAAAAAAAAAAGAGGCACAGCTTTGTTTTGTTTTGTTTTGTTTTGAGATGGAGTCTCGCTCTTTCACCCAGGCTGGAGTGAGTGCAATGGTGCGATCTCAGCTCACTGCAACCTCTGCCTCCCAGGTTCAAGCGATTCTCCTGCCTCAGCCTCCTGAGTAGCTGGGATTACAGGCATGCGCCACCACGCCCAGCTAATTTTTCTGTATTTTTAGTAGAGACAGGGTTTCACCAGCACGAGCCACCGCCCTCTTGTTGCCCAGGCTGGAGTGCAATGGTGCGATCTTGGCTCACTGCAACCTCCGCCTCCCAGGCTCAAGCGATCCTCTTGCCTCAGCTTCTTGAGTAGCTGGGATTACAGGCATGCGCCACCACGCCCAGCTAATTTTTCTGTATTTTTAGTAGAGACAGGGTTTCACCAGCACGAGCCACCGCCCTCTTCTTGCCCAGGCTGGAGTGCAATGGTGCGATCTTGGCTCACTGCAACCTCCGCCTCCCAGGCTCAAGCGATCCTCTTGCCTCAGCTTCTTGAGTAGCTGGGATTACAGGCATGTGCCATCATGCCTGGCTAATTTTGTATCTTTAGTAGAGACAAGGTTTCTCCATGTTGGTCAGGCTGGTTTCGAATTCCTGACCTCAGGTGATCTGCCTGCCTCGGCCTCCCAAAGTGCTGGGATTACAGGCAGGAGCCACCACGCCCAGCCCACATTTTTTTTAAAGCATATTTCTTAATATGCTGGAAGTTCCAGAAAAATGAATGAGATCTTGCTCATCTCAACCTCCAAACAGTCTACTGCAACTTCTGGAATGGTAGAAAAAAGTGCCATGGGTATGCACGTCTAGGGGAGAGGGCTTGGCATTTGTTAGATTCTCGGAAGTTCCTTAAGTCAACTTCCCCTTTGTTAAACTGAGGAAATCTTGGCTCAAAGAAACATATCCACTTGCCCCAGGTCACAGAGCTGCCAGTGGTGGGGTTAGGTCCAAGTCCAGGCAGTCTGATCCCAGATTCTGCACAGTCAAGCACTGAATCATCTGGAGAAGGGGTGAGGGAGGGGGACGAGTTTCCTAGGGCTGCTGTCACAAATTACCACAACCTCGGAAATTTAAAACAACAGGCATTTATTCTCTCACATTTCTAGAGGTCAGAAGTCCAAGATGAATCTCACTGGACTGAAGTCATGATGTCAGCAGGACTGTACTCCCTAGAGGTTCTAGAGAGAACCCATTTCCTTGTCTTTTTTAACTTCTGGAGGCTGCATTTCTGGCTTATGGCCCTGTCCTCCATCCTCCAAGCTAGCAGTGTAGCATCTTGTTCATGTCACATGGGCTTCTTCTGTGTAGTAGTCCCTTTACCTCTGTCTAATAAGGAGACTTGTGATAGCATTTAGAGCTCATGGGGCTAATCCAGGATAATGTGCCCATATTAAGATCCTTAACTTGGCCGGGTGCTGCGGCTCATGCCTATAATCCCAGCACTTTGGGAGGCTGAGGTTAGTGTATCACCTGAGGGCCTGGCCAACATGGTGAAACTTTGTCTCTACTGAAAATACAAAAGTTAGCCGGGCGTGGTGGCACATGCCTGTAATCCCAGCTACTCGGAGGCTGAGACAGGAGAATCGCTTGAACCCAGGAAGCGGAGGTTTCAGTGAGCCGAGATCACACCACTGCACTCCAGCCTGGGTGAGAGACCGCGACTCCATCTCAAAAAAAAAAAAAAATCCTTAATTTAATTGCATCTGCAAAAGTCCTTTCTGCTGTGCAAAGTAACATTCATAGGTTCCAGAGATTTGGACCTGGATGTCTTTGAGGTCATTAATCAGCAGCCCTCAAAGATGTGTCTCCCACAGGCTGAGTCCTTACTGTATAGATTTCGTGGTGGCCTGGGAAAGGGTAACTACAGCCATGGGGCTCACTCTTCTCCTGTAGGAGGCAGAGAATTTGTCACCCGGACCAAGCAAAGAGCACTCAGGCAAGCCTGGCCCCAGTCAGGCTTAGAGGTTTTAAGACTCCAGGGTAAAGGATGATTCTTGCCCCAGCAGCCCCCTTCTCCATCAGCCCAGGGGTACTTAAGAGAGACAAGCAGAGGGATATGTTTCCACCCCTACCTCTGCTAAGATGCTGGGGAAGACAAGAGAGCTGGTAGAGTGTGGAGGTGAAACCCTTGGTCTCTGGATATAGCAGGAGCAGTATTTGAACTCAGTGAGTCCAGCCGTTGGGTGGGTGGTCTCATCTCTCTAAGCCTCAGTTATTTCACCTGCAAAATGGGAACAAGCAGAGTCCCTGTCTCAGACAATTGCTGCAAGATGTATAACCCAGGTAGAAAAACATTGAGCAGAATCCCTGGTACATGGTGAATTCATGACAAACTTTTCCATTTCAACTAACCAGTAACTGTGACCCAGTGGTTCTGGCTGTAGTCTTTGCCACACCCTTGGCACCTCTCTTGTTTCTATGCCACATTGAATCTTTCAGCATATTTTCTTGGCTCTACCTTCAATGTATGCCCTCCATGGATACTACCCTTGCCCAAACCATCATCATCTCTCTCCTGGATTATTGAAAAAGCTCCTTCACTGCCTTGCTGACTCCTCAGCCCTCTTACCATCTCTTACTTGCTACACATCAGGATGCTGTCCCATATGGCAGCCATTAGCCCCGTGTGGCTCTTAAGCATTTGTGATGTGGCTGGTCCTAATTCAGACATGTTGCAAGTGTAAAACACACACCAGATTTCAAGCACTTAGTACCTAAAAAATAATGTAAAAGATCTCATTAATAAGATTTTATGTTGGTGACATGATGAAATGATAATATTTTGGATAAATTGGCTTCAATTAAATACATTATTCAAATTAATTTCACCTGGCTTTTTTTTTTTTTTTTGCTTTTTAAAATGTGGCTTATTAGAACATGTAAAACTTCACATGTGGCTCGCATTTGTGGTTCATATTATGTTTCTATTGGATGGTGCTGCTCTTCAGCATCTTCTAAGCTTGAACTTAAGTATCTTTTGCCTGGGAGTGAGCAGGTAAGCCATTCAAGGGACTCTGCTCTGCTCCAGGGAACCACAGCAAAAAGCTGTTCTCTGAAGATCCTGCCGAGGGATTTGGATGGATAAATATTTACAGTTCTGAGGTTGCATTTCGAACAGCTCCAACATGTTTGCAGAGTTTGTATAAACCTAATCATTGCAAAGCACACGGTTTTCATTTCACCTGCCTTTAATCCTGCGGCCCCCGAGAAAGGAGATGTGATGACATCTCTTCAAAGTGCGAGGCCAAGTCTGCCGGGAAATGGCCACAGGTATCTGCAAAAGGGCAGGGCCTGATTTGGGATGTTCGCAGGTGGTTGCATTTTTGGAAGTAATAGTGGTGTTTTTAATGGCCAAACTCAATTACCCTCCTAATCTGTTGTAGAATAAAAAGTTAGGAATTCTAAGAGCCTAAGGCTATACCTAAAACACCACTGCTCCACTCCAAGGGGACTTGGCAAAAGATTTTAAGTTGCTGCTAATGAAAATTTAAGTTGGGTGTTGGGAACAAGAAAGTATAACTTGTTGTGTTTGTGAGAGTGTGTGTGTGTGTGTGTGTGTGTGTGTGTTTTAAAGCTATCTAATTTCATTAAATTGGGCTGTGGCCACTGTTTTCTGTTTTACTAAGCCCCAAAAGAGATGTTTTCTTGGCTGAGTGTGGTGGCTCACACCTGTAATCCCAACACTTTGGGAGGCCAAAGCGGGTGATCCCAAAGTCAGGAGTTTGAGACCAGCCTGGCCAACATGGTGAAACCTCGTCTCTACTAAAAATACAAAAAAAAAAAAAAAAAAAAATGCTGGGTGCGGTGGCTTGAGCCTGTAATCTCAGCTACTTGGGAGGCTGAGGCAGGAGAATCGCTTGAACCTGGGAGGCAGAGGTTGCCGTGAGCCAAGATTGCACCACTGCACTCCAGCCTGGGAGACAGAGCAAGACTCCATCTTGGGGTGGACGGGGTGTGAAGAGATGTCTTCTCGTGGTGACATTCTGCATTCCCATATGAAGTGAAAGGAAATGGAAACTCAGGCCATAAGAAAGAAAATTGAGGAAAAATCAGAAGTGCTTAAAGATGGACTGAGAAGTAATTGATGTTAAGCCATATGCAGAGTGCCAGATTGCAGAATTTCAGGTTGCACAAAGGCAAAGTTTCTGAAAAAATGTGTGGGACTTAAACCAAGTCCTAAATAGAAGGTAAAACAATTTACGTGGCTACAAAAGAAAAAAGATTATTCTTTATGTTAGAACCCAAGGATCTTGGTAATGGAGACATCATCTGGTTTTTTGAAACTTTGAGTGGGGGTGGGGGAAATTATAATGAATGAAATGTTTCCTATTCTTTTACTTTTCACTTCCTGCAGTTACTGCTGGAGAATTTCACCAATTGAAAATTATTAGGCAAGATTTTTCTTTTTAGAATTCACTTTATGTATCATTCTGACTGAGTCATCTTCCTAATTAATTTTCGCACAAGGACAAGAGTATTTTGGCACCTGGGGAATACCACTGGAGTCATGATATTATTTTCTATGAAGGTTAAGGTTTTGCAATCATAGATAACTCATAACCTTTGAAAACGGAAATTATTTTTGTTAATTTCAAATTCTAGCACCCTACTTACAATGAAACGATGCCACTTTCTTTAAGTTCTGGCCCCTCGGCAAATGGTTATTTTAACTGACACTCAAGTCAAAAGCTCGTTTGTAATGTCCTTTCATTTCAGTTTTATGGCAAATTAAATTATGGTTGTGGTTAAACAAAATTACATTAAAAACCATATGTGCTGAAGAAGTTTTAAGGAGAGCATCACGTTTATACTTTAAAAAGCCCAACTGCTCTGTTTAAAGTGGATCTTTCATAAACTTGCAGTCAGGGAGCAACAATGACGTCCTTCAGGGAGTCAAACACTTTGCAAAGAAACGCGAACTGAAAATGCTATTGGAGGACGCAAGAAAACCGAAAACGCTCGGTCGAGTTTTTCCGTCAAGCCACGTTTGAAATCAAGGAATTCGTGTAAATTGCCATCTTTCGCATCCGAAGCAAGAAACGTACACAGTTTCCCTGCTATACGGAGTTGTTGTGACATAAGAAAACAGAATCTTTTTAAACCTCGAGTTTAATTAATTCTTTTTTAAAAAATAATTTAGCAGCAGCATGTTAAAAGGGAAAGGGGGGGGGGGGAACCCGATTAGTTCCAAATAAGCGTCTCTTAATCACCCTTATGAAGGCGTAATTTGCAAAACACTCCTAGGAAGTAACATCTTTTTCATTTCAGGGGGAAAAAAAAGTGCATTGATAAAAAATAAGTAGAACATTTTAATTAAAACTCATAAAGTTGTGGACATCTGGTTGGGATTGTTCGCCGCGGCGGTGATTAGCGGATCCGTGCACCTAGATAATGAAGCCTGGTCGCGGTTATTGGCAGAAGGGCCCGGGCGCGCTGTGAGAACGCTGCAGGCTCACTTTGTAGTGCGGGGCCTACGCCTATTAGATTCCAATCAGTTTCGCCTAAAAAGGGGAGGAGGGCGGAGTGGGAGGGGGGCCCAGAGTTAAACACAGGAAACAAGCGTTGAGTGTGTGCCAATAAAAATGGTCACAAATCAGGGCTGCTGATGTCATAACCCTGGGGGTCGGGGGTCAGGGGGAGTGAATGCGCCTGAAAGGGACCGCCTGTCTGCGGCCGGAGCGGCGGCGGGCGCGGGGGGCGACAGCGCGCACAATGGGCCCGGAGCGCCTCATTAGAGACGCGTTTGATGGGCTCCCGTGCCCCACGGGGGCCCTGGGCGATGTCAATGGGATAATTACGATGATCTAATGGCCGGCTCTTTTGCATGCAGGCCCGCCTGAATGGGGCGCCTGGAGGCTGCATTGAGGCCGGGCTGTGTAAACTGTAGGGTGCCTCGCCGACTCGGAGCCGCAGAGACTGGCGGCGGGTCAACTTGGACCACTTTGCATTCACGCTTTGAATAGGCGGAGCGGGAGGCGTCCTTTGCCGCGGCCGCCTTTCAGCCGAGAGAGTGACAGATTGGAGGTCAGCGGCTGGCGGGACGGAAGCCCTCGCCGGGCAGATGGACCCGCTCCGGGCCGCGCCGGGGACCCCCGCCCCGCGCACAGGCGTGTCTATGCGGACGGGCTCCGAGCGCACCCGCGTGTGCGAGGCGATGGGCAGCCGCCTGTCTCCCGATGCAGCCGAGAGAACGGTGGTTTTGCATTTTTTCCAAACCTCTTCTTGTCTTAATGACAAGAGTCAAACCGTCTCGCTCTTGGCTCCCCTCCCGGCACCTGTGCGTTTCCCCAGAAGCCGACTTGGCCCCTGCCAAGGGCACCCGCAGAGCAGCCCCTACCCTCCAATATTTTGCAGGAGGGGAGAAAAGGAAAAAAAAGAACTGGATATTTGATATGTCGAAAGAATGATCGATGATGAGGCTGCACCGTAGGAGCTTGCCGGTCTCCGACCACTGCTGGCCTGCGAAGTCGGCACGTTTACAAGGTTCAGCCCTGGGCTGTCATACTTCCATCAGAACAGCAGCAAATGCGTTCATGGTGAATTATTTTGCAGACGTGAGAACTCTGATTTTTTTTCAGCTTCTAGGACTTACACACAGTTAGCTTGGGTCTTTTTTAGCACTTTGTACATGGTACTAGAATTCAATAAGTATTTGCTGAATGAATTAATCGGTAAAAAAATGAATATAGAAGTGTGTACAGACAATTAGGTCTCCTGTTCTTTGCCCTTCCCCCACTGGTGGAATATCTTTTCCTTTCTCTTGTGGATAAAAAAATCACTCTGTTTCTGAAGCAAATAGTTGGCATTCTAGAAAAATTATACTAACAGTGTAAAAGGAAGGTAATACTCTTTCATCCTTGCAGTCTAGAAAACTTAAATTATACTAACAGAGTAAGGAGAGAGTAATCATTCTTCATCATCAGTTAAGACGTGTGTATGTTCCCTTTATAAGATTATATACTATACATCACATGTCACCTATCACATTACATGGCATTGCTTTTATGAGAGGGATCAAATGAAAATGACATTTTAAAGCTGATTTAACCTACACTCACTGACATTATTCTGTATCAGTAAAGATCTACGTATGTTCTCCTACGGATGCCTGCTTAGTGTTTCACAGCATGGATTTGTCCTTATTTAATTAAACAATCCCCCACTGATGGACATTTAGGTTGTTTCCAGCTTTTCCCCCTTTAAAACAATATTGCTGCGAATATGTTTGTACATATATTATAAATATATACTCTTTGTACACTCTTCCAATGATCTCCTTAAGATGAATAATTAATATTTCAAGGGTAAAGGATGCCATTTCTCTTACATATCCTATATTTAGGGCTGGAATCCAACCTAGTCAATGATCTAGCCCTGATCACATATACATATTCATAAAAATGCACCTAGCTGCCGATTCTCTCCTCCTTCTTGCGATTTAAACTCATCCTTTCCAATTAAGAAACTTCCTTCTTCTTGCAGAAATTGGGGTCACTGTAGGGAAGGGGGGTGTCTCTGATTTTATTTTATCCACTCTTTTCTTCATTCGGTGAAGTCTTTTCTTCATAGCTCACAATTACAAATAGCTTCATCTTTGCTTCCCTGGAGTCATAACCCTCTCACGGATCCACACACACATGTGCACACAGGTTGAGCACTAGGTTACCTGGAGGTCCCAAAGCCACATTTGGAAACACTACTCGGCACAGCAAATGACAGCAAATTACATCGCAAAGTCGATGAAATGAAATTGTCAAGCGTAAGAAAATGCAAGCCGTGCTTCAGAACGCGCTGCTAGCCCATGTGATGTGCAAGTGGTATCGAGTCTGCAGGATAAATTCATCATCAGACAGAAAACAAAAGTGGAATTGAGTGGCATTTCAGCATCTAAAAATTCTACTCAGTTTTAATAAGACAATGTAGGTATATAGTAGACATTTTTTTCCCAAACAAAAACAGTGAAAACTTTCTCCCCTACCTCATCCCCCCTCCCACTTCAAGATTCTTCTTCCCAGAGGCAACCATTTCTACCATTTTCTTACATCTCCCCCCATAAAAGTTCTTTGCACACATCAACAAGCTGTGCATATGCAGGCATCTCTCTCTTTACCCAGTAAGTTACATGCTGGACACATTGTCCTGCATTTAGCCCTTCTCACTTAAAATATCTGAACCAGTATTCCTTTGTGCGAATGAACCACAGTTTAACTCCTTGCTAATAAAAAGGTTGGGCTCGGTCTTTTGCTACTACAATGGTTTTCTCCCCCAGGTAAACCAGGTCTGTTGTTAAATCACTACCGTGGAAACTGGGCTAAAAGTGCATTCAAAGTCTTGGTCACTGTTGCCAAACTGCCTTCCAAAGAAACCCTTCCAATTCGCACTCCCCCAAATCGAGTTTCAGAGTGCCTGTTTCCCCGCACACTTGCCCCTTCAATGTTTTGTCAACTTTTTCATTCCTCAACCAGATCTGGGGAAATGGTGTTATGACATTTCTGATTGCTAAACAGCCCATGTGAGTCTGGCTGGAAACTAAGCTCCAAGGGAGAGTGGAGTGATGGGCTCCAAACCCCCACTGAGCCAGGAGTTAGAAATTCTAAGGGAGCCCGGCCCCATGGAATGTCTTCCCCATGAGAAGGAAGGGCATGTGGGTTGTGTTTACCCTGCAGGAATGAGGGAGGGCCTGTGCCCTGGTGGCGGGGATGGGGGAGGGTGGGGGCCCTTCCTTTGCCTGGCGTCACCCTGCCGCTGACAGTCACTTTACCCCAAGGGCCAAGGGCCCCCTGGGGTCCCAGCAGCAGGGACACCACCTGGCTGCTTTGAGAGGTCAAACCCCAGACAGGACCTGTCCACTCCGAACGATGCACCTGCTTAAGCATATTTAACTACAGAAGGCAGCAAGATCCCCACATTCCCAAATGTCACCCAAAGCCTCCCTGAAATTCCCATGCCTTCCCCACCTCCCACCTCAACCCTGCCCAAGTAATAAACAGGGCTGATTGCATTGGAAATGAATGAAATTACATATTTGAATGGTTTATTTTGTTGTTGTTGTTGTTGTTTGAGACAGAGTCCCACTCTGTCCCCAGGCTAGAGTGCAGTGGCACGATCTCGGCTCACTTCAACCTCTGCCTCCCGGGTTCAAGTGATTCTTGTGCCTCAGCTTCCCGAGTAGCTGCGATGACAGGTGCCTGCCACCATGCCCGGCTAATTTTTTTGTATTTTTAGTAGACACAGGCTTTCGCCACATTTGCCAGGCTGGTCTCGAACTCCTGACCTTGGGTGATCCATCCGCCTGGGCCTCCCAAAGGCCTGGGATTACAGGCATGAGCCACCATGCCCTGCTATTTGAATGATATTTGAGCAAAACTTTTGCATACACGACAGTCCTTCAATTCTTTGTCTTTTTACACAGCTGCTTGTAAAGCCCACGAAAAGGGTCTGGTATGAAATATTTTCTTTCAGCTGTGATTTCCTGCAAGACTAAGGGACATTGGGCATTTCAGCTGCTAACCTGCTAAAAAGACTACTCAATCTTTTGTATTTTGGGGGGGCCTCTCTGCATTTGCTTCCTTTTAAATTCACATCCAAGGAGGAATTTGGAGCACTTAATTTCTCACTTTTCCAAGTTACTCTCTACACAATTTTGTCAGCCTGGCCCAACCAGCAGCACTTTCTGTGAATACACGATTCTCACTCATTTCCTTCTCAGAATAAGCAGCTTTTTTCACCCCAAGGAAAATGATTCTTGGTCATCATTTTGGATATTGACACAAATCTGGAACATTATTCTGCATTTGAACATTTGTAAAGACTTTAATGATGTGAAAATGTATTTCTGCTACAACAAAATTTTAATCTAACTTCATTGACTGTTGTTTCAGAAAAATAACATTTGCATTGGTTTAAGAAAATTTTTACCTTACAATTTTCATCTCCTCTTCCTTGTTGCCTATAAATATTTTTAAGAAACTAGAAATAAATGACCTGCAAACAGCCAAAAGGGGACAAAAATGTTCTGGTGTTCAAGGCTGGGAGTCTTTTTTTTTTTCCCCTAACTCTTGAAAGGAACCTATCCATTAGTTCTTAGATGAAGTTCTCAGGTGTTTGTGCCTTCAGCAAGCTCTGGTGAGTCTGAGCAGCATGAAGCTGCGATGCATTAAAGAGTTAAATGTAAATAGCTCCTCCTTGCAGGACGCTTGGCTCCCGCTGTACGTAGGTGGAGTTTGGAATCTGGGGTCCCACAAACCCCTTGCATTTTTGGTTGATTGTCTTTAATTACTTTTGAGTGCTGAGCAAGGTTGCTCATGCCTCCAGGCGTCCATGACAGACAAGGAATGTTTTTTAATGCCGTTTATAAGGAGCACATCATTAAGCATCAAACAGAGCAAAAATGACAAGAATAGCGAGTGTATCATTATGGCCTTCATTTAAGTAGAAAATACAGTAAACAGAAAGAAAAACCAACTACATGGGGTAATGGGGAGCGGATTTATTTGTTTTGATTGCCGATTATTCAGAAAGGCATTTATACTCGGATTCTCACCGCACTCACCGAAGCCTTAATTTCTCAGGTTGAAGGATGAAGGGACAAAGGGGGAGGAGGGTGAGGCGAGCAAAGGGGTTCTGATCTACCATCAAGAAAACAAGTTAAATGCCACTTTAGTGTCTAAAGGGAAAAAGTTCTTACTAATTATTTTTTATAATTTCTTTCTGGGGAGAAGAGTAAAATATGGAGATGTTCCCATGTTGCCAGAGTTAAGCCCATCACATTTAGCAAATCAAACTACGGGACACTCAATTAAATGTTAATTTTAGATAAACAATAATTTTTTTAAGGATAAGTCTTTCTCACGCAATATTTGGGACAGACATACTAAAAGAAAAAGAGTATTCATTGTTTATCTAAAATTAACATTTAACTGGGTCTCCTGTGATTAATTTGGCAACCCTTTTAGAGGTAGGAATCTAAACCCTGGCTCCTTATAATACCATCATCTGTGCGTTTGGATCACAGGAAAATTAAGTGCCACTCCACTCCAGAAAAAGAGCGATTAAATAGGGGGCACATATGATAGTCAAAAGGATAAATAATAGTATCAGTGAGTTATACTTTATACCCAACAGCATACGTTTGTATTAGCAACAATGGACACATGTGGAATTGCAGTGGTGGACCCCATGAGTCTAGAGAGGTGGACACTTGTGTTACCGGAAAGGGATCCCGATCCAGACCCCAAGAAAGGGTTCTTGGATCTCACACAAGAAAGAATTCGAGGTAAATCCTTAGAGTAACATGAAAGCAAGTTTATTAAGAAAGTAAAGGAATCAAAGAATGGCTACTCCATAGGCAGAGCAGCCCTGAGGGCTGCTGGTTGCCCATTTTTATGTTTTTTTTATTATATGTTAAACAAGGGGTGGATTATTCATGAGTTTTCCCAGGAAAGGCATGGGCAATTTCAGAGCTGAGGGCTCCTCCCCTTTTTAGACCGTATAGGATAGCTTCCAGACGTTGCCATGACATCTGTAAACTGACATGGTGCTGGTGGGAGTGTCTTCTAGCATGTTAATGCATTATAATTAGCAGGTAATGAGCAGCGAGGACACCAAGAGGTCACTCCTGTTGCCATCTTGGTTTTGGTGGGTTTTGGCTGGCTTCTTTACTACAACCTGTTTTATTGGCCAGGTCTTTATGACCCGGATCTTGTGCCGACCTTCATCCTGTGACTTAGAGTGCCCAACCAATGGGAAATGCAGCCCAGCAGGTTTCAGCCTTATTTTACCCAGTCCCTATTCAAGAAGGAGTTGCTCTGGTTCAAACGCTTCCGACACTTGGACTGAGGATCTTGGCGGAAACGGCTGGACATGGAGATTCAAGGAATGGCCTCTGGCCACTTCCTGGTGGTGTGGACCTGAGAAAGCTGCTTAAACTCCCACACCCTGGGTTTCCTCATCTGTAAAGCACAAATAACTGCACGTGTCTCGGGAACTTGTACTCTCCCAGATAACACAAGTAAAGCCTGAAGCTCAGGGACGGATAAGGAGCCCTCAAGAAGCAGTGGGTGTCCTGTGGAGAGACAACAGAATTTTGGTAGCTTCCTGTCCTTGGGCCAATGACCTCACTCTCAGAGTATTCTTTTTTTTTTTTTTTTTTTCTGCTGATGATCCTTTTAAAATTTAAATTGCAATCAGCCCTTTAAAATGGAAATGAGATCTCGTCATTCCCCTGTTCAAAGATCTCAAATGGCTCCATACCACACTTGGAATAAAAGCCAGGTCTTTCACATTCCCTAGGAGACCCTATGTGATGTCCCCACCACCCACCATGGGAACTGTCACTTTGGCCATGCTGGCCTCCTCTCAACTCCTCAGACCTCCAACAGCATTGGGACTGGGGGAGGCAAGAGGGGTACCCAGCGTGCAGGATTTCTGGAGGCCCTTGCTTTCAGGATCATGCGAGTTTTCACAAGTTTTGCAGAAGCTCATGTGGGCCTAAAAAATGGCACCCCATACCCTCTGAAGTCATTGTCTGTGCTTTGGGAGCAATTCTGACCTGGCACAAAGCCTTCTTGGGCCTGAGGTTGAGGCCAGGTGCAGAAAATTCAAATAAGCTACGGTACTTTCTCTCCACTTATTTGATGACATTTATCAGGTAACAGTATTGAGCACCTACTGTATCCCTGCTGTAAGACCCTAACAAACCACCCAATAAGATTATTTTATAGTTTATTTTATTTTATTTTTATTTTTAGAGACAGGGTCTTGCTCTGTCACCCAGGCTGGAGTTCAGTGGCCCGATCATAGCCAGGTTATATTTTAAAAAGATAGAACTGGGCTGGGCATGTGGCTCACACCTATAAACCCAGCATTTTGGGTGGCCAAGGCAGGACCACTTGAGCCCAGGAGTTCAAGACCAGCCCTAGGCAACACAGTGAGACCCCCATCTCTACAAAAAATAGAAAAAAAAATCTGGGTGTGGTGGCGCACATTTCTAGTCCCAAATACTTGGGAGGCTGAGGTGGGAGGATCACTTGAGCCTGGGAAGTTGAGGCTGCAGTGAGCCAGGATTGTGCCACTGCACTCCAACCTGGGAAACAGAGCAATACACTGTCTCAAAAAAAAGCATTTTGTATAGGCCAAGCATCAGATCAGGTGCTTTATAACAATTACATAATAAACAACACCCATTCTTTGAGTTTTTGCCAAGTAGGTCCAGTTGGTAATTAGCAAACAATAAAAGCATAATTGACATCCCCATTGCACAGGTGAGGAAACAGGAACAAGTCACTGTCTTAAGGTTGCACAGCTAGGAAGTGATGGAGCTGGGATTCGAACCCACAGTGTCCTATTGTTGCTTCATTCACACTTTTCCCTTTACCCTTTGTTTTTACCCTTTTCCCTCACAGACAAGAGTACCCTGTCTTTGAGCTGCACACAACATGTGTGAAGCTATCTGAAAAAGAAAGGATTTTGTTGAAAAAGTTGAGATCAGTTGACCAGTCAAATCACTCCAAAATCATTAGTTCCGGTCACCAGACATGGTTATAAGGAAGTGACTAAAACCAACAACAGCCTTTTGGCCTGTGACTATTTGCCACTCTCAATTGTCTAGCAATCAAAGAACCAGCCTGTGGCAAAATGAAAATGATGTTTCAGGTCACGATTGAATTGAACTGAAATGTTTGTTCATCTTCTCTCCATTCTCAGCTGAATTTCCTTGTGTGTTAGAACAGGGGTCAGAAAACTTTTTCTGCAAAGGGCCAGAGAGTAAATATTTTCAGTTTATCAGGCCATATAGTCACTATTCCAACAACTCAGCTCTGCCGTTATAGTTCAAAAGTAGCCAGAGATGATAGAGGAACAATTGGGCATGGCTGTGTTCCAATAAAACTTATGCAGTCAATTCTCATTACTCATAGCAGTTATGTTCTATGAAGTTGCCATGAAGCCTGAATTGGCAAATACTCTTGGGGCAGGCAAGGTTGCCCTTGGTTGCAATATCTTGTCAACTGATCAATACATAACTTCATTTTATGTGTGTTTCTCTTTAAACATACCTTATTTAATATGCATCATTGATTCATTAACATTGAACTCAAGGCCAACAGTCCTATAACTTGTCCCTGAACAGTGCTCAGGTGTCAGATGAGCTAAAGCTAGATGTGTAAACGTAGCTTCTCCTTAGGGCACATAGTGGCCTTCCTGTACTTTGGAACACTAGCCAGCATTTCTACACTACGCTTGGGGGCCATTTTGTTTTATTTTGTTTTAATTATTATTTTTTGAGACAGTGTCTTGCTCCATTGCCCAGGCTGGAGTACGGTGGTACCATCACGGCTCACTGCAGCCTCGACTTCTCAGGCTCAAGTCATCATTCTACTTCAGCCTCTCAAAGCTGGGAATACAGGTGCCCACCACCATGCCTGGCTAATTCTTTTAAGGAAATTTTTGTAGAGGCAAGGTCTCACTATGTTGTCCAGGCTGGTCTTGAACCCCTGGGCTCAAGTGATCTTCCTGTCTTGGCCTCCCAAAGTGCTGGCATTACAGGCATGAGCCACCATGCCTGGCCTTGGGGGCCATTTTAAATATTGAAATCACCGATAAAAAGCAACAAAATGTGAAAAACATGGCACTCAATAGACCACAGAAAAGACATTAGTTCAGTGTGAAATAAAGAGGCAGGGCATCGCCCTGTTTGGCCTCAGTGAGGAACACGTGCATTGGGCAACTCAAACTTTTCCCTGCTTTGTGCATGTCTAAGAATGATCACAGAAGCACCTCCAGAATTGGTATTGGGGTTAAAAATACAGTTCAGCCAGTAGCCAAATTTGCAAACTGAGAATCCGCAAATAATGAGGATATCCTACATGGACACTGAAATGTGAAGTTTGTGTGATTCTTACGTGTCACAAAATATTCTTCTGATTTTTTTTTTTTTTTTTTTTTTGTTAGTCATTTAAAAATAGAGAAAACATTCTTAACTTGTAGGTTGTACAAAATTAGGTGGTGGGCCAGATTTGGCCCTTGGGCTGTAATTTGCTGACCACTGACATAGCTGATCAACCTTCTTGTTGTTGAGATTTCTCACAGAAAAGGATGGCCTGGAGCCTTTGAACAGGGTCTGTGTCTTCCTCCTGTGTCAGCAATAGGTAAGTTTGGCTCTTCTCACATAGGTAGGAAAATGAATGTATCCCACATCCACCGTCTAATGCTAAGATGGTGAGGCAATAGCACCTCTTAAATACGGTGGATAGCTCGCCTTACTTTCCAAATATAAGTAAGTAAAGGGTGAGCAGTTTTCTGAGAGCTCCCAGTACACTGAGTTATCTCCCAGTCATTGGCTCTGTCATGACGATGTGAGGGCTAGAAGAATCAATGCATTATTTGAAGCCCAGCTTTTCCCTTTCTTAAAATTCCCTTCATCCTTGGAGTATCTATTAATAGAAGTTATAAATAAAAAAAGAAAAAGGAAATGCCAGCCTTGTAACTCCCAGAGACACATCCCTGCAGCCAGGACAATGAGGCCATTTATTCCAGCAATGGAGCCTGCTCTGAATGCCCAAAATGCTAACAGGAACTGGGGCGGGAATGCTAGAACTCGCTGAAATGCCTTCGTCTCCTAATTTTTTGCTTACCCATTGGCCCTTTTGTAAAGAGTTCTCAAGAAAAGCCCAGACATGTTGGAGGAGATTGTTCCCCAAAATGCTTCCCAAAATAGATAGAGGATCAAAGTAAAAATAAAACTGACATTTCTCCATAATCTGAGACAGCTTTCTAAGTTGGGGATGATTCAAATTTTTGTCTTCCCATCATGGGGGTCAAAAGCTGGCCGGCATCCTGGAAGGAGAATTTCAGTGGTGGGTAGTCACTGATTCATTCATTCATTAACAAACATTGCCCAAACTTCTACCATCCACCAGGGACTCTGCCCAACTCTTAGGATGAAAGAGTGAATAGACCAGGCCAGACGCAGTGGCTCACACCTATTATCCCAGCACTTTGGGAGGCTGAGGCGGGAGGATCACTTGAGCCCAGGAGTTCGAGACCAGCCTAGGCAACATGGGGAAACCCCGTCTCCACTAAAAATACAAAAATTAGCTGGGCATGGTGGTGCATGGTCTATAATCTCAGCTGAGGCATGAGAATCGCTTGAACCTGGGAGGCCGAGATTGCAGTGAGATGAGATCATGCCATTGCACTCCAGCCTGGGCAACCGAGGGAGACTGTCTCCAAAAAAAAAGTGACTAGACCATTGCCTCCTGGTTTTGCCATCTCTAGAATACCAGGGATAAAGGCCCAGTCCAACCTAGGTATATAGAATTCTTTTAGGAGGGTTTTCTGAAAATTCCATCTTGTTTTCACTCAAGAGTTCAGAGATAGTCAAGTGACATATGCCTTAATCAATATACAACAGGAAACATCTGGAATCTCTCCCTTCTTTGCACAGAATCTTGCCAAAATAAAAAGTTAAACTTACTTTGATCAGTCAATCAAATCAACATGAGATTACATTAGTCTGGCAATTTTTTTCATTTTAAAAAACCCTCTAAATCTGTGTTTGTGAACACAGGAATTCATTCTTGCTCTGTTCTGTCTCTGAAACCTTGATGCTTTTGTTAAGGATGGTTTTGTATCTGTTCTTCACTCTGCAAAATTTGCCTTTGGCCAAAATAAAGAATTAGCTGACTTAATTCAACCTAAAATCAGCTGATTTTCACAGCTTCTTTAATTAATTAATTTATTTATTAATTTATTTATTTATTTATTTTTGAAACAGAGTCTCGCTCTGTCACCCAGGCTGGAGTGCAGTGGCGCAATCTCTCCTCACTGCAACCTCCACCTCTGGGGTTCAAGCAATCCTTCTGCCTCAGCCTCCTGAGTGGCTGGGATTACAGGTGGCCACCACCATGACCGGCTGATTTTTTACATGTTTTGTAGAGATGGGGTTTCGCCATGTTGCCCAGACTGGTCTCAAACTCCTGACCTCAGGTGATCTGCCCACCTCAGCCTCCCAAAGTGCTAGGATTACAGGCATGAGTCACCACGCCCAACCTGATTTTCACTGTTTCTGAGAAAATCTTTGGAAAGCAGAGGAGATTATTTTAAGTGCAATGGGATCTAGAGTTGCCAAGGAGCCTGCGATTCCCCTAGTTAATCTATCTGTCTGGTAACAGAAAAGACTTAACCATGGAAGGGAGACACCCTGACTTAAGCCAAGGTGGCCCTGTCAGTTTCTTTGCAATAGCTGTACTGTCAACAGAGGCACACAGCCCCAGGCCACTTTCTAAGACCCAAACTAGCCAGATATCTCTTTGACAACATCTATAGCTCTGCCTACACCACCCAATTAATGGAGAGAAAGTTTCTAAGTAATTTGCTGCAAGAAGTAGATGTCTTCACTCCTGTGAGGCTGGCTGGAACATAGGTGGGAGGCGGCCACTGGGGCATCAGATCAAGTTTGGTTGCTCCCTGATCACGGGCCGTTAGCAAATTTGAAAAATTTCTTGGCCAGGTGCAGTGGCTCATGCCTGTAATCCCAGCACTTTGGGAGACCAAGGCGGGCGGATCACAAGGTCAGGAGATCAAGATGATCCTGGCTAACACGTGAAACCCTGTCTCTACTAAAAACACAAAAAAAATTAGCCGGGCGAGGTGGCGGGCGCCTGTAATCCCAGCTACTCGGGAGGCTGGGAATGGCGTGAACCAGGGAGGTGGAGCTTGCAGTGAGCCGAGATAGTGCTACTGCACTTCAGCCTGGGCAACAAAGTGAGACTGTCTCAAAAAAAAAAAAGAAAGATTTCTTAAGCAATCATTCCTACTCAATATGGTTGGACAAATTTAAAACCTGAATTCTGAGTCACGTAGTATCTACGGTCTCACAGAAAGAGACTGGAATATAAATTTCATAACTTGGCACATTTGTGGGAGATACCTGGAGCTGGTAAGAATCTAAAGAAAGTGGCTGCTCATAGACTATGGAAATAAAAATTGGTATTGCCTTAAACAAAAGAGGCTCCACAATGTTCATCAAAATGTAAAAGCACACATAGTCTTTGACTCAGAAATTCTGTTTAGAGCAAGGGTCTGTGAACTGCAGAAATGGTAAAAGCACGGGGCTCAGGCCAGGCGCGGTGGCTCACTCCTGTAATCCCAGCACTTTGGGAGGCCGAGGCTGCTGATCAACTGAGGTTGGGAGTTCAAGACCAGCCTGACCAACATGGAGAAACCCCATCTTTACTAAAAATACAAAAAATTATCCAGGCGTGATGGCTCATCCCTGTAATCACAGCTACTCGGGAGGCTGAGGCAGGAGAATGGCTTAAACCTGGGAGGCGGAGGTTGCGATGTCTGAGATTGCACCATTGCACTCCAGCCTGGGCAACAAGAGCAAAACTCTGTTTCAAAAAAAAAAAAAAAAAAAAAAAAAAAAAAAAGTACAGGTCCCACAGCCAGCTTCTGTACAGCCCAACAGCTAAAAATGGTCTTTACATTTTTACATGATTTAAAAAAAATGAAGAATATTTTATACGCAAAATGCTAACACGAACCAGAGTAGGAATGAGAGAATTTGCTGAAATCACAATGAAGAAGATAGAAACTCCCATTTTAGTGTCCATAAATGAGGTTTGATTGGCACATGCACAGCCATGCCTTATTTGTTTATGTATTTTCTGCAGAGTTGAGCCTTGGAAGCAGAGACCTTCTGACCTGCAAAGCCTGAAATATTTACACCCTGGTTCTTTCTAGAAAGAGTCGGTTGACCTGTTTTCTGGGAATTATTCTAAGGAAACTATAGAAAAGCAATGCCCATCACTAAAGGACTGGTTAATGAATGATGAGGCCATTGAGTAGTATTCTGCAGAGCTATAGAGAAGGATGTCTATTGCTGGACAGAGATGACCATCATTGTTTTTACTTTTTTGGTTTTTACTTTTTTTGGTCCTTCTGCTAAAAAGTCACCTGCCACCTGCACTGCTTGATGTTGCTGATTCTTGCAAGATGTGCTTCCTGTATTATTTAGAAATATTCAATGCTGATATCAAGAGCAATAAAAATGAATGGAATGAAAGAAATTCATAAGATGTGTTAATTATAGATAGTGAGTGAGTTAGGGAGCCATGAGCATGCTGGATGCAGGCAGAATAGAGGGACAAGTGCACTAGGCATAGATAATAGGGTGGGAGAGTGAGTGTTATTTGTAGATAAGAAGAAATGGGAGGCCCCAGCAAACCTGAAAGATTCAGAAGACACTGATCCCATCTCCTTGAAATTGACAGTTGTGCCTTTTATAAATTCTGGCCCGAGATGTCATCGGCCCGAGATTGACAGATGAAATCTGTGGCTGCTCGGCAGGTTCCCTGTGAGTTACAGCTGCGTGCAGATGTTCTCCTCCGAGTCTATGCAGAGCCAGGTGTGCGTTGGCTCCAGGCACCTCCTGGGTGCTGAGTCCATTGCCCACCTTCAGCTCTGGTCCTTGTAACCACGCTGTCAGCGAGGAAAGTGATGATGCAGGAAAAGAGAGACAGAGAGAGAAAGGGAGGGAAGGAGGGAGGGAGGAGGGAAGGAAGGAAGGAATGAGAAGAAGGAAGGAAGGGAGGGAGAAAGAAAGAAAGAGAGAGAAAGAAAGAAAGGGGCCAGGCATGGTGGCTCACGCCTGTAATCCCAGCACTTTGGGAGGCCGAGGTGGGTGGATCATGAGGTCAGGAGTTCAAGACCAGCCTGACCAATATGGTGAAACCCCGTCTCTACTACAAATACAAAAATTAGCCAGGCGTGGTGGCATGCACCTGTAATCCCAGCTACTCAGGAGGCTGAGGCAGGAGAATCACTTGATCCTGGGCAGCAGAGGTTGCAGTGAGCCAAGATCATGCCACTGCACTCAAGCCTGGGTGACACAGTAAGACTCTGTCTAAAAAAAAAAGAAAGAAAGAAAGAAAGAGAAGGAAGAAAGAAAGGAAGGAAGGAGGGAGAGAAGGAAGGAAGGAAGGAAAAAAAGAAGGAAAGGAAGGAAGGAAAGAAGAACTGGATTCGTGTAGCTCTTCTATCAGCTTGTTCCCATCTTAAGTGTTAACCCACCCCAAATCACCTCCCTTGCTTCTTATGGTATGTTTTAGATTAATTCAATGAATTATGAAATGAGGGAGTTGTAAATTGGTCTGGGAGCCTTTCTGTCCTATGGCCTCTGGGGCAGCCTACCAGGTAGTGTTCTTAGGATTCCCCATTATGGCGAGGTAATTCCCTGCGGTGAAAGTCTAGGCGCTAGCACTCAGGAGCCCTGTGGGGGCTGCTCTCTGTTGCCCAGCCTTTTCTCTATTGAGTGGCCTGGAAGCGAGGTATCTTACTCCGGGGTTGTCAAATATAAAAGCTTAAAGTTGTCCATTGGGCAAATCACGTGGCCAGCCCAAAGCCAAAGACAGGGAAGGTCACTCTGTCCCCCATGAGGCCCTAGCAACGGTGTGGTTTCTTGGCACACTACATTAAAGGGGAGCTTCTACGAAAAGGGTTCACAACTATGGCACCACTGACATTTGGTCCTGGAGAATTCTCCATGGTGGAGCCTGTCCTGGGCATTGTAGGACATTTGGCAGCATCCCTGGTCTCTACCCATTAGTTGCCAGTTACATCCTCACTCTTCCCACCTCATTGTGATGACCGAAAACATCTCCAGACATTCCCAAATGTTTCCTGGCGGGCAAAATTGCCTGTAGTTGAGAACCACAGACTTAGACCATTTATTTGCTCTATAGACTAAGGTGCAGTCACCTCATTTCAGCCCTCCTTGCCTGTATTTTCTTTCTAGGTCAGATGGCCCTGCCATGTGGTACACACATGCTATTCTCCAA
Organism: Pongo pygmaeus; assembly: GCF_028885625.2. Classification (NCBI taxonomy): domain Eukaryota; kingdom Metazoa; phylum Chordata; class Mammalia; order Primates; family Hominidae; genus Pongo; species Pongo pygmaeus. Next base: position 59,616,647 of record NC_072394.2, read on the forward strand.
GTGCCTGCTTGGACCCAAGTGGGAGCCCAGCCAGGCAGTGCCCTGTTGCTCACACTTGTCATCCCTCCATGGAGGCAGATCAGACAGTCAGCAAAATATTCACCTTGAAAAAGCAACAGTGATGACTGGCTTGGGTTTTCCCAGTTTTATTCATGTCGTAAATGTCTTGCCTTAATGTTTCTGTTAAGTGAGTTGATTTGGGATTTGAGAAATAGAGTCAGATTTTGTGTGACTCCTGACCCCACCACTAACTCCTCACTGAATTTGTGCAAATGAATTCACCTAACTTGCAAATATGAAACGAGGCACAATGGCCTGCCTTCACAGTGTCGTGGCACTGGGTCAGTGTGAAGGGCTGAGACCATGACCCGAGGGTGAGTGCCCACCACAGGTTAGCCAGGAGCCCCCAACCCTCTGCAGGAGACAGGCCGCACCGCCCCAATCCTCACATCAGGATCTGATGGGAACACAAAGACCTACCTACACCAAGATGGGGTTTCTCCATGTTTGCCAGGCTGGTCTTGAACTCCTGGCTTCAGGTGACCCACCTGCCTCGACCTCCCAAAGTGCTGGGACTACAGGCGTAAGCCACCGCGCCCAGCCTGAAATACTTTAAACTATTCCCAGCAGTACCTCTGGTATCTTAGATGTCTTCTTCTAGGGCAGAGGCCAGATTTGGTTCTTAGCTTTAGAATCCAGAGCACTGAGTACGAACCAGCCCCATCCCTCACTGGCTAGAGAACTGGAGTTTCTCTGAGCTTCACTGCTCCATAAAAAGAGAGCAATAACAGCCATACCTTGCTTTATTTATTTATTTATTTATTTATTTGAAGAATCAGTAAAAGAATGCAATAAAAATGCCTGGCATGATACACGGCAAACTCCCCAAAATGCTCCTGAAGGTGCTTTTACAACTCACACACTTTTTAAAAGAAAAATATGACTCCCGCATTCCAACGTCAGCAGTTACAACTGATAAACCAATATTTGCCTTAACATCTAGCTTCCCTTTCCCTGCAAGGAAACATCGGAGCTTCTCAACTGGGCCAAACACACTATGGGCTGTGGTTTAAAAACAAGAAAAAAACAAAGCTAAATCCCTAACCAAAAGGATCTGGGTGGGGGGTGGGGGGGAGTTGTTTTTTCCTGAGGGATTTTGCTAATGCCACTCAAAAAGGAAGCCCATGCAGGCAAGAAGACACGGTCACAGGGAGGGTGTTGTTGCTGTGTTTAAATCGCTGAAGGATGTATTTATTTAGGCAGAAGGAGGGGAGAAAATATAACGGTGGAAGAAGAAATACTCATTCTCCTTCCTTTGATCTTCCCACATTATTGGCCCAGCTCATAAGAGAGAGCCCGAAGTGAAAGGCTGAGAGGCTGCTGGGGTGGCTTTGTGGAGACAGTCTGGTAGAGTCATTAAGATGGGGCCAGACTGGCCAGTATTCAAGTCCTAGTTCTGCGGCTTCCTAGCTGTGTGACCTTGCACACGTGGTTAAGCCTCTCTGTGCTTTCATTTTTTTTTTTTAATTTAGAGAAATAATTGATGCCCATCTTATAATAGGAATGCTGTGGTGACGAAGGGAGAGAATTCGCAGACCATCTTAGCCTGATACTTGGCACATAGACTGTGTTTTAAAAACATTAGCTATTGTCTGATACTTCTTCCTTTACATGACAAATTGGCTTCATGCATGAACATTGAACTTTTTCCTCATGAAAACAGATGCTTAGTTTAAAAGTGGGGTGTGTTGTATGTTTATGGCGGCACTATTCACAATAGCAAAGACTTGGAACCAACCCAAATGTCCAACAATGATAGACTGGATTAAGAAAATGTGGCATATATACACCATGGAATACTATGCAGCCATAAAAAATGATGAGTTCATGTCCTTTGTAGGGACATGGATGAAATTGGAAATCATCATTCTCAGTAAACTATCGCAAGGACAAAAAACCAAACACCGCATGTTCTCACTCATAGATGGGAACTGAACAATGAGAACACATGGACACAGGAAGGGGAACATCACACTCTGGGGACTTTTGTGGGGTAGGGGGAGGGGGGAGGGATAGCATTAGGAGATATACCTAATGCTAAATGACGAGTTAATGGGTGCAGCACACCAGCATGGCACATGTATACATATGTAACTAACCTGCACATTGTGCACATGTACCCTAAAACTTAAAGTATAATAATAATAATAATAAATAAATAAATAAAAAATAAAAGGGGAGTGTGTGTAATAGCAGAGAGGGGTTAAAGGCTATGAACAGACAATTCACCAGGGTGAAAATTCACAGTCAAAACACTCCATTAAGAAGATGTTGGCCAGGCATGATGACTCGCACCTGTAATCCCAGCACTTTGGGAGTCCGAGGCAGGAAGATCACTTGAGTCCAGGAGTTTGAGACCAGCCTGGACAACATGGCAAAATCCTGTCTCTACAAAAAGAAAAAAAAAATACAAAAAAAAAAAAATTAGCCACGTGTGGTGGCTCATGCCTGTGGTCCCAGCTACTCGGGAGGCTGAGGCAGGAGAATCACCTGGGCCCAGGAGGTTGAGGCTGCAGTGAGCCGTGATAGTGCCACTGCACTTCATCCGGGGTGACAGAGTGAGACCGTGTCTCAAAATAAAATAAAATAAAATAAAATAAAATAAAAAATGTTCAGTGTCACTGGAGGTCTGCAAAATGCTCATCAAAGATTGTAGGGTGTCAGCCTTTCCCCTCAGAGTTGCCAACATTTAAAAGCCTGGTAATACTCGGTGCTAGGGAAAGTACAAGGAAACAGGCACCCTCATACATTCTGAGTACAACTACTGGAAAAAGTAAGACAATGATATTGATTATACTAGAACATGAACTTATTCTCACTTTTAGAGAGCTGGCCCTTAGCAATATGGGTAATAAAAGTAGGGGCTGGGCGTGGTGGCTCATGCCTGTAAGCCCAGCACTTTGGGAGGCTGAGGTGGGCGGATCATGAGGTCAGGAGTTTGAGACCAGCCTGGCCAATATGGTGAAACCCCATCTCTACTCAAAATACAAAAATTAGCCTGGCATAATCCCAGCTACTCGGGAGGCTGAGGCAGGAGAATTGCTTGAACCCGGGAGGCGGAAGGTGCAGTGAGCTGACATCACGCCATTGCACTCCAGCTCTGGGCGACAGAGCAAGACTCCCTCTCTGGGGGGGATATAAAAGAGTAATAAGAGTAAGAGTGAATGAGCATGAACAGAAGAGGACGTGCAATGCCTGGAAATATCCTGCACCCCAGCAATAGGTGACATGCATCTTTGCATGTCTGCAATCCAGCATGTCAGGCAGCTATCAAAAGGAATACTTAGAGCTGTAAGTATTAATAATAAGTGATATTGATTAAATGCTTGCCCTCCACTGAACACAGCAACGAAGCTCTCTCTATGCATGCTATTTGTGTCTACTGTAACCTACAATAGATTTGTTACCTAATTTTATAGGTGAGGAAAACGTGGGCACTACGGGGTAAAGGAGGTCACCCAAGATCTCAAGTTCATAAGTGGCAGCCTGGATTCAAGTCCCTGCCTGGCTCCAGAACCTGAGCTCTGAAACGCTGGACTTATCGGAACCTCTTGGCCCTGAAAAATGAGGCCTATTGAACAAAGAAATTTGCAAGAAAAGGGACTATTATAACCTAGTGTAAAGTAACAAGCAAATAAAAAACGAAATGGCACAACTCCTCCGCACGCTCCAAACTCTCGACCCTCCTTCATTTTTCTGCATAGCCCTCACCCTGCAACACACACACAATTTGTATATTGTTCACTCTCTGTCTTCCTCCACTAGAATGCAAGCTTCCTAGAGCAGGCCTTTGCTGTTTTGTGTCTCTAGTACACAAGGAGAGTGTACTGGTGCCCTGTGGACACTGGATAAGTGTTAAATGAATGAATAGATTCATCGCTTTACTTTAACCTTAACCCTGAAAACATTTAGCCACTAGCTGGGCCACAAGGATGGGGCTGGGGAGTCTTGTAGCCTGCGGCTGGTGATTGTTGGTGAGGACAAAGTCAACTGGGATCCGGGAAAGCCTGGGTTTGAGAGACAACAAGCCGCAACTGTCATATTGCTTCCCGTATAGTATCCACCAAGCACTTGCAATGAACTAGATGACGACTTAATAAATCTGGAAGCTAAATTTCTTTTGGCGGCAGACTGAAAGGCTTGGCAGCTTCTAGCTGTGTAAATTAAAACAATAAGCTGTTTTTTTAAAAATAACATTTCTAAACATGCATACCCTTGAATTAACATCCAGCTCATGAGACTGTCAACAGAAGACAGGGACCCTGGCTGCATGCCCCATGAGCGCCCCTGCTGCAGTGAGAGCCACTGCTGACCTTTCCAGAGTGTCCTAGGAAGAGCAGCAGCACCTAGCAAGGCTCTCTCTCCAGGGCCTTGACTCATGTGGGTTGGACATGGCCAGTTACTGCCACTGTAGCCAGGCACTGAGGACTGATGGCAAAAAAAAAAAAAAAAAAAGAAAAAAAAAGAAAACAGTTGGCTGCAGCTGTAGTTAATTTACTTCTGATTAATCTAACCTTTCCCTCTATGAGGACGTTGTTTAGCAGGAGGGGAAAATGCGGTCACAATATTGTTTTATGACTGTTTATCTTTAGAGTCCAAGCGATGCTGATTGCAAATATTTATGCACATTTTTAAAAATCTCAACTAATGTTTGGAATTTTTTTTTTTTTTTTTTTTTAAAGAAAGAGTGAAATCAGATTTCGGGTGGATCTAGCCATTTTGGAGGATTTCAAAGTCATAACCCGGTTTCCCCTACCGGCCCACTGGGACTAATGGCATCAATGCCGCAATTAAGCGAACAGGATCGAAATACAGAATGTTACCGCTCTGTGTGGCTTTGGAAGGCTTGTGTCGGTTTTAAATGTACATTATTAATGACCAGCCTAGAAATCTAAGTCCAGGCATGTATTATATTAAAGAAAAGAACCTCTGAATGAGAAAACTCTGCATTTTTGCTAGAAATGCTGCTTTCCTCTGAAAGAAACCATCAGCCACGTGACAAAAAAAAAAGCTCTAGATGCAATTTCCTCACCTCCCAAGTAGCCACTGTGGTCGAGTCTGCTACCCTGAGCTGAAAGAGCTCCACGCCTCTTCTAATTCTTTGCTTCTCTCCAGCGGTGCTTGTGCCTGCTGGTCTGGTGTCTGGTTATGTTCTTTAGCCTCTTAAGATAATGCGCAGATGTCGAGGAGCCTCATGTCATGGGGAGCTCTTTGGCTTCAGGGTTACATGGATTGGGATTTGAATCCCAGTTTTGCCAGTTTTACTGTGGCCGTAAAGAAAGCGATTTAACTTCTCAAATTCTGTGTCCTCTGTATAAAATGAGGGAAAATGATGCTCACTCAGTACTATGTTGGTTGCAAACTGGCTTAATAAAAGAAAAGGGGGGCCGGGCGTGGTGGCTCATGCCTGTAATCCCAGCATTTTGGGAAGCCGAGGTGGGTGGATCACGAGCTCAAGAGATTGAGACCATCCTGGCCAAAATGGCGAAACTCCTTCTCTACTAAAATTACAAAAGTTAGAAAGCCGGGCGCGGTGGCTCATGTCTGTAATCCCAGCACTTTGGGAGGCTGAGGTGGGTGGTTCACCTGAGGTCAGGAGTTCAAGATCAGCCTGGCCATCATGGTGAAACCCTGTCTCTACCAAAAATACAAAAATTAACTGGCCTTGGTGGCAGGCACCTATAGTCCCAGCTACTCGGGAGGCTGAGGTAGGAGAATCCCTTGAATCGGGGAGGCGGAGGTTGCAGTGAGCCAAAATCATGCCATTACACACCAGCCTGGGTGACAAGAGCAAAACTCTGTCTCAAAAAAAAAAAAAAAAAAAAAATTAGCTGGGCATGGTGGCAGGTGCCTGTAGTCCCAGCTACTCAGGAGGCTGAGGCAGGAGAATCACTTGAACCTGGGAGGTGGAGGTTGCAGTGAGCTGAGATCACGCCACTGCACTCTAGCCTGGCAACAGGGCGAGACTCCATCAAAAAAAAAAAGAAAGAAAGAAAAGGGGACTAAGTGACTCAGGGAAATGGGAAGCCCAGGGACAGCTTCAGGCTCGGCTATATCCAGCAGATGTCAATGATGTCATCAGGTGAGTTCACTCTCCTTCTCCCTCATTCTCTATCTCTGACTTCTCTTTCCCCCTGGACATTGGCCCCTCCTCCTCCACTGCAGATAGACTTGCTTCCTACATAGGGAACATGTCACCAAGGGGTCCTAGTTTTACTTCCTTCCAACATCATAATGCCAAAGCAAAGGCTCTTTCTCCTTTTCCCCCAGCTCCAAACAGAAGGATCTGAGGAAACCACTCTAATTTGCTAACTTTCATGTTAGATCTGCCTTGGTCTGAGTCCCATGTCCTGAGTCATGGAGGGCTGCACTGGTCAGGATGGGTCCTGGAGCTTGGTGTCAGGCCATGCCGATCAGTGGCCCCCCTTTAATCACATGGGCAGGGAGAGAGAGCGTCATTCTCTCAGGGAAGTGGTAGAGGGTGTTGTCCCCAGGACGGTCCTGCAATATCGACTCAGTTAATGTTGCCTGTGTACCTGCTGTGTGCCATGAAGCCTCCTGAGCAGAGGGACACCGGGGTGAGCACAACAGACACGGTCCCTGTCCTCGAGGACTTTCACAGGGGAGGGGTGGGGGAGACTGTCAACATGCACATGAATAAATGTTCAAGGTTGTTTCAGAGGGTGATGGAGATGGAGACTGCAGGGAGGGTGGGCTGCGGCTGCCCTAGGGACAGCAGACGAGGTCTGAGCCAGGATCTGAGCCAAGATCTAATGAAAAGACAAGAAGTCCATCCTTTGTGGGATGCTCCAAAGGAAGAATGCTGAAGGGTGAGAGAATGGCGAGTTCAGAGAACTGGAGGCTGCTGTGACCAGCACCCTTGGGGTCACCAAAGGAAGACCTGAGAGGATTAAGGGGAGAGATGGATTTGGAGGATAAAGAACTAGATCATTAATGGCCTCTTTGGCCACAAAAAGGAGTTTGGAGTTTGCTTTCAGTGTTTTGGGAAGCCCTTGGTGGGTTTCCACAGAGGAGTGTCGTGTGATCTGATTTGAGCAGCTGGTGAAGTTTGCCATATTGTGTGGCAGAGGTTCCTTTGATATCTGTTATCCTGTTTCTCTCAGAAAAATAAGCACCGAATTTTGACTGGGCACACCTGGCCACCAGGAATAAGAACCACATTTCCCAAGCATTAATACTAAGTTCTGGATAATGGGATGGAAATGGGAATATTACATATGATTTCCAAAAAATGTCCTTGAGGAGAGGGAATATGCCCTTTGACTCCCTCCTCTATTCCTGCTGGCTCGAATGCAGACACACGCTTGGGGTTTGAGCAATCATTTGGAGATAAGAGGTGTGAGTCGTGAGCAGAGGATGGCTGAGCAGCTAGAAAGCAGAGACCTGAGGACCCCAGAGCTACCCTATCAGCCCTGGCTTGCTTTCCTCTAGAAAGAGATAAATCCACTGTATACCACTCATGTCATTGTTATTTGGGGGTTTCAACTGCTTCAGCCAAACCTGACTATATCTGATTGAGGGGGGCAAGAATCGAAACAAAAGGACCAGTTAGGAAGTGGATGTGTCCTTCCATGCAATAGGGGGTGTTGGCTCCAACTAGGCAGAGTAGCAGAGGAAGTAGGAGGAAGGGGCTGGATTTGAGAAATGTCTCAAATCCAGAACATTTGGAGGGCTTCCTGATGCATTGGCTGTGACTGGTGAGGGAAAGAAAGGATTCAGGAGGCCGAGGCGGGCAGATCACGAGGTCGGGAGATCGAGACCATCCTGGCTAACATGGTGAAACCCCGTCTATACTAAAAAATACAAAAAATTAGCTGGGCGTGGTGGTGGGTGCCTGTAGTCCCAGCTACTCGGGAGGCTGAGGCAGAAGAATGGCATGGACCCAGGAGGCGGAGCTTGCAGTGAGCCGATATCGCACCACTGCACTCCAGCCTGGGCGACAGAGTGAGACTCAGTCTCAAAAAAAAAAAAAAAAAAAAAAAGGAAGAAAGGATTCAGAGGTAATTTAAATTTTTCTTGCATGAAACAGTGGGTGGGCCAGGCTGCCCCACTGACTAGAGGAGGAATCAGAGAAAAAAGGCACGACAAGATGCACAAAAATGTTAATTCTCAAAATTGTAGTTCATTTTTTCACAGATTGCCCTTAAAGTAGTAAAATACATTTAGTTCATTCACCAGAGATTTGTTGAGCAGCTACTCTGTGGCAAACACTGGCTATACAGCAAGAGACAAAGCAAACATGCCCCTGCCCTGATGGAAGGTGGGGTCTGGAAGGTTGTGTCTGGAAGGTCGTATCTGGAAGGTCGTGTCTGGTGGATTCATCTGCTGGTGGCTGGACCCTTTGGGCATTTCTGAAATCGACTGTGACACTGGATGGGTCTTTTCACCTCACCAAGTCTCAGTTTGACTTTCTGTAAAATGTGTTTAGGGCAGGTATCTGCTTCCCAGGGCTGCACGGGAAAGGCACTCGCTGTGGGTGAAATGTGTGTGTCCCTCCAAAATTCATATGCTGGAACCTAACCCCCAGTGTGATAGTATTAAGAGAGGAGGCCCTTGGAGAGTGACTAAGTCATGAGGGCTCCACCCTCGTGAATAGGATGAGGCTGTTCTATTCTTCTGTTCTTCTACCTCGTGAAGAAGCAACAAGAAGGCATCCTCTTGGAAGCAGAAAGCAAACCCTCATCGAACCTGCTGGCGCCTGGATCGTGGGCTCCCCAGCCTCAGAACCGTAAGCAATACATTTTTCTTTTTTCTTTTTTTCTTTTCTTTTCTTTCTTTCTCTCTCTCTCTTTTTTTTTTTTTTTTTTTTTTTTTGAAGCGGAGTTTCGCTCTGTCGCCCAGGCTGGAGTGCATTGGTGTGATCTCGGCTCACTGCAACCTCCACCTTCCGGGTTCAAGCACTTATCCCTGCCTCAGCTTCCCGAGTAGCTGGGATTACAGGCGCCCCACACCACGCCCGATTATTTTTTTTTATTTTTTATTTTTTTGTAGTTTTAGTAGAGACGGGGTTTCTCCATGTTGGCCAGGCTGGTCTCGAACTCTAAATCTCAGGTGATCCACCTGCCTCGGCCTCCCAAAGTGCTGGGATTACAGGCGTGAGCCACCGCACCCGGCCTACATTTCTATTATTTATAAATGACCCAGTCTGTAGTATTTTGTTATAGCAGCAGAAATGGACCACTGGTGCTTAAAGTAGCAAGCGGTAGTATTACAGGCCTGTCATCTGGGTGTGAAATTCTAGAATTTCAGCAAATTCGCAAGTGCCTGGGATTGATAGGATACGACATTAGAAATCTAGACAGTTTTAGTCTAGGCTTAGGGTGCTCCTCCTGGCCCAGCTGCGTACAGGGAGGGGGTCGTGATGTGCTAGTGCTGTGCGGGGCATACCCTCTGGGGGGCAAGCCCAGCCACTGTCTACCTGCAGCCACGTTTCTGAGGCAAGCACCTGACTCCGGACACATGTGATTGGTCCAGAGGTGGGCACCTGACCCAACCTGTGCCAATCAGGCCTCTCTGTTGGGATTGTGGTTGGAGACGGCTGGTCTGTCTTTGAGGCTGCCGGCCTATGATTTGCAAACTCCGGGTAGAGGAACAGTGCCTTTACCTGGATCAAGCAACAATCAGTGCGGTTAAGGTTGAAGTCTGCAAATGTCTGATTCTGAAGCCCATGGTGTTATCCACCCTGTGTGCTGCTGCTTCTGGTACCCAGATCAGATTTCTCTTTTTCTCTGCACAGGGGAAGCACACATCCTCTTCACTGCGTATTCTTTCTTCTTCACGCCGTCCCCAGTTATTGGAGCGCTGCAGAAAACGTGTAGCCAGGCACATGTCAATGACATGTTTCAGCAGAGTGCCTCCTCAGATATGGGACTTCCAGGTCAAGCAGTGTGTGATTCTGATATTTGCTGAAATTGCCCTCTAGGTTAATCTGTATTTAAATCGAATCCTGAAGCAGAAATGGTCAAAACAATTCTTGGTTATACTTACTTAGAAGACATGGGCAATGAATGAAACCAAACAAACAAAAAAGTCTCCTCCCCCAAGCCCCTAACCCCTCAGCTGGAATTCACGGAGCTCTGCTGAATTATTGCCGGTTTTTAAATCATTGAATGTGGTTTGTGGAATTGTACTCATAAATGGCAAAAATGTAACAAATGCATACATAGTAACTAAGTAAATTGGCCTGTTAAGAAATCAAAAGGGTAATTAAAAGGGTACTCACAGTTCCAAACTGAAATAATATGATGAGAATATTTTTAAAACTACCGTTTGTTGAGAGCTGTGATGTACAGAGTCTTCAGATGCATCTGATTTAATCTTCCTAGCAACTCCCAGGGACAGAGGCCATTATTATCCCCCATTTTACAGACAAGAAGAACGAAATTTACAGGGGAAGTGGCTTGCAGGGTTGGGTTTTGGACTACACGCAGCCTCTAAAATCTCTCTCAAGGTACCTGCTTCTTCATAGCTTCACATTCTCTTTAAAAGATACTCACAAAGAACGTGAATGCTTTCTTTTGTAATGTCAAAACTAATAAACATAAAAAAACTAGCTGGGGGTGTGTGTGGTATGTGTCTGTGGGCCCAACTACTTAGGAGCCTGAGGCGGGAGGATCACGTGACCTCAGGAGATGGAGGCTGCAGTGAGCCGTGATCATATCATGCTGTTGCACTCCATCCTGAGCAACAGAGCAAGGCTCTGTCAGAAGAAAGAGAGAAAGAGAAGAAAGAAAGAGAAGAGAGAAAGAGAAGAAAGAGAGAAAGAGAAGAAAGAGAGAAAGAAGAGAAAAGGAAAGAAAGAAAGAAAGAAAGAAAGAGAAAGAGAAAGAAAGAAAGAAAAAAAGAAAGGAAGGGAAGGGAAGGGACTGGAAGGGAAGGGAAGGGAGGGGGAGGAGAGGGGGATGGGAGAGAGGGGGGAAGGGGAGAAAGAAAGAAGAAGGAAAGAAAGAAAGAAAGAGAAAGAAAGAAAAAGAAAGAAAGAAAGAGAAAGAAAAAAGAAAGAAAGAAAGAAAAGAAAGAAAAAGAAAAAAAAGGAAAGGAAGGAAAGGGACTGGAAGGGAAGGGCGGGGGAGGGGAGGGGGATGGGAGAGAGAGGGGGAAGGGGAGAGAGAAAGAAGAAGGAAAGAAAGAAAGAGAAAGAAAAAAGAAAGAGAAAGAAAGTGATAGAGATGAAAAGAGTGTCATCTTCACACAATGAAGAAAGGAGTGATTAGATCACGAACTTGGCCTTCCAGCCAGGCAATCCCACCTTCAGGACTTTCTCCCTCTGTCCATATCTGGTCTCCTGGTGTGGTTCCTCCACACTCGGCTTCAGTCCTCCACACCACTGCCTGAGTGCGAGGTGCTCTGGGGTGGAGATGAAACGCCGTAGCTTCAGTCCTCCACACCACTGCCTGAGTGCGAGGTGCTCTGGGGTGATGAAACGCCGTAGCTTCAGTCCTCCACACCACTGCCTGAGTGCGAGGTGCTCTGGGGTGGAGATGAAACGCCGTAGCTTCAGTCCTCCACACCACTGCCAGAGTGCGAGGTGCTCTGGGGTGGAGATGAAACGCCGTACGCCCTACAACCTGCCCCTGCTCAAACAAAGGGCGGTTTTCACTTGCAAATGGTGGCTCCAGATTGACCAAAAATTAAAAAGTAGAAAAGCAAGAGCTGGCCAGTTTGCAATGGAAAAACCACTCTCTGGACATCGGAAACATTCTGTGCAGCGTTAAAGAGCATTCTCCTAAATGAAGAATTGACTTGTCTGTTTAATGTAGCTTTTTGTTGATTTTTCCTGATGCCACTCATAGCAAGTGGTGTTACTGTCTGAAACTGATACACGCAGCCTCGGTGGTTGGACTGGCCACTGATAATTGGAAACAGGAACTCTGCAAGTGGCATTCTTCAAGGCAAGAGCAAGGAAAGGCAAACACACACATTCCTGGAGGACTTGTGACAAACAAGGGTGGCTTGGGTCTGCTTTTCAACCCACAGGCTCAAGACTTTTATTCCTTTTGAATTTAAAAGACCACATGTTGGTGAGTATTGGATGTCCAATGGCACTGTCAACCGCCAAGAATGTCCAGTTTTGTTTTGTTTTGTTTTGTTTTGTTTTCACAGGGTCTTGCTCTATTGCCCAGGCTGGAGTGCAGTGACGTGATCACAGCTCACTGCAGCCTCCACCTCCTGGGATCAAGTGATCCTCCCACCTCAGCACCACCCCCTCACACCCCACAGTAGCTGAGACTACAGGCACATGCCACCATGCCCAGCTAATTTTTGTGTAGATGGGGTTTCGCCATGTTGCCCAGGCTGGTCTTGAACTCCTAGGTTCAAGCAGTCTTTCTACCTCAGCCTCCCAAAGTGCTGGGATTCCAGGCATGAGCCACCATGCCCAGCCGATGTCCAGTTGTTACGGCAAGTCCTGAGAGGCAACAAGATGGGCAGAACTTCCTCTAGAAGCTGAAAATGGCTTCTCCCTAGAACCTCCAGAAAAGAACACAGCCCTGCTGATCCCTTGATTATAGCCCAGTGAGATACATTTCAGACTTCTGGCCTCCAGAATGGGAAGATAATACAATAACGTTGTTTTAGTCTATGAAACTTTTAGTGAAGTGTTAGAGTGGTTCTGGGAAATGACCAGCATGACTGAGGTACTGGGCAAGTTAATTACTTTTCTGGATTCCCTTTTCTTTTCATTTGTAAACTCGTATCATCTAAGGGAAGTGTGTATATTTCTTTACCGTCTTTTACCATGACAACCAGTTGGTGCAAAAATTGTTCTTTGATTGCAACACTGGGTAGGAAAAAAAGACCAGAAACTATGTAAAACAGAAAATCGGTTCTCGCAAAAAGGAAACAAATTGAAACATAGAACGTTTGAGTTTCATTTAGAATTGTAAAAGCATGGCATTCCAATGCTCTGCTCCCATAAGCATCTGCAAAATATGGCGCCTAGCTAGGAGAACAGAGTCTCCTGTTTTACATTTCAAATGTGAGCACAGTCTGTCAAAGGTAAATCACACACTTCCATCGGCTGGCATTTTTCAAAAGATCAATTATGTACTGACATCTCCGTGCATATAGGCGCAGGATTATTTACAGCCACCACATCAGGCTGAGACGTAGTGAGAATCTGGCCCTAAGCACAGTACAGAAATTCATATTCAGATGGCTGAGGAACAAAGGCAGTTCTGGAAGCTCAGTGGACTGTCAGAGCACCTGCCTTGCAGTGGCCAGTGCGTGGTGGAGCTGCCCAAACCACAGGTGGCCTTTTCCCGTCCTCTCTTTCCCCTGCCAGCTCTGCTGTTAGTTTCCCAGCCTGGGGTTCCCCACTGCCCACTTCCACCCAGGACGAGGGATGGGAAGGCTCTCTGGGAGCCGCCAAGTCAATCCAACCCAAACACCTGCCAGAGAAACTCGGCTCATCAACAGGAGTCCCTATGATGGCTTAAAAACAGTCTGTGCTGGCTCATGACATGCAAGGCATAAATTAAATCATAACTGAGCATGCTGCTGACAGCACGTGATGACAGGTGTTGTGAATGAGTTGGCTCAGGGGCCACTGCCCTGCCTCGCGATTGTCAGTCATGGCCACTCCTCGCTCCTCTCCCGCTGACGGGGACGGCTTGTCTAGCGATGAGGGGAGCGCCATTCGAGGTATCTGGGGTGGGAATTGGCCTGGGCATGTCTCATTGTCCACAGATGGCATTGGAGCCCCGTGGTGTCAGCACATCTCCCACCGGTGGCTGGGCCGAAGCCTCTCTCAGGTGTGCAGTCCTGGGGCCCGGGGCCCATTCACCCATGCAGGGAGTGCTTCTCCCTGCACCCTAGTGTCCACACCCGTCCCAGGTTCCTCAGCTGCAGTGCACACAGTGAAGGCATCAGCAAAGCAGGGGCAGCCAGAAACAGCAAAACCATAGGGAAATGCATTGATGAGCGATATTTCCAAAATCAAAGGTCTCGGCCAGGCACCATGGCTCACATCTGTAGTCTTAGCACGTTGGGAGGCTGAGATGGGAAGATTGCTTGAGCCCAGGAGTTGGAGACCAGCCTGGGCAAGAGAGCAAGACCCTGTCTCTACAAAAAATAAAAAAAAAATAAAAATTAGCCAGGCTTGGTGGTGGTGCACCTATAGTCCCAGTTACTAGGGAGGCTGAGGCAGGAGGATCCCTGGAGTCCAGGAGTTCAAGGTTACAATGAGCTAGGATCACACCATTGCACTTCAGCCCAGGTGACAGTGACCCTACTTCTAAAAATAAATATATATGGCCGGCACCATAGCTCACACCTGTAATCCCAGCACTTTGGGAAGCTGAGGCGGGCAGATCACTTGAGGTCAGGAGATCGAGACCATCCTGGCCAACATGATGAAACCTCGTCTCTACTAAAAATACAAAAATTAGCTGGGCGTGGTGGCACACGCCTGTCATTTCAGCTACTTGGGAGGCTGAGGCAGGAGAATCACTTGAACCCGGGAGGCAGAAGTTGCAGTGAGCTAAGATCACGCCACTGCATTCTAGCCTGGTGACAGAGCAAGACTCCATCTCAAAATATAAATATAAATAAAAATATATAAAAGGTCTCCAAGTAGTGGAAAATTTCAGAACTTTGTTGGACTTCCTATTTATGTTATGGACGATTGTAGTTTTTTGAAATTGCCTATGGCAGAAAAACCGTAGTCCTTAGATTGTTTCTGAAAATGTTTTCTAGTCTGAGAAACCCCAGACCCAGATTCCACTTCGCTTTCATTCTCACTGTCAGGATGGCTTCTCCCTGGGAAACCCATGAGTCTTCTCATTCCTTCTTCCCAAACAGCCCCCACCAGGCTGCCATTCACCTGGCTGCCTTCTAACCCCAACTTTCAGGTCAAATTCCAAAGCTCCGTCTCCCAAGAGCCCTCGGTGCATGTCCTGGTGAAAACTGGCCTGCCCCGTGGCTACTACGCATCATCCCGCCCATTTCGACCGTAGCACTTGTCACAATCTGAAGTTGTCCTGGTGAAATCTGCGGGCTCATCGTCTTCCACGAAGACCCTGGATGGCAGGGATCCCACCCAGCTTGCTCGTGACAGTCCCCTACGCTGGCCCTGCACCTGGCGTGAAGGATAAGCTCTGTGGACATTCCCGGAGTGAAATGAGTGGATATGTAAACCAAACGCGCCCGCGTGCCCTGGGCATCTTCTGTGCCCAACCCCAGTGATTGCTCCTCTGCTCTGCGCCTTCATGGCAGGATGACACAAGAGGAGTTGTGACAGCTGTCACAGTGTGTTACTGTCACCGCGGGCCAGGTTTCACCTTGGGCCACACACGCAGTCCCAGCAGCTCCAACCCGAGAAGCGTCTTCTGCTTAGCCTGGGGCTCACTCCAGCCCCAGAGGCTGCATGTCCCTGTGTGCGGGGAGTTTGCAGGAGAGCAGGTACAGGCGGCTGGCTGAGGTTACCTCCCGTCACCATCTCTCCTGCCTTCCCCCGACCCAGCCAACCACTGACTTGGGATGGCTGGAATGAACTGAGGGGAGTGGTGCAAAGGGGTTTCAGAGACCTCAAAAATGCTGGAGAGAGGCGGCTGAGCGCGGCAATTAGATAGTGATTCCTCTCCATGCTGCTGGTGAGGCACTGGCAGATATGGACCCTGCTGGAAGCAACCCACAGCCCAGCCTTCAGAAGCTCGCTGTCATTTGGGGCTGGGGCCGCAAGGCCAGACACATGCTAAGCCTTTTTGCACAAACTGCTTATTTATTTTTTTTATTCACACTCCATTGAAGTAGCTATTCTTATTTTCCCCATATTATGGCTTAAGGAATTGACCCTTGGAGAGGTCACGAGGCTGGCCACGGTCACGCAGGTGCAAGTGGCAGGGAGGCAGGGGAAGACTTCGAACTCACTTCTCTCAGGCTGCAAAGCCCGGAATTGAAACGACTCCTCTGGGTCCTGCAGCTCCATATCCTCCGAGCCCTGGAACATTCCGAGAAAGAGGGAAATAATCTCCCTTCTGGTATCTGCAGGGGGCTCTGCCAAAAGCGCCCAAGGAGGAGAGGATGTTCTTGTCTGAGTCTAGAACGCCGCCTCTCACAAGCTTAGTGGAGGACGACGTGGGAGTGGAAGTGGGCTAGAGAGACCCTCAGACTCCCGGCTTCTTTTTTTTTTTTTTTTTTTGAGGCAGAGTCTTGCTTTGTCGCCCAGGCTGGCGCAATCTCAGCTCACTGCTGGGATTACAGGCTTGAGCCACCACGCCCGGCCTCAGACTCGGGGCTTCTAAAGCGGAGTTGAGTTTTCTTAACCTGGCAGACAGTCGCCGGGCAGATTGCATGTTCAGAGCCCCAAACCTCGAACCTTTCCCTCTAAGTGTCTTTCTCTGGTATAGAAAAGCGAAAGCATTTGCAGGGTAAGACTTCCAGATTGCAGTTCAAAATATTTCCTTGGATCTTGCCATTTAAAGCCTCTTAACAGGCACTATCGTACTTCTTTCTCTACCTAAGCAGGTTGAGATGCCTTGGAGGAGGGAACACCATCCACAGACCTAGCTGGAAGGGTTACTGATGGGTTCAAGGAGACCACGTGCTTTTAAGTAGGGTCCAAAAGAAATGCAATGCCAGTCACAGATGTAATTTTATGTTTTCTAGTAGCTACATTATAAAAAGCAAAAAAGAAACATGTGGCTGATTTTTTGTTGCTGTGAAAACACATTACATTAAATTTATCATCTTAATCATTTTTAAGTGTATGGCTCAGCAGTGTTACATATATTCACATTGTCATGCAACAATCCTGGTGACATTTATTTTAATGATGTTGTTTATTTAACTCCATGTGTACCAAGTATTACCATTTCAACGTGTAATCAATATACAATCATTAACAAGGTATTTTACTTTTTTCTTTAATTTCTTTAAATTTTCTTTGAAATCTGGTGTGCATTTTTTACTTATAGCACAGCTCAATGCAGGCACTAAATTTTCAATGAAAATATTTATCACTGTTTGAATGTTATGAAATTTACAGTTGAAAAGGCAGATCACCACACCTTCCGCATTCTTGGAAGTTTTCCAGTAACTGAATTGCCAGCTTTTGAGTTTAAATTACTTAAAATTAAACAACATTCGGCCGGGCATGGTGGCTGATGCCTGTAATCCCAGCACTTTGGGAGGCTGAGGCAGGCTGATCACTTGAGGTCAGGAGTTCGAAACTAGCCTGGCCAACATGGTAAAACCCTGTCTCTACTAAAAATACAAAAATTAGCCGGGCGTGGTGGTGCATGCCTGTAATCTCAGTGACTCGGGAGGCTGAGACAGCAGAGTCACTTGAACCCAGGAGGCAGAGGTTGCAGTGAGCCAAGATCGTGCCACTGCATTTCAGCCTGGGCAACAAGAGCAAAACTCCATCTCAAAATAATAATAATAATAATAAATTAAATTAAACAACATTTTAAAAATTCATTTCCTCCATCACACAGGCCACACATCACAGGTTCAGTAGCCACGTGTGGCTGGTGGCTCCTATGTTGGACAGTGCAGGTCAGGAACTTCTAGAAAGTGCTTCTCAAGTGGTAGCTGTGATTGTTCTACTATAACTAGCAGAATGACAGGAAATGGAGGGTTTCTCATCTTGACCCCAACAGTGACTACCCTGGTCAAGGAAGCTGGCTGGTTCACGTCCCCCACCCGAGCCGCAACTCAGGACCAGCCCACCCCATTCTGGGGAGGAGAAACATTCACAGCCTGAACT
The DNA here is from genome assembly GCF_028885625.2 of Pongo pygmaeus. Lineage (NCBI taxonomy): Eukaryota > Metazoa > Chordata > Mammalia > Primates > Hominidae > Pongo > Pongo pygmaeus. Next base: position 59,634,435 of record NC_072394.2, read on the forward strand.
TCTGTCTCCCGCTGCTGACCCTAGTAAATGAGGAGATTGGACTGGGAGGGGAAAAAAGACTTCAGACTGAAAATTAAGAATCACCCTGGCTTATTTTATCACTGGAAGATCACTTCAACAACTTCCTCCAGGAAATTGCAAAGGGAAGTCATTATCCAAGGCGGGGAGGGGAAGACGGTCCATGTGAAGCGCAGATGCAGCCCCCGTGCAGGGGAGAGTAGGGGCAGGGGCGGGTGTTTACTGGGTCATTTAACCGGGTTTCTATTTTTTAAAGTTTCCTTTTCTACAACTATTTGTTGACCCTAATTGTTTCCATGCCCATGAGATGCATCCCTGAACTTCCTCCTGTGGCCTGTCGGTGGGGCCGGGTGGCTCCTTCTAATTGCCTGTGTTCCTGCCTTTTCCCTCGAGTCTCCAGGGCAGGCCAGTTCCCACATATGCTTCCAGAACCATCTTAATAGAGGGGCAGCAGCGCCCAGCTGACGACATATGTTTAGCTGCTTGCTGAGGTCGGCCAAGCGTGCAATATCACATTACATGAATGGGGAGGGTCAGGCCCAAACAAGCTGCTTTTTACAAGCGCTGGCTTAAGGATTTGCTGCTAAATAGGGCTAACATGGTGGGGGAGTGGGGGGTGGGTAGCAGGCTTCTTGTCCAGCTCTGCTCTCTGTCTCCGTTTTGCATTGATTAGAAAGTTTTCGGTCTCCCAGGACAACGCTCTGTTAGAAAACGCCTTTGCAGCTACTGGGGTTCCCGGACCGAGGTGAAAACGGGGGCCTTGAGCCGGGAAAAATGTGGTCGAGGGTCTCTTGATATGTGGGGCTTCAGGACTCAAGCTGAGAGCCCTGCCGTGAGGAGCCAGCAGCCCTCTGACCGCTGGCCGCTGCATTTATGCTCCATTAACCCCACGTAGGCCCAAGGGGTAGATGGCGGCAAAGCAGAGAAAGACAGGCCAAGGCTGCTGTCGCCCGGGCCAGTGCCAGCGTAGATGTGGGCAAATGCAAGGCCACCACTCACCTGCTGGGGCCCTACAGCTGCCCGCTGGCCCCCAGAATGTGCCTGCACAAACTCCACTCCAGAAATCATCACAGGCCCTCCTTGAACCTGAGCCAGCCGAGGGCCTGGAGAATATTCTGGACAGAAATCAAAATGACATTTCAGGAGCTAGATGCGGTGACTCACGCCTGTAATCCCAGTACTTTGGGAGACTGAGGCAGGTGGATCACTTGAGGTAGGGAGTTTGAAACCAGCCTGGCCAATATGGTGAAATGCTGTCTCTACTAAAAATATAAAAATTAGCCAGGTGTGGGGGTGTGCACCTGTAATCCCAGCTACTAGGGAGGCTGAGGCAGAATTGCTTGAACCTAGGAGGAGGTTGCAGTGAGCTGAGATCACACTACTGCACTCCAGCCTGAGCAACAGAGTGAAATTCTGTCTAAAAAAAAAAAAAGTGACAGTCAGGGTCCCCTGTCAACAACAGTGAGGACGAGGTCATCTACTGAGCTCTTACTGCATCCATGGACTAACTGATTTAATCTTCACAATACCCAGAGAGGAGAGCACTATTATTATGCCCATTTAAAAGCTGAGAACGTAGAGGCAGAACAATTGAAGTAACTGACCCAAGGTTGGCTTCTATCAGAGTACCATTCATGCCTTCTCATGCAAATGGATATTTAAAAATTTCCTTCCTTCCCTCCCTCTTTCTCTTCCTCCCTTCCTTCGTTCAGTCCTTACATTTTTTATATGAAAGCTGCTTTTTGTTTTAAAAAAAGAAGTCAGTGATACAAAAGTGAGGAAGGTAAGACATCAAAGTATCCTACACCTGTGACTTACTCCTCTTAAGCTGCTCATCATTTCATCAGTATCACGTTCACACACAGTATTTTTAGTAAGTAAATGTCATTGAATTCATTCAACAAACATTCATTGAGGTTTCAGAACATGTAAAGAATTGTGCTATGGGGTAGATGTTTCTCAACTTCAGTACTAATGGCATTTGGGGCTGATTAATTCTCTGTCTTGCAGGGCTGCGCTGTGCACTGTGGGGTGTTCTGCAACATCCCTGGCCTCTACTCATCAGATACCGCAGCATGCACCCCTTAGTTGTGACAACCAAAAATGTCTCCGGACATGGCCACATGTCCCGTGGAGCCTACAGTCATCCCTGGATGAGAACCACTGGTCTAGGTAGATGGAGCTGTACAGGGCTCTTCTGCGGAACTTTCCCTTAGCTGTTACATAGTGGCATCCTGAGGCTTAAGCTCAGACATCCCTAACTCTAGCTTTTTACACCAGATTCAAGAGTATGAAGGTGCTAGAACTTAGTGAACTCCCCATTAATAGATATTTGGGGCTGTTTCCAATTTTTCTGCATAACAATTAATGTCACAACTGCTTGTTCACACCTGCATCTGCATACACACATCTGAGTATTACTACAGGACAGATTCCAGCAAAATTGCTGGATCAAATTATAGGCATTTAAATGTTTGCTATAAAATGTTAACATCCCCTCCAAAAGAGGGTTGTACCGATTCGTCCCCTCACTGAGGGCATTTGAGAATGCCTGCTAACTTCCCCCTTGCTGACAGGGATCGAAGCTATCAGGAAGAGCCCTCCGAAGAACAGAATGAGTTGAATGTGTCGGAGAAAAGAGGTGATCCCACGTTTCACTCAACGGGGCTCTTAGGTCATTTGTTTGCACTTTGCTTTTAACCTTATTTTTCATGAAATAAACATAATTACTCAAAGTGGCAATTTCAAAATTTCCAACATGCATAAATAGAGGACTCGCATTTGAACTTCAAAATATTAATGAATAAATTAGAAGCAGGTGGGAGGGTCCTAGATTAGTGACCCTGTTGCAAAGAGAGAGGGCCTGGCAGACTAGCCCAACCTCAGGATTCCTCTGCCATCCCAGGATGGAGGCCAAGCTCTGAGTCCCAGAGAGATGTGGATAGCCCAGGTGCATCATCTCTGAAGGCCATGCAAGGCAGGTTGGGGGCCCTGCCCCCAGAGACCTGTGCTCCCCAGAGACAGTGGATGTCCTAAAGAGGATGACTCTCTGAGGTCACCCTCCTCACTGGAATAACCTGCTGCTCTTCTGCCTTCAGGTTCCCCTTCCAATGACAAATCTCTGGCTCAGTTTGCATTTCCCCTCTGAATTAAATTTGAAGCAAGAAATTATTTTTTCTGTTTGAATACAGATAGGAGAGCAGGCCGGGCGCGGTGGCTCACGCCTGTAATCCCAGTACTTTGGGAGGCCAAAGCGGGTGGATCACCTGAGGTCAGGAGTTTGAGAATAGCCTGGCCATCAGGGCAAAACTCCATCTCTACTAAAAATAAAAAAAATTAGCCAGGCATGGTGGCACGTGCCTGTAATCCCAGCTACTTGGGAGGCTGGAGAATTGTTTGAACCCAGGAGGTGGAGGTTGCAGTGAGCCGAGATCGTGCCACTGCACTCCAGCCTGGGCAACAGAGACTCTGACTCAAAAAGCAAAACAAAACAAAAGCAAAAACAACGAAAACAAATAGGCAAGTAAAAATGCCTCTCTGGAATTTCAAGATAATGTTGTCGATTTGATCACAATGGGAACCTCCAATCTTTGCAATGGTTATTCAAATGGATAACACTCTGAACATCTATTTTTTTAAAAAAAACTAAATGAGATGGAAATTATAGAAATAGCTAAATCATGCATATGGGTGCAACATTTCAAAGGCAAAGAAATGAGAGAAGTAAGCTTCCCTCCCTGCTCCTATACACCCAGAGGCAACCACTGTTACTATCGGGGTAACCCACATGACATTTCAATATTTACTTGTTTTCCACCAACAAAAAGGGCAATTTCACTGGATGCAGTGGCTCACGCCTGTCCGTCCCAGGATGGCTTGAGCCCAGGAGTTTGAGACCAGCCTGGGCAGCACAGGGAGACCTCATCTCCACAAAAACACAAAAATTAGCCAGATATGGTGGTACACCATTAGTCTCAGCTACTCAGGAGGCTGAGATGGGAGGATCACTTGAGCCTGGGCAGTCAAGGCTGCAGTATGCCATAATTGTACCACTGTACTCCAGTCTAGGTGACAGAGTAGGAACCTGTCCAAAAAAAAAAAAAAAAAGACAGTTTCATATGATTCAATCTGTTACTCCCAGTTTCTCATTTTCTCAGATACTCTGTGTGTATAAATATGCACTTAGATAGAATCTTTCTGTTTTCTTTTTTATATAAATTACAGCAAATTATACACGCTGTTTTTCATCTTGCTTATTTCACTTAACAATATATCTTGAAGGTAGCTCCATTTTAGTATTTAAAAAACAGCCTCATTCTCTTTTTAACAGCCACGGAATATTCTGTTGAATGGATGTGTCACGATCTATTTAGCCAGCCCCCAGTGATGGACAATTAGATTGTTTTCAGTCTCTTTCTACCAAAAACAATGCTGCAATGCCTATCTTTGTACACACATTGTGTCTCACAAGTGGGAGTGTGTTTGTGGGATAATAAATTATTCAAGGTGGAATTGCTGGGCCAAAGGATGTGTGTCTTTTTCATTAGGAAATCTATTGCCTAATTGTCCTCCGTAGACGTTGCGTCAATTCATACCCTGAGTAGACTGACAAGTCCAGCTTGACACTGTGCCTGATTTTAAGGTCCACAGAGCAATGAATGTTCTCCATGGCTCTGAGATGAGTGGCACTACCAGGGGCAGTCTGGGAAATGTGGAGTGTCTAGATAATGTGCCAAGTTTGGCTCTGTCTCCTCCAAAAAGCAGTTAAGGATAGGGAAGTCTCCTCTGCAAAGCAGTCTCTTAGCCTGGAAGGTTGTGGCTGGGAAAAGGAAAGGAGGGGTGTCTCCATGTATTGGAGATGAAAGAGGGAAGTTAGGCCCTAAGACCCTCTGGACTCTCTTCTGCTCCCAACCTAGGAAGGACTGTCACCCCAGAGGCTGTTCAACCTCAGGTGCCCACTTCACAAGCATTAGGTAAAAGACATTGTTGATACAGTATGTGGCTAAAGTGTGTGCCACAGATTGATCTTCATCAAGTAGCATGAGTTTCTGGTCTACCAGCGTGCTCTGGCAAACCAGCTGACCATCATCAGGCTAGGGATGGACAAGCCAGTGGCTGGTCTTGGGAAGCAGTTCAGCATGTTTCAATATGTTCTTAATTTCTTTAACATTCTCCCTTCAGAAGGTGAAAATGGATTCCCTCCCCTTCAATGTGGGACAGGCTGGATGGTGAAATAATCATCTGTGACTTGCAAGACTAACTCATGCAAGGCAATACAGCTTCTGCTGGCTCTCTCCTTCTTGGATTGCCCACTGTGGGAAAAGCCAGCTGCCATGTTGTAAGGACACTTAAGCAGCCTGTGGAGGAGCCCACATGGGGAGGAAGTGAAGCTCCTCACCAACCAGCAGCACCAACTTGTCAGTCACCTTGGACATCACCTTGGAAGTGGATCCCCCAGCCCCCGTCAAGCCTTCAGATGACTGTGGCTTTGGTCAACTTCTTGACTACAACCTCATGAGAGACCTTGAGTCAGAACTGATCAGCTAAAGGGCTCCTATATTTCTAACCCATAGAAACTGGAAGAATATACATGTTTATTGCTGTTTTAGGACACTAAGTTCTGGATAATTTATTGCCCAGCAATAAGTAACCATACACATGGCCAGGATGATCAACTTGTGATGAGCCTGTTCCATCTGCTTCTTTGCCTCTACTTCATGTTTCCCAGCCTTGTGAGGAGGCAGAGATCCTCTTCAAATGACATGGAAGAGCAGATTCTACATCTTCTATGAGGTCAACATGGAGGCAATGTAGCTCATTACAAGAGGTCAAGAAGGATCCTGAATGCTCCTCTTCACCTTCACTGCTACCCTGTCACTGCAGGGTGTGGGAGCATTTCATAAGCTCCCTTACCCTCAGCTGTGTCATCTGAAAAATGGGGTGATAACCAAAGATGTAGTGTGGGCCCAGATAAGCTCTTCAAGTCCCTTAAAGCATTGAGCACCAGCTTTTATACATTTTAATTCATCCACGCATAAATCATCCATTTATCCACTCAGCAAATTTATGCTAAATGCCTACAATATTTTAGGTACCATGAGAGGTGCTAGGGATATGAAAGAGAGCAAATCAATATCCCTATTATCAAGGGGATCCCAGTCCAATGGGAAAGAAGATGGAAAGATGGACCAGTAACACATGATGTAATACAACTGTGCCAGGGCTGAATGATTGCAGTAAGGAGAGCGGCCCCCTCCCAGGGTGGAGGAGCAGAGACATACAGACTGTGACTCCTGAGTGTGCCCTATGACCCTTGCCCTGCAGAACCACAAAACCAGGCATAGTGTTCCAGGTTCTTGATCTAGTGTAAGTGGCAAAAATGGAATCAGAGAAGCTTGGGATGTGAGGCTAGACATCCTGATGACCTAGCTGGACATATGCACTAAGTAAGGTCCAGAGGGAAGAGAACTTGCCCAAGGTTATGCAGATCCATTCACCCCTTGAACTTGCCCAGTACATTGCTTCCCCCAGGCCTTTGCACATGAAGTTCCTCTTTGCCAAGATCACTCCCGCCCTATCCCCACTTTCTGGTTCAGAGAGCAGTGAGCTCCTTGTAACCCTCCAGATCTCTGTTGACATGCTTTCTTCACAGCAAGGGCACTATAACGAAGCCTGTCTTTGCCCACACTCTTCAGCTCTGTTTCATTTTTTCATGGCACTTGGACAATTGTAATTGTGCTATGTATTATATGAGTTTCCCTTCCTGTTTTTGGTCGGCCTTCCTCATTAGAGTGTAAGCTCCACCCAGAAGGATAGGAATAGTGTCTTGTTCATTCACTGTAACCTCAGTGAGGTACTGAAAAAAAAAAAAGATTGGATAAAATAATGAGTGAATGTATTGGTCACTGCATATTCTTTATCTCATTTAATCTTCACAGTAAACCTTCAAGAAATTGTTAGCCTCCTGATTGCCTACCCGTCATCATCACCACACACCATACCCAGGTGCCCACACTTGGGGAGCCGGCTCCACCCTCTGTGTCCTGGGCAGGTGATGCCTCCCCAGCCCAGGGATGTGAATGATGATGGTTTTAAACCAATTATGGTAATTCCATTTTTTTCTCCAGTGGTTGATCTGGACATTTGCATTTGATGTCACTGTGGCCAATGAGCATTGACGGGAAGCCTCCTAGTGCAGTGCTGCCCAAAACTGCAAAACACCTCAATCAGCTGGGCAGCTTGCTAAGATGCAGACTCTGATTCAGCAGGTCTGGGGTGGGGCTCATGATTCTGCGCCTCTAACGAGCTTCTGGGTGATACTGATGCTCCTGGTCCATGAACCACACCTTGAGTTATGAGACCCTAAGGAGTTCCAGGAAAGGTTTTCCTTCCCTACAGAAAGAGTCCCACAAAGACAAACTGTCTTTTTTTGCCATTATTGTGCAACGATGTGCTGCTGGGAGCTGCAGCTGCACCACTGAGATTGACCACATGAGGATAAAACCAGCCTGGTCCAAACTAACATGTGGAGGAGGGCAGGAGGAAATACAGAAACTCCCAGAGCCTGGGTGACACTGTGGAGCTGCTTAACCAACCCAGGGGATTATATAGGACAATAAATGCTATTAAAAAAAGCCAAAGTTTACAAAAACAGAGCAAAAATAAAAATAAAAAAGCCAAATTGAGTTGGGACTCCATGACTTGCAGCCCAAAGCATAGCATCAAGCCATGTACCATGTACATAATTACAGCACCATAGATTGATGCTATAAAGCAGCAACTTGGTGTGGAGTGAAAAAGACCAACCTTTGTTTTCTTCATTTATTTGAGACAGAGTCTCACTCCATCACCCAGGCTGGAGTGCAGTGGTGCAGTCTGCTCACTGCAACCTCCATCTCCCGAGCTCAAGTGATTATCCTGCCTCACCCTCCTGAGTAGCTGGGATTACAGGTGCATGCCACCATGCCTGGCTAATTTTTGTACTTTTTTTTTTTTAGTAGAGATGGGGTTTCATCCTGTTGGCCAGGTTAGTCTCAAACTCCTGACCTCAAGTGATCTGCTCGCTTCGGTCTCCCAAAGTGCTGGGATCACAGGGGTGAGCCACCATGCTTAGCCAAGATCAACCTTTGAACCAGACAAGTCTGAGGGCTTATTCCAGCTCTGCCCCTTACCGGCACTGCCACCTCATCCTCACCAAGCCTCAATTTTCTCGTCTATACAATAGGTGGTTTGATGATCAATAAGAGAATCCATACATGTAGAATCCTCTATGCAGCATTATCCAATAGAAAGAGAATGCAAACCACATGTGTGCTTTTAGCTTTCCTAACAGCCACACTCAAAACATAAAAAGAAACAGGTGGAACTAATTTTAATATAATTTATTTGGCTCAAAAGATTATCATTTCAACATGTAATCAATATAAAAATCAGATATCTTACATTTTTTTGGTACTAGGTCTTCAAAATCTGGTGTGTATATTTTACACTGACAGCACATCTCAATTCAGACTAGCACACTTCAAATGCTCAAGAGCCACGTGTGGCTAGTAGCTGCTGTATCAGCTCAGTTCTAGTAGCTGCTGTATTAGCTCAGTTCTAGCATAAGCCTGGGCCCATAAGAAATATGACACAACTATGGATCACTTCTTGCTGCTCTTAACATGAGTACTAGAGAAAAGAGGAGATTCTGGGTTTTGGAGAGAGCTTTCAAACATGGAAACCCCTGAGCTGAAAGCCACCTGGTGATGAGAGTCTGCTGCTTCAGGTCAGTTCTGAAAACTCTGAGAGCTGCTTGCTCACGGTCTGCATGAAAAACACAAAGAAAAGCAAATGATAGCCCAGCATCCCTCAGGCAGAGCCTCTCCCATAAGATTTAAATTTAAATAATATCTACTATGAGTTATACTGAGGGATTTCCAAATTTCCCAAACCATTGCTACTTAAATGTCATGTCCGCTGCTCGTAACTGTCTCTCTCTCTCTCTTTTTTTTTTGAGATGGAGTCTTGCTCTGTCGCCCAGGCGAGACTGCAGTGGTACCATCTTGGCTCACTGCAATCTCCGCCTCCCAGGTTCAAGCAATTCTCTTGTCTCAGCCTCCCAAGTAGCTGGGATTACAGGCATCCGGCCACCATGCCCAGCTAATTTCTGTATTTTTAGTAGAGATGGGGTCCGCCATGTTGGCCAGGCTGATCTCGAACTGCTGACCTCAAGTGATCTGACCACCTCAGCCATCCAAAGTGCTGGGATTCCAGGTGTGAACCACCGCACCCAGCCACCTGCTCATAACTTTCAATGGCTGCTTATTTTCTGTTGGGTTAACGCTGAACTCCTGGGGCTTCCAAGCTCTTCCGGAGCCTGAATCCATCGCAGTTCATCCGGTCCAGTCTTCCCATTGCTCTGTTGTAGTTAAGGCAGCCACAGACCAGGCCTGTGGATTGTCAGGGAGGAAAAAGAGGTGGAGAATGGTGCTGAGACCACGGGCTGGGGAGAGTGTGGGTGGAGTCAGGCTGGTTGAAATCACAGACATCACAGTGAACATGTTACAGTCATTACATCTCATGGGGCATGCTCATCCGTGCTAACTCAGTAGGTCTTTGCCACAGCTCCACAACATAACATAGTGGACGTCTGCTGTTTAACCTGTCCTGCATCCCTTTCCCATTTCTGGTAAGAGCACCCCAACCTCTGACTTGGAGGGTCTACCCCTCTGTGCTCTATCAATGTGGTTCTGGTGGTACCAACGACAACGTGGCACTCTTCACTCTGTGCCACAGGGAGGCCTGTGACCCAGGCCAGGCCAAACCTAATGCCCTATTCTTTTGGTCACAGTGATTAGACCCAGGAACTAGACATGTGTCATGAGTCTGGCCAATCAGAGCCTTCCCTGGGATCTCTAAATACTGATGTGAGCTGATTATGCTATGAAGATACACAAATGGAGCTCGTTTTCATCTGGTCTGGAGGCATGTGGGAGAAACCCCTCTGCAGGAAGAGAGCATGAGGCCAACTTGCAAGAGCAGCAGAAGTTCATATCCTTTGAACTGCTAGATCCAGCTGTGCCTGAAGCCAGCCCCATTTTTTTTCTTTCCTTTCGTGGATCTGCTTGGCATCTTTTACTTAAGCCAGTTTGGGTTGGAGTTCCGGCACATGCAACCAAAATAGTTCTGACGAACGTAAGTCAAGATTAGCCCCTCCGTTGCATGAATGAAAAGACTAAGGCCAAAAAAAGCTAAATAATTGCTCCAGACCCCCTAGAATGCAGAGCCAGGATTTGAGTCCTCATCCTTGGGCATCTCATCCTATGCTCTTTCCACAACATCCCCCACTGTGCTTAGTGTCTGCATTAGTTTCTCATGGCTGCTGTGGCAAATTGCCGCAGACTTGATGGCTTAAAACAATATAAATGTATTTCACAGATCTGGAAGCCAGAATCAGAAACCATGATTAACACACTGAACCAAACCACAGGGTATCAGTAGAGCCATCCTCCCTCTGCAAGCTCTACAGGAGGATCTGTGTCTTCGTCTTCCAGCACCTGGTGGCTGCCAGCATTCCTCAGCTTGTGGCTGAATCCATCCAATCTGCCTCTGTAATTACTCGTCCTCCCCTCTATGTGTGTCAAATTTCTGTCTGTCTCTTATGAGGACACTTGTGATGGCCTTTAGGGCCCACCTCGATAAGCCTAGATTATCCCTTCATCTCAAAAAGATTCTTAACTTAATTACATCTGCAAAGATCCTTTTTCTCCAAAGTCACATTCACAGGTTCTAGGGATTAGGACCCAATATCTTTAGGTGACCACTATTTAGCCTAATACAGCATCTGAGCTCTCAGGATTTAGTGTTTAAACATCCATGAATCAGCCCTGAACAAAACCTTCAGGACCCAATAGTCCAGTCTCCTCAGCCCAGTGGTTAGTTCCCAGCCTCCTCTTTCTCCTCCGTTCAGATGCCAGCACACGACTGAGCACAGGAGTCAATCCTGACTCAACCTTTCCTCCCCCAGGCAGGAGTAAACCAAGGGTATTTCACCCTTTTAAAAAAAATGGACCCCTTTCTCCTTCCTAAAGGCGACGCCTGCTGTTCACCCTGCTTAAATCTGCATCTTTTGGTTATAAGAAACAGAGCCACCATGGCTATCTCACATAACAGGGATATGTTATAAAGCTATTTTGCACATTGCTGGGGTTCAAGGAAAGAGCTACAAGCACATACCCGGGGGTCTGACTGCCTGGATTCAAATCCCAGCTCTGCCATTTTTTGGCTGTGACTTTTGAACAGGTCATTTAACTGCTGGGAGTCTGGAGCCTCTGCTCCCATGAAGATGGGGATGCTGGTCTTACCTCAGGGCTGGGTGACTGTTAGGGTTAAATAGGAGTGCATGCGTTCCTGGAGGAGCCTGGCAATGTTATTACTGTTACTGTCACAGGGAATCTGCATTTTTTTTCCTTTGCTATAAACTGACTTTCTCGGGTTATAAATGTTAGATACTATTATTTCTACCAAATAGAATCTGAGGGTTATGACTTGCTTAGGCCCCTCATAGTATGTAAGTCCTCAGAACCCCAGGTCGTACCCTGCCTCTATGGGCCAGGGCTCCTGACCGTCCCCAGGGCGTCCTTCCACGCCCACCTCCATCCTTCAGGCCCTTCTGGGCTTCCCACACTGGGGGCATTGGCTGGCACAACTCACTGCATCTCAGCGCCCCACCCTGGTCCAATCAGCACATCCCATCACTTTTCAGCCCATGGCCCTTGTCCAATCAGCACATCCCATCGCTTCTCAGTGCCCTGCCCTGGTCCAATAAGCACATCCCATCACTTCTCAGCACACGTCCCTGGTCCAATCAGCAATGGGCAGTTGGACAGCATGGGCGGGGCTGGGGGTAGGGTTGGGTGCCTGTGAGACCCAGGTGCAAGACTTGGTCTGGCCCCAGGACAGGTCCTGAGGGCGGGCAGTGTGGGCAGCCCAAGGCCACGGCATCTCTCGGCTTTGCTTCCGGGAGAGCCTGTCCCCACCTGCTCCACTTTATTCTCACTCTTCTCCATGCACCAGGTTCACAGCCTCCCTCCAGCCCCTTATGAAGCCTCCCGGCATTTATCCACCCCATTGTGACCTTCCCTTTTGGACGATCCAATTCCTTATCTTCAGTGGGATACATAAGACTTCGCAAATTCTTCCCTAATCATGGGCTCCCATAGTGTTTCTATTTTCCTCGTTGGAAACAACAATAACAATAATGATCCTAAAAGCAGCGAACGGTGCTGGGCTATGGTAGTTGCCAGGCAGTGGCTAAGTGCCTTTATGTGGATTAACTCGTTTCATTGCACACGCACACACGTCCATGCAGGTGGAGTGTAGGAGCTTTATTTTATTGCTGATGAAGCTGCAGAATCTGGTTAAGTCTCAGGGCCAACAGACCTTTCGCCAAGGTTAGTTCCATTCTTTTGCTAGGTGAATTCCAAATAAATAAACGTGAATGCTAAAACCATACTGCCTTATAGCATTACTTTAAAAATAAAACAACTAATGATTTTTTTATGGTTACAAAGTAAAATCTGTTTATATGGAAAATTTGAAAAAAAAAACCATACTGAGTGAAAATAAAAATCACCCACATAAATATTTTGGTTACGGCTATTTCCAAACTGTCTATCCGCTTCTATCTATTTTTTAGGGGATTAAATTTAAGCTGTGACTTATTTATTTATTTATTTATTTTTGAGACAGAGTTTTGCTCTTGTTGCCCAAGCTGGTGTGCAATGGCATGATCTCAGCTCACCTCAACCTCTGCCTCCCAGGTTCAAGCGATTCTCCTGCCTCAGCCTCCCAAGTAGCTTGGATTACAGGCATGCACCACCACACTCGGCTAATTTTGTATTTTCAGCAGAGACGGGGTTTCTCCATGTTGGTCAGGCTGGTCTTGAACTCCCAGCCTCAGATGGATCCGCCTGCCTTGGCCTCCCAAAGTGCTGGGATTACAGGCGTGAGCCACTTCGCCCAGCCTACGGCATGACTTTTTAATGTTTTCCTAGTCTCTAGGGTTCTCTGTTTGGATATTTATGTTGTATCCTATTTTTCTGCTATTGTAATACCTGAAAATATTCTTAAACCTGTATTTCTGCCTGCTTTTCTGATCAATCATTTCCTTAGGATAAGAAGTGTGTATTATATATATATATATATATATTTTTTTTTTTTGAGACAAGGTCTCACTCTGCTACCCAGGCTGGAGTGCAGTGGTGCAATCATAGCTCACTGCAGCCTCCAACTACTGGGCTCAAGCCATCCTCTCACCTCAGCCTCTCGAGTAGCTAGGGCCACAGGTGTGTACCACCATGCCCAGCTAATTAAAAACAATTTTTTTTGTAGAGACAGGATCTTCCTAGGCTGGTCTTGCATTCCCTGGGCTCAAGAGATCTGCCTGCCTCAGCCTCCTAAAGTGCTGAGATTACAGGCATGAGCCACCATGTCTGGCCTGGGGATGTATTTGTTTCAAGCTTCAGATGCACATTCCCAGGTGCCCCGGAACGGCTGCAGCCATTGCCATCCCTCCACAGTGTCAGAAGGACCCCGCTCACCTCCTCAGCAGCTCAGGGGTTATTTTGGTTTTGTTTTTTAAATCTTTGCCAGTGTTTTCCTTTGCATTCTTAAATTCCTGATGCCATGAATTTATTTCATTTTTCTGTATGGAATTTACTGGCCATTTGGTCTTCCTTTCCTCTTCTTTACAGCACAGATTTTACACATTTTCTCCCAGCCTTGGCATTTTCCTTTTTTTAAACTTATTTCCCCTTCCCCTTGATCTATTATCTATTTAAAACACGATGCTGGTTATGTGGTTATAAGTTCCTTCTGCTTTAACGATTGGATAAATGGATGTACGGCATCAGCTCAACAGCTGAATTAGTTTTCAGGTCATCCCACCCAGCTATGCTAGTCTTTTTTTGTTTTTTCTTAAGACAGGGTCTCACTCCCATGGCCCAGGCTGGAGCGCAGTGGCATGATCACAGCTCACTGCAGCCTCAACCTCCCTGGGCTCAAGTGATCCTCCCACCTGAGCATCCTGAGTAGCTGGGACTAAAAGCATGCGCCACCATGCCCGGCTAACTTTTGTATCTTTGTAGAGATGAGGTTTCACCATGTTGCTCAGGCTGGTCTTGAACTCCTGGGCTCAAGGGATTCTGCCCACCTCAGCCTCCCAAAGTGCTGGGATTACAGGTGTGAGCCACAGCGCCCAGCCTAGCTATTCTATTCTTGCCACTGGAAAACCCTCACAGAAGAAGTATGGGAGGCCACATCAGAGAAGAGGAGGTTATGCTAAAGTGTCCAGAAAAATAGTGCCTACATAAAATAATTTAGGATCTCTAAAATTCACTATTCACTTCCCATCCCATAGGGTTGTGAAGATGAAATGATATAACGTATATGAAAACAGAACATTCTCTGCTCAGTTCTTTGGAGGGTAGAAGTATTTAGACAAAGCACTTCAGAGTTTATAAACATTTATCAAGAGCATTTTGCAGCTCACCCCAAGGCTCTCTGGTAGACACCATCTCATCTGAAATTGGCAATGCTTTGCTGGATCAAAGAAGTTACATGAAAGGGGACTTAAAATGAAAGGAAAAGCCCACAGGAGCTTCCTGTTCAGTACCCGACACTGGACAGGTTTTATCCCAGCGGATCATAACCACCTTGCAAAGCAGATAGAATCCCTCTTCAATAGATGACATTTATTGCTTATTACGTGCCTACTGTGTGCTAGGCTCAGTTCTAAGTCCCTGGGGATGGAACAAGGAGGGCGGAAGACAGACAAGCCACCTGCCCTCACAGGGCTTTAGGTTCCAGGGGTACAATTCCAAGGAGGTGTTATCCTCTTTTGATGGACGGAAGTCTCAGGGATGGTCAGTCACCTGCCATGGCCACCCAGGATTAGAATGCAGATGTCCCCAACCTCAAAGCCCCTCGCCATCCTGGGGTCCCAGTTCTCTTCTACATCAAAGCAGCCGGTACCTCACATGTGTGTTCTCATCTCCGTTCAGAAAGCTCCTAATTACATTTCCTGGAGGTGCCCTGTGTCCAAAGGTGCACTTTGTCTGATCAGGCCCATAGATAGGGGCCTGTCATGAAAAGTGGCAAAACCAAAACCATCCAGAGCAATTTAACCCTTCGTCACCCATTTGCTGCTGTCATGGGGCAGGAGGACAGGAGCTGTTTCAGACCCAAGACTTTCCTGGGGATTTTAGATGGAGGAGTCCTAATCCCTGTTTACTCTGTCTCTATATTGGCAAGTGTTTCCCTGGGCTTAAAAGTGTAGAGAGGGGAGGCTCTTGTTCTAACAGCAATGAAGCCGTCTTGCCGCTGGTGAGAAATAAAATGATGACAAGATTGCTGGGCCTCAAGTCTGTCACCCACACCCCACTTCTTTGGGCCACTCAGACACTGTCCTCCTGGAGCCAGTCCGGGGCCCTTCTCTTCTCTACTGGGGACAAAATGGGAATAATAATACTAATAATGGTAAAGAAATGAAGCATTTGCTTTCTTTTCAAAGCTCTCCCACAGGTTCAGCTGGGCTTTCTGGCCAATTCTCCCAAAGATTTAGAAAGTAGGTTTGAGTTTGCTGAGGGCTCTGCGTCCACCTGTTGAAGAAGGCTGAGGGAGTAACTGCATTTCGGGTTGCTCTCAAGACAGTGCACAGTAACAAGAGGTCCAAACTCTCACTTCCAAGGTAAACCCTTCTGATTTTAAAAGTTTGTGGGAATGCCAGCATCACTGAGCAGCCCCAATCCTCAGAGAACCCTCGATAATGATTTATGATTGTGACTTTACCAACCAGGAGTGGCAGGAGTGGGAATATTCATGCTGATGCTTATTCGTGATCTGTGCTAGGTGAATTATAGGCATGGTCAGGTGTCAGCCCGGAGACAGCCCCACTGTGGAGTAGGTGACACATGCCCAGGCCCCCTGATTTGCCCAGAGGTGCACAGTTAAGTAGTGAAGGCAGAATACAAATACAGATCCATCTGCTCCACTGTCCTGGGTCTGTTTTGTTTGTTTGTTTATTTGTTTGTTTTTTGAAATGGAGTCTCTGTCACCCAGGCTGAAGTGCAGTAGTATGATCTTGGCTCACTGCAACCTTCACCTCCCAGGTTCAAGCTATTCTCCCACCTCAGCCTCCCGAGTAGCTGGGATTATAGGCACGTGCCACCACACCCGGCTAATTTTTTTAGAGATGGGGTTTCACCATGTTGGCCAGGCTGGTCTCGAACTCCTGACCTCAGGAGATCTGCCTGCCTTGGCCTCCCAACATACTGGGATTACAGGCATGAGCCACTGTGCCTGTCGTGGATCTGTTTTTAAAGCAAAACCTGGTGTCTCCCACCTTCAGCTGGCCACTGGAGCACTTTAGACTCCATCCGGGGAGCGGAGTGCCTTCCGGGCACTTTCCCTCTGCCCCAGGCTGGCAGCACAGGGTCCCACTTGCCATGTGGGGCCCTGGAAGGCAGAGGGGCCCGGGGTGAGTCTGAGTCTGCTCCCTCTGCAGTGAAGGCAGAATCCAGGGAGCTGGCCTTTCAAATGCAGAAAACAATTGTCCTGCCCTCCAAGCAAATGGCAGCGGCTCATTTTGGAATCTTCCAGTTGCTCCTATCCCCACTTCAGATCTGGGACTGCTTTTTCCAGCCTCCGCAGAAGGCAGGCCTAGCAGGCACCCTCAAACAGACTTCCAAGTGGGACTTTCAGTGCCAGGCGAGGTGTCACCCAGGACCCCCCCACCCATAGGCTGAGGGAGAGAACAGTGCCAGATGACACCCTACCTGCCACCTGCACCCCCTCCTGGGTGTGACCCTGGGCAAGTTACATGGCTTCCTCTGCAGTCTCAGCACTGTCTTCCTTACTGGCTGATGAGGAGGGTCCCATGGAAACTGGCTCCAGGCAAATGCTCCGCTAAACAGAAAACGGGAGATAGGCATGGGGGTGGGGGCACAGGTGCCAACGTGGTGCCTTCAGTTTGCTTCCCCCCTGCATTTTGGGCTTTTCTTGGTTTGTTAGTGACTAATGGGACGCAGGCAAACTCTCAGGCGCATCCAAAGGAGAAGCTGTACTTGGAAATCAGACTCTATCCCCTTGAGTCAGATGGGGATGAGAGACTTGATCTCATTTCTGCCAAGTCCACAGGGCTGGATCCTGAGAACTCAGCATGACTTGGAGCTCCCGAGACCTCTGGGTGAGTGATGGGGCTCTGGAATCTGAAGTCCCAAAGCTTGGTGGGCAGAATGGCCTTGGTGCTGAAGCTCAGTGTTTTCCCTCCTTTTCTCTCCAAGGATCAAAACCCAGTGACTTTCAAACCTGACCAGATCCCAGGTGTCCTTGGAGATTTCTCAGGACTGCCCCCGGGATGGGGAAGCCTCCTTCCACCTCTTGGGGCCTCAGCTTCCATGTCCTTGAGATTTCAGCAGGGACAGCGCCAGGATCCCTAACTAGGAGACACGTTGTAGACATACTTAGGGGGAGGCCTGGGCATCCGTCTTAAAGCTGCATTTATTTGCAAAATAAGCTCAGTGTTTTTATTTGTAGGATAAGCTAAGTAGATTATATAAAATCTCCAAGTCTCCCATCCATATTGCCAGTGTTGTGTGGTTCTGGGTATGATTGCACCCTGAAAAAAAGTGTTCTATGCTGAGAAATGAAAATTGAAACCCACAAATCTAACCTCTCGAGTGCATGCACGATAGTCACTTAGCGCCTCCCATGAGCCAGAGCTTTCATTTCCCATCCAACTCTGGAATTGCTGCTTTGCTTGTTATCCCCACTTGCAGATGCAGAAACGGAGGCTCTGAGAGATGGCCTCGCCCAGCACACACCTTTGCAGAATTTGCTTTCGAAGCCAGGTCTCTGCTACCATCTCCACCACGCTGCTGAGCCTCTCTGTGCATTAGAAAGTAAAATCACAGATGAATTTCTCAGCCATCTCAACGCGCCCCATCTCACATTCATTATCATTTGCTTTGAAGGATTTTTTTCTTTTTGAACAGGAGGGGCACCTGGCTTTCCTACTCTGATTTGCAGATGTGTGTTGAAGGAATGGAGAGAGTAGATTTTGCAGTTACTCCTTCTGGGCCCTCCGACCTTCTTGGAGACCTGTCATGCAGGGTTAGCAAAGCCATTTCATCACACTACTGTGGTGTGGACAACCAACATAGACGTTGCTGCCCCGGAACAGCTCCCCACCGCCACCTCCACCCCAATTCTCTAGCTTTTAAAGCCTTCCACTTGGCAGGGAAACGCTGCCCCCTTCTGGCTTCAATGGACAGGCACGTCCAGGGCAAGGATTCAGACTACTGTGAACGTCATTCAATGTGAATAATAGGTGCACTGAAGACCAAAGGATAAATCGGGGTAAACGGGGCAGGGCAAGACAATGCCGCTGGGTGGAGATGAAGATTTTGCGATACCCTCTTCACTTAATGAGATTCATACAGTCCCTTGGGGCAACAATAGCATCGCCACCAGTTGCACAACCCAAGATGTTGCTGACAGACTGTCCTCTGTGGAAGAGGTTATAAAAGCATCTTTGATTTCAGAAGGGACAATAACTCCAATAATTAACATGCAGTCTCCAGAGGTGACTCTCAAGCCGTGAAAGTCAGGACAGCGGCAGGAAGCCCCACACTGCCAGCAGGGATCCTTGGCTGCCAGTGGAAGCTGGGCATGGCTTTGTGTGGGTTCTGCGCTCCTTCGCCCAATTTCAAAACCTCCCGCACCTGTGTCTTTCTCCATGCAAATGAGCCCAACAGGAAAAACAGGCGCCTGTGGAGGTTTCACAACAACCTAGAAGCTGTCCCATGCCAGGTCTCTGTCGGTGAGAAAATGTGTGTGGATGCTGACTTCTAGAAGACTCCAAAGTGCTTTTCTTCCCCACTCCCCGTTTCCAAAGGCTGAGACTCCTCTGCACTCCGAGTTTCCTCCCACGCTTCGTCTGAAGAGTGGTTTTGGGGAGTGAAGGATAGAAAATATCTGAAGACTCTTCCCTATGACTTAAGACATGAATTTTCTTCTCAAGTCTTGAACTAAAGTCAGAAAGTGTTTGCAAGAAATGTTCCTCTAGGTCCCACCTCCGCGGTACCAGATGATGCCTGGGTGAGCATGTTATTTATTTATTTATTTATTTTTGAGATGGAGTCTCACTCTGTCACCAGGCTGGAGTGCAGTGGCGTGATCTTGGCTCACTGCAACCTCCACCTCCCAGGTTCAAGCAATTCTCCTGCCTCAGCCTCCCAAGTAGCTGGGACTATAGGCACCTGCCACCACGCTCAGCTAATTTTTGTATTTTTAGTAGAGACGGGGTTTCACCATATTGGCCAGGATTGTCTTGATCTCTTGACCTCATGATCTGCCTGCCTCGGTCTCCCAAAGTGCTGGGATTACAGGCGCGAGCCACCGCGCCCAGCTGGGTGAGCTTGTTAAAGATCCCACAGGGAAGGAGCATGAGGGTCAGATGGGGGGAACATGGGGACCAGTTGGAGATGGAAAATGAGGGGTCAGATGGGGAAGGAACAGGAGGAGGTTAAATGGAAGAGGAACATGAAGATTCGGATGGGGGAGGAATATGGAGAGTCAGATGGGGAGGAACGTGGGGGTCAGATGAGGGAGGAACAGGAGATCAGATAGAGGAGGAACAGGAGGAAGTCAGATGGAGAAGGAGCATAGAGGATCAGACGGGGAGGAACAGAGGTCAGATGAGGGAGGAACATGGGCATCAGATGGGGAAGGAACAGGAGGAGGTCAGATGGGGGAGAGCATGGAGGCTCAGATGAGGGAGGAGCATGGAGGCTCAGATGGGAGAGGAACAGGAGGAGGTCAGATGGAGGAGGAGTATGGAGGGTCAGATCGGGGAGGAACAGGAGGAGATCAGATGGAGGAGGAGTATGGAGGATCAGATCGGGGAGGAACAGGAGGAGGTCAGATGGAGGAGGAGTATGGAGGGTCAGATCGGGGAGGAACAGGAGGAGGTCAGATGGAGGAGGAGTATGGAGGCTCAGATCAGGGAGGAGCACGGAGGGTCAGTTGGGGTAAGAACAGAGGAGGTCAGATGGAGGAGGAACTTGGGAATCAGATAGGGGAGGAACAGGAGGAGGTCAGATGTGGGAGGAGCATGGGGGTCAGATAAGGGAGGAGCGTGGAGGGGCAGACATGTCTGCTCTTCTGGCCTAACTTGGGCTCCAGAGGCTGGCATCCCCCCGGGTGGGTTGGCCTAGTGTGTGTCTCTGCTCTCCTTGTTTTTTGTAGCCTGTTTTTGTCCCACCAGCCTGTGAGTACCGTGTGACTGGGACCCGCCTCCCACATGAGTGTATCCCCAGCACCAAGCCAGGGCCTGGCACACAGCAGAGCCCAGCACGTCTTTGTTGCACGAGTGTGGGAAAGTGGCCAGCATCCAGGAGAGGAAGGGCCTGGCATGTTCAGCCCCTTCCCCTAACCGGGCCTTGATCACTATCTTGTAAAAGGAGGGAAACGGCCACGGTTTTCTCGGCCATCGGCTGGCTGGACTGTGCATTCTCTGGGGTGCCGTAAAGTCCTGCTCTGGGGCATTGCCCTGCATGATCAGCCTCCATCATTGTCCTCCCTGAAGTGGGAGGCAAATGCCAGCCCCCAGAGGGCAGGAACCCAGCACTTTCTGAGCACCATGTGGAGCCCCAGACCCCAGCTCATTCCGTCCCCCATGACAGGTGTGTGGACACTGTGGGACTCCTGTGTCTTCACAGGAGTGATTATCCAATGACCAGGTCCCCACCAGGGGTAAGCAGGGAAACTGAGGCCTACAGTCCAGAGATTCTGGTATACCCAAGCCTTTGTCATGGAAATCACCCATTGTGCCCCTTTTGTGTGCTGGGCACAGTGCTGGGCCCAGGGCTCACAAGAGTGAGCCAAGCCCCTGTGCCTGTGGGCCTGCCTTACAGTCCGGTGGGGGAGACAGAGATTAAAGGAATAGTTGTACAAATAATTAATCCCAGCTGTTGAAAGTGCTCCTGAAGGAGAATGACAGGGGACCGTTTGGGAATGGAAAGGTCAAGATTGGTGGGAGATGACAGCATCACAAAAAGGGAAGAGCATGCTCAGGTGCGGGAACAGCTTGTGCAAAGGCCCCAAGGCAGTTCTTGGGGAAGCACAGGTGTAGCTGGCACCATCTGTTCCTTTTTCCTCCTACCATGAGCTCAAGGGTGATGCCTGAGGTGGCATCAGCCATCTCCCAGCCACGAATGAAAGACCAAGGGAACCTGTGGCACTAGCACTATTGAACTGCTGAATTCCCTGCAGCCACCTAGGTCCAGGTTCCCATCATGTGAGAAGCAGGGATTTTTCTTTTACTTGCAGCTGAAGGCATTCCTATCTGAAGTGGGGCAGAGAGGCCGGCAGCCTTCTTTACTGACAAGGCCTGGGATGAGGTCAGGGGACACTGCTCCATCACAGGGTGGGTTCAACTCAAGTGAGAAGGTCCCCATTCCCATCACCACCCTGCCACTAATGGGAGGCCCTCTGTCCCTCTCTGAAAACCCCTTACTGCCACTGGAGTTGGTCTAATCCTTGGAGGAAATGTCACCCCCTAGGAAATGCCCAGCTCAGTCTCCTGGATGACCTCCCACATCCCAGGAACAACCAAGGTCATGTTATCCAGATCCCTCACAGGGTCCAAGTGCACCCCCTCTAGCTTTGCAGCTCCTCCCTCCCTCTGCTCTACAGATCAGCCACACATCCTGGTGAGGTCACCGATTTGTCCTGTGTGGAGTCCGGCTCTTGTTTCCAATGGGGAAAACAGCTTTCCTCAGAGAGTTCTACTCCCTCTGGGGAAAATGACTGAGAGGCTCTTGGCAGGGCTATTCCCAGTTTCCTCACTAATTACTCTGGGATATTCCCTCCTGAATGAAGAAACTTCTATAATTTGGGTTATAAAAGATCTCTTTGAATTTTCTCCAGAGTCTGCTGTGATTATAACAATAAAATATACGACACACATGAAGACTTTCATCCTAGCAGCCCCAGGCTCACTGCAAACGAGTCATAATTGTGCATCTCAACAGCACCCCCCATTCTCTCCCAATGTGGAAACTGAGGCAAAAGGAGGTCAAGGCTATGGCTTCTCAGCCACCAAGAGACCCACGGATCTGCTGTGACTTCCCTGTGCCCAGAATTCCAGCCTTGCTGGGAAGCCGTGGGAAGTTCGCTCAGGCCATCTTGAATCCCAAACGTCCACCACCTTGAACACCCATCTTTAGACAGTGGGAAAGCTGTGATCCAGCTCCATCTGGATCCTTTAGGTACCCTAAACCTTGAGTGGCCATGGAGTTCTGACTTCTGACCTATGAGATTACACAAAAACAATACAAAACAGCAAAACACATGATAGAACAACGAAACGCGAATGCTGCGTTGCTTGGGTAACCCATGTGTCCCTCTCACCAGGTCGTGAGCTCTCCCAGGCAGGGACCACATCACCATACCAGGGTCAGTGCACGGGCACAAGATACCACCTGCCATGAGCGCCTGCTGTGTGTTTGATACTATTCCACACCATAGGTATCCAGAGATTTCCACCGGGGACTTTGCCAAGCTGTTATCTCCCCCTCATGACTGGGTGTAGAACAGAGTCCAAGGCTGGGCACAGTGGCTTGAGCCTGTAATCCTAGCACTTTGGGAGGCCAAGGTGTGAGGAGCACTTCAGCTGAGGAGTAAGAGATCAGCCTGGGTAACATAGTGGGGCTCCATCTCTACAAAACACAAAAAGATATACTTTAGCCAGGCATGTGGTGTATGCCTATAGTTCCAGCCACTTGGAAGGCTGAAGTGGGAGGATCCCAGGATCCCTTCAGCTCAGGAGTTGGAGGCTGCAGTGAGCTGTGAGGCCACTCCAGCCTGGGGGACAGAACAAGACCCTGTGTAAGGTGGCAGTCCTCTACTCATGTGTGAGCATGATCACTTCCACAAATGAACACTGAGGAGGTCTCTTCTGTGCCAGGTTCTGTGCTGGGCCTTGGGATATAAGCAGCATGGCCCTCCCTTGTGGGGAGTGTGGGGAGAAGGATGTTAAATAATCTAAAAAAGGGGCCTAAAACTCAATCTTTGAAGGAGAGCTGCCGGGTGGTGTGGTCTCTTTGATCTCTCAGGGGAGCCAGGGAGGGTGTCTGTCGAAGGGTGACTGTGGAGGTCAGATCAGATGCATCAGCAGGAGGTAGCAAGACACAGGTGGGAGGGAGGGCTGAGTGGTTGAGGCAGTGCACACAGTTGTGCAAGGACCCTGGGGCAGGAGGAAATTTGGTGTGACGGAAGGACTGAAGGCAGTGTGGCTGGACAGTTGGGCTGTCCAGAGCATTGGGACCATGCTAAAGATTTTATTCTTGATCCTAGGAGCAATGGGAATCTATCAAATCATTTTAAGCAGGAGCTAGATTTGACTCTATGCACATTTTTGTTTGTTTGTTTGTTTGTTTATTTTGAGACGCAGTCCAGCTCTGTTGCGCAGGCTGGAGTGCAGTGGCGCGATCTCGGCTCACTGCAACATCCACTTCCCGGGTTCAAGCAATTCTCCTGCCTCAGCCTCCCGAGTAGCTGGGATTACAGGTGCATGCCACCACGCCTGGCTAATTTTTAGTATTTTTAGTAGAGACGGGGTTTCACCATGGGAGCCAGGATGGTCTCGATCTCCTGACCTCGTGATCCACCCGCCTTGGCCTCCCAAAATGCTGGAATTACAGGCGTGAGCCACTGCGCCCGGCCGTCTCTATGCACATTTTAAGACATGTCTGCAAAAATTTTCTGTAAAGGGCCAGATAGTAAATCTTTCAGGCTTGAGGGAGCATAGGGTGGAAATGGCTCAACTCTGCCCTCAGAGTGCAGAAGCAACTGTAGACAATAAGCAAAGAACGAAGAAGTGCAGCTGCCTGTAGCAAGCAGGAGGCCCACAAAAGGGATATCGATTATTACTGAGGACATGACTGCAAGTTATAATTCACTCACTCCTGCATTCACCCATTCAACAGACACATTAAGTACCTGCTACAGGTGAAGCATTCTTAATCTGAAATGCTCATGAAAATCTGAAATGCTCCAAAACTCAAAACTTTTTGAGTGTTGACACCATGCTCAAAGGAAACACTCATTGGAGCATTTGGGATTTCAGGTTGTGTGTGTGTGTGTGTGTGTGTGTTTAATTTCATTTTTTAAACTAGACACAGGGTCCTACTGTGTTGCCCAGGCTGTCTCAAACTTCTGGCCTCGAGTGACTCTTCCACCTCAGCCTCTCAAAGCGCTGAGATTACAGGCATGAGCCACTGCACCTGGCCGGGATCTTAGATTTGGCGATTATGCATGCTCAACTGGTAAGTATATTATAAATATCCAAAATCTGAAAAACACCCAAACTCCAAAACCCTTCTGATGGCAAACATCTCCGGTGATTGATAATCAGCCTGTGTGTATGCGCCAGGCACTGTGCTCCACAGTGAGGAAACCGCAGAGAATGAAACACTTCCTATCTGAGTGAAGCTTGTGCTGTCGTGAGACAGGCAGATGATAAACCATGAACAGGTAACATAGTGGCAGGGAGAGATGAATGCTAGGAAGAAGAAAAATAGGAAAGGAATGGGACGTGATGGGAGTCTCCTTTAAATAGGAGGGGCAGAGAAAGTCTGAGGAGGTGACACTGAGCTAGGACCTGAATGCAGACAATCGGGCGGGGGAGCCTTCTTAGCAGAAAAGAGCATGTAGGAAAGGCTGGAGGCAGGACTGTGCTTTGGGTGTTGAGGGAGCCAGCAGTGAGAGATGTAATCTCCAAGCCTGTGGCTATAAGATGTAAACTTGAGAAGTGTATGGAGACACATTGTTAAACTAAACACACCATGAAAAACAACATTTCACCCAGCAGGATTAAGCTGTTTCCATTTGTGCATTCAGTAGATGCATTGAACCTACCTGTGACCCAATCCGCTCCCCTCTGGCCTCCAAACATTTGGGCCAATGAAGACAAAGACCTGGCCGACCTGTGTAGACTGAAGAATCCCAGCCTGCGGCTCAGTGTCCACAGGCCAGGCTTAGGGAAGAGTTTGTGTGTGAAGTGACAGACCATAGGACTGAGCCACAATCTAGGCTCAGAGTCTTTGAAGCTAATGACCAAGCTAATGATACACAAACCCAGGAGTTGAAGAGGACCCCCGACCAAAACTCTAAATTAGCCTAACCTCAAACCATGTCAAACTCAGCCAAAAAAATATTATGAGCTTGGTTTGTTGTTTCCTCCCACCCTCTCTGATTCCTTCCCTTCCCTGAAATACAGGATGGGTAGGAAAGAATCTTGCTTTGCAAGAAATAACAAACACAATCACGATGTTTATGAAGACTTGACATGTGCTAAGTGGTTTACACTGTCAGAAAAGAATTATGAAATAGACAGAAAAAGATTACTAAATCTCTAACATTCTCTTTAGTTATCTGATTCTATAAGAGCCGTTGCTTTTCATTGTCTTTATTGATAGTAGTACAGATGCCTTCTTTTTTTTCTTTTCTTTCTTTTTTTTTTTTTTTTGAGATAGTCTCACTCTATTGCCCAGGCTGGAGTGTAGTGTTGCAATCTCAGCTCACTGCAACCTCCACCTCCCAGGTTCAAACAATTCTCCTGCCTCAGACTCCCAAGTAGCTGGGATTACAGGTGTGCACCATCATGCCTGGCTAATTCTCGTATTCTTAGTAAAGACAGGGTTTCACCATGACGGCCAGGCTGGTGTCGAACTCCTGACCTCAGGTGATTGACCCGCCTCAGCCTCCCAAAGTGCTGGGATTCCAGGCCCTAGCCACCACGCTGGCCAGATGATGTCATCTATAGAAATGCAAATGTTTTGTCCCTGGAAACACTATTTTTGCTCTGTGACCGTTAACTAGTTCTGCATCTATTGGTAAATTCATTTCAGCATTTCTGATTGCCTATCTGTGTGTGTGTTTGAATTATCCTTTGAACTATTTGTGACATCTTACTGAGTGCCTGGTTAATTTTAAGAGTTAAGTAAAAACCTTTGTTTTAGATTTATAGAAGAGTCATGATTTTGTCTTTAAAAAATATGCTTTAATAACATGCATAGTCTTATTTCCAACCCTGTGAGGTGGCTATCATTACCATCATCCCCATTTTACAGACTTACAGAGGAAAATTGAGGCCTAGGTGTCATGAAATTTGCCCAAGGCCATCCACAGGTCATTGCTTGAGCCAAGCTTTGCACCCAGGCAATTTGAACCCAGAGCTGAATCTGTTCACCACTATACCACATGGTTCCTGTTGTTTAGCCTTTCATCACTGTGTGGTGTGACAGGCTCACCCCCAATTGGGCTGCTGCATTTCAAGTTGGTGACCTTGACATTGGCCCTTCAGGATTCCCCAGTGTTCAGTGCCTTTGTAGTTGTCCAGTGTGGCCAGCTCCACTGGGAACCCCACGGAGAAGGCGTGAGGCCTTTTCCTCCACTGTGTTCTTCTCTGAACGCCTACTGCAGAGCTCTGACCTGTGTGGGTGCAGCCAGGTTCTTACTGATGGGGCATGGGAAGCCAATTCATAGAGGCCTTAAAACCCCCAGCTTGGCTGCACACTGGGGCTCACGCCTGTAATCCCAACACTTTGGGAGGCCAAGGCAGGAGGATCACTTGAGCCTAGGAGTTTGAGACCAGCCTCGGCAACTTGGCAAAACCATGTCTCTACAAAAAATACAAAAATTAGCTGGGAGTGATGGTGTGCACCTGTAGTCCCAGCTACTTGGGGGGCTGAGGGGGTGGATTGCTGGAGCCCAGGAGGTCGAATCTGCAGTGAGCCGTGATGGCACCAGTGCACGTCAGCCTGGGCAACAGAGTGAGACCCCTGTCTCCCGCCAAAAAACCCACCTCCAGCTCAGAGTCTGTACTTGTTCCTCAATGACACTGAGGTCTACTGCTTTTATTTGTTTAATAGAATAAATGCAAAGAAATAGTATGATTGCTATCACAAGAATGTCACATTCTTTAAGGTAGCAAAGAACAACTATAATCTGAGAATGTTGATAGATGGATTGGCTTTTAAAAACGCCTAGGAACTATTGAACTACAAATATTATCTGAAGGGAGAATGAACAAATTAATATTTCATTTAGTTGCTGTTCCTGTATGAAATTCTAACCACAGCTCAATGGAGTCAGAACCCCAATATTGCTGTGGTGTGTTTTGTGAACAGTATTTGTATTTGCATGCTGTGGTGTTGCCAGTTAACAGTTACTAAGCACTTTGTATCCAGATCCTTTGTAAACATTTTACATACATGTTCTCATTTAATCTTTAAGCGACTCTATGGTGTAAGTTCTATTATTAGCTTTGTTTTATGGATGAAGTGACTGAGGTCCAGAGACATAGCCACTTGCCAAAGGCCCCAAATCTGCTAAGTGGAGCTGCCAATCAAACTCCCCTGCACACACATAATTCACACTGATTCTAGAAGAAGAGAAAAGCTCAAAGAGGGAGTCAAAACTCCATTTCTAGTATTTCCTTCCAACAGGGAACACTGTCCTCTCTCTGAAGGTAGCACTCTCACTTTAATTTCTAAAATAACTTTTGTTTCCCAGCTTCCTGGTGGAGTAGCCAACCTTGCAGATGGCCCTCGATGATCAGCAGTACCTGGTCTTCATGCGCTTGTGTTGTTCCTCAATATTGTCCCTCAAATGTTGAATCAGGACTGGCACGTCTGACTACAGTGGAAATTATGTGACTTCTGAGGCCAGGTCATAAAAGGCATTGCTGCTTCTGCCCTGGCCTCTTGGATTGCTTGCTCTGTGAGAAGCTAGCCGCCATGTTGTGAGGACACTCAAGCAGCTCTGTGGAGAGGCCCATATGGAGAGGAACTGAAGGCTGGGCAACAGCCACACCAACTGGCCAGCCAAGGGAATGAACTATCTTGGAAGTGGGTCCCCAGCTCCAGCCAGATGCATGTAGCCCAGCTAAAAACTGAATGCACCCTTAGAGTTCCCAAAACAGAACTTTCCATCCAAGGTTCTTGAACCAGAGAAACTAGAAGAGATAACAATTACTTTTCTTTTAAGTTCCTAAGTGTTGGGGTAACTTGTTATGCAGCAAAGCATAACTAATAAATATTTAGTTCCTAGCAGCAAGATGCTGCTGTAACAAAAATCTAAAAATATGAGAGTGGTTATGGGACCAACAGTGGGAAAAAGTTGTAGAAACCATGAGGAGAGTGTGAGTGAAAGCCTAAATGGTCTTAAAGAGACTGTTTTCAGAAATATGATGGCCTTCAAGGAGGCTATTGGTAAGATCTTGAAGAAAATTGAGGAACATGTTACTAGAAGCTGGAAGAAAGGGGATTCTTACCATGGAACAGCAGAACATCTAGCACATTTTGTTAACATGGAAAATAGAAAATGTACCTACTGAACTGGGTGATCCAGCTAAAAATGTTTCCAGGCAGAGTGGTATAGGTGCCACCTTTATTTTCGTTGCTACTTTGAGTAAAAATCAGAGGAAAGATAAAGAAGAAAAAAATCTATTTATTACAAAAGAGGCAGAAACTGCAGGGTTTGAAAATGCCTAGTCTCTCAAGGTAACAGACAATGTGAAAATTTTAAAAACATTTTGAGACAAAGATAAAATCCAAAGTACAGCCAGAAAAACAAAGAGTAAAGATGAAACTGAAGGTGTGGCTGCAAGGTTTTCTTGTTTAGACCTCAGAACTATGCAAGGTGTAGTCTTTCAGCCACTTCATAGCATCCTAAAGTAGAAAAGAGATTTGTGGGTGTAGCTTTTGTCTAATGGAGTGAATCTCAATAAGATTCATAGGACACTTGCAAAAATTTTAAGAGAATTTTACTAGCAAAAACATTGCCAGCTTTGACTGAACAAAAAAGAAACACCACAAGATGAACTGAAGACTTCTATTGGCAAATAAACTACTCAACTGCACAAACAGATTTACTTTTATGAAAAAGAAAAGATAATTCAGGGAGTAGAAGCAAGAACCCAGAAGACAGAGCCAAAGCTGTAAAGAATCATTTTCAGCAGTAACAGGACTGAGTCCTGACCAAGGAACTTGCATAATGTTCCTGGCTAGACTTCAAAATTTATCAATAATAGACAACCAGTGTACCTAGTAACTACCTGAAGCACACAGATAAATCAAAAAGGATTCATTAGAGAAGGAAAACTTGCCAAGCAGGTAGGAACCTGATTTACAATTGCTTTTTTTAAAAAACGGCACCTATGGTGGAGCTTTCTTGACTAATTTTCTTCCTTGCATTATTGTTGATACACAGATAAGCCAAACCAGTGATTCATCCATGACTCAGTCACAAATAAAGTGGCAAGTGGGATGCTGACTGACTTTGGCACCTGAATTCTAAGGTGCTACAGAAGCGTGGATTTTTATCAACAAACTAACACAGAGTTGAGGTTTTCAAACTCCACTACTATGAGCCCTGGGACTTCCAAAGAGATGTCTCTCGGTCTTTCTTGGGGAGGAGTAAAGGTGAGGGTTGCTTTCTCCTTCAATTCAACTTGAAACAACTCTGCTTTTTGTTCAAAAAATTATACACACATATGTGTAGTCTTTGTACATGAAAATGTAAAGAAGAAAATAAAATTGGTACGGATTAAGCCCAAGACAACTCCTACTTTCATTAATATAATTGCACAAGGTTAGCATGGTAGGTGTTCTGATGAATATGCTCCACCTCCATTCCATCCTCCCTCTAACATCCCTGCCTGTAAGGCAGAGGCTATAAAGATGAAAATCATATTTTCTGGACTCTTTTGCAGCTAGATTTCTGGATGTGAATTAGATTCTGCTAAATGGATGTACCTGAGTGGAATTTGGAAGGTGAGGCAGGTGCCATTGTCCTGCCCCTTTTGGATGTGAGAGATGGGGTTTACTGCAGCTGCAACCCCCTGTGCGTTTTCCAGCTTGCTCAATGTTGAGAAGCAGGTGCAGTCATGTGCTCTCGAACTCTGTGGTTCTATTGGCAACCTCAGAGTTTTTAGCCCTATGCAAGGCCAGTTCTTCATGCTATGGGAGTCTTTCTTGGAAGAACACATTGGATTCCAGTACCCAAACCTCCCAGTGGTCTTGCAAGCACCGTGTTTCTTACATTAAACCCTAGAATGTTTCCTATTTCTTGCTTTGAAACTTGACTGGTATGATTAAATAATTAAACATTACAGAAATAAACAAAAAGTAAAACTTCCCTCCCTATCCCAATTCCAATTTTTCTTTGTAACATATTTATTATTTCAGAAAATTTTTCTTTGAAAACCTCTTTATAGATAAGTGCATATATTGTTAAAATATGTTGTTATATATGTAAAATACATATATAATATGTATTATATTATGTAATATTACTCAAAAAAGTCATAATATAGCTATTGTCTTGCATATTGATTTTTTAACTTACAAATCTTTTTGAACCTCAATGAGAACCCCTCACCAGAATGACAAAAAAAAGAAAAAACCTAACACTAGTAAGTGTTGACAAGGACCAGGAGCAATAAGAACTCTCATACAATGCTGGTGTGAGAATTGTAAATTAGTTGGACCACTTTGTAAAACTGATTGGCAGTTTTCATTAAAGTTAAATATACACCTATCCACTGCCTCAGCAACTTGTCCACAAAAAGACTCATACAAGAATGTTCAGAGCAGCTTTACTATATTGGTCAAAAAGTAGAAGCAACCCAAATGTCCCATATGTAAATGAATAACAAATTGTGTTATAACCTATAATAGAATGTTACATAGCAATGAAAAGGAACAAAGCACTGATGTATACATAACATGGATGAATTTCAAGGACATTATGCTAAGTGAAAGAAGCCAAGTACAAGAGAATGCACATCATGTGATTCCTTTTCTGTGAAGTTCAAGAACAGGCAGAACTACTCAACAGCCCCCAAAGTCAGAAGAATGGTTCCTTTGTGTGGGGAGAGGGCGTGACTGATTCTAAAGGGCACAGGGAGCCCTCTCAAGTGATAGGAATGTTCCATCCCTGGATCTTGGTGGTGGTTACACGGGTGTAGACATATGGAAAAATTACTCAAGCTGTGTACTTAAGACTAGCACACTTTCCTAACTAAAAGGTTATCTTTTTGTATCAGCACATTTACATCTGATTCCTTCTGTTGAATATCAGCAGAGATTTCTAGTGCACAAAGTTCCATGTTTTAACCACTCCCCTGTGTGTGGACTTAATAGGTTGTCTCCAGCATTTTTGCCATCGCAGGTGATGCTATAATGAGCATCCCTGGACATACCTCTTGAGATTCCACTGCAAGTATCTGTAGGGTAAATTCCTGGAAGAGGAATTGCTGGGTCAGAGGGAATGTGGCTCTTGATGTTTCACAGACATTGCCCAATTGCTCTCCAAAAATCTTGCAGCAACACGCACTCCCGTGAACACCAAAGTCATGAGAGTGCTGGTTTTCCCACACTCTCCCCAGCACTGGAGATTATCAACTTTCACAATATTTGCCGATCTGATAAGTAAAAAAATTTTATCTTTGTTTTGATTTTTTTTTTTAATTAGAAGCTGCTCTATCTTTATCCTTTTCTCATATTGGGTTTCTGCATCTGATTTTTTAAAAGGAACAAATTTGTTTTATTCTTTGCTAAATAAAACAAATTAAAATTTAAGACTAGAATAAAGGAAAGATCACATTTCTTGAGATTTAACAGCCAAAGGAAGAACAGAATTTCTCTCCGGTGGATTGTTTCTGTAACACTGAGGCTGGGAGACCCCGTGGACGCCCATCTCACAGCTCATGGGGCCAATTCTGGCTTTGGGCACAATGTTTCAATTTTCTGTGCCTCAGTTTCTTCACCCGTGAAGCGGAGGGAATAACAGTGTTATTATTGCTGTGACAGTCATTTGAGCTGTGACTCATGCGGTGCTCAGACTGCGCCTGGTCTTATCTCCACTTCTGCCGTTGCCGACATCAGCGTGAGTTGTTATAGAGGCTTCCCCTGTGGGCTTGAGTTTCTGTTTTTCTAAAATGAGGCTACGGGGTGAGATCCCTTCCAGCTCTCCCGCTCTCCTGATTTCCTGTCCCGTGGCCCTGTGAAGACATTGCTTCCCTGCCCTGGGCACTATGTCCCAGCTTCCTGAGGTCACCCAGACACCACCGTACCACCCAGGCTGTGCTGCCTCCACCTTCCCCTAAAGGCCAGGCCACACTCAGTTGCCCGGCCACAAAGCGATGAAGCTTTTTCCAGAACCTCGGGATCCCTGGAGAGAGCCTTTCCCTTGGCTTCAGCTGCAGCCCCTCTTTCTAGATGGAGTGAGCTCCACCCTGGGGGTCCCCCAGGGGGACAGATGCCTTCCTGTCCCCTCTGCCCAAGGGTCCACACTCAAAGCACTGCCTCCCACACTGTCCCTCTGCAGATCAACCGAGGCATTGACTCCAACAGAGAGTGGATTCTGATTTAGTCTTGGCTGGGACCCCTTTCCCGCAAAAAGATATCTGACCTGATGTCTTGCCAAGTCTCTACCCTCCTCGGCTTACATCATGGAAACTGTCTCTTTTACTTCATGGAATTCAAGAATACTTTCTTCCTTCGGGGTCTGGATCTGAAGCCAGTCACGAAGGGAAGGCACTAATTTCTCTAATTGAAAAATCCTCTCCTCCACATTGTAATGGCCCCGGACAAAAGGATCAGATCATTTGAAAGACAAATACTCTCCAAGTAAGTTTCCACATTGTTAATATTTCTTGCCTCTTTGGCCCCCACTTTCCTGTTTCAAGGCCTCTCTCTAGTCCTGGTTGTGTTCACTGGAGCCCAGAACCTAACCTGGCTTTTCTCCCACTAAATAATCAATTATAGACTCACATTAGGCTGGGCACAGTGGCTCACACCTATAGTCCCAGCACTTTGGGAGGCTGATGTGGGGCGGATCACCTGAAGTCAGGAGTTCGAGACCAGCCTGGCCAACATGATGAAACCTCGTCTGTAACTAAAAATACAAAAATTATCCTGACATGGTCGTGGGCACCTGTAATCACACCTACTTGGGAGGCTGAGGCTGGAGAACAGCTTGATCCCGGGAGGTGGAGGTTGTAGTGAGCTGAGATTGCGCCACTGTACTCTAGCCTGGGCGACAGAGCAAGACTCTGTCTCAAAGATAAAAAAAAAAAAGACTCACATCAAAGCGAGGTTGATGAGAAGGACAGCAGGGAAAGACGTGCACTTGCTTATTAGTTATTCATTTTGATGGCTCTTTTCATCTTCGCTTTGAGGGCTGGGAAGGCACGACATGTTAGGTTTGACAGGGTTATTGTTAAATAAAGTGCAAGCCATCGACAGGCACACTCATAAAAAGAAAAGTGATTTCCGTTGGTTAACCTGAACATTGATTCATTTCATAGCTTGGAAGTTTGCTGTGTCAGGGTCCTGCTAATGTTGAATTCTAAGCCTGCAAACAAAAGTTTGCAAAACCCCTTCTTTTTGCATAGCTCAGGCAGACAGACAGGTAGGTGGATAGCATCAGCAGCTGGGACATGGTGAGGATGTAACTATGTGTCAGGCATGAGCTAAGCATTTGACTCACATCATCTCACTGAAACCTCACACCCACCCTGGAAAGAATGCTACTTCCACTAACTTCAGTCTACAGAAAAATGAGAGTTAGTGAGGCTTATTAATAAGAAATTCAAGGTCACACAGGAAACCTGAGCAGAGCCATGACTGAGGCTCGGTCTGTCTGGGCCTCCAACCTCCCTGTTCCAGGGCTTCTAGATCTCTACACCATTGACATTTGAGGCTGGGGTAATGTGTGTGTGTGTGTGTGTGTGTGGTAGGGGCTGTTCTATGCATTGTAGATGTTTAAAAGCATCCCTGGCCTCTACCCACAAGATGCCAGTGGCATCCGTTCCCCAGATGTGACAACTAAAAATGTCAGACATTGCCAAGTGTCCACTGGGGGACAACATGACTTCTGGTCAAGAACCAGTGTGTTCAGTCTTTTCAGCGTCTCTGTTCTCTTCCTGCCACCCATGTGCACGTTAGGACATGCTCCTTGGGACCCTCTACAGACTGTGGAAGCTACTTGGGAGGCAACCACTCCTGTAATCACTGAGCTTCTGAAACTGACCCTCCACCTGATGGGCCAGGGTATCTCAATTCCAAGAAACCTGCTACTCTGCCTGCAGTCATCAAGAAGCTACTGTGTGCGAGTGGTTTCCAGAAGTTACAGGAATGGACGAGACATAGCCTTCCCTTACCACCAAGAGTGGAGGTTAGAATCTAGTGCTCCACAGCCAAATCTGGCTTAGGAGTGTGTTCGCCATCTTTGCAAAAGACTTACACAAAATTGAATTAATGGCCAACACCTAAAAATTTGAAACTTTCATATTTTTTAAACAAAAAAAATCTAAATTTCTGGCTTATGTGGAAAATTGGAAGATCTGGCTATTGTCGAGAGTGGGAAACCCCTGACAACACCATCAGTTGCCCTGCAATTTGCCGTGGCTCCCTGTCACCCCCCATCACCCACCTCCGTTACACAAACAGTTCAGGGTGGGGCCCCGGAGCTTGATCAGAAGCTCCTGGAGGGCTGGTATTAATACTAGTGATATTAACTTGTAATCCCTCCTACTAAGTCCCTTCAGATGGCTGACCTTAATGCAGCAAGATTCCCAGAAGAGGGAGGGATTGCTATAGGCTGGAGACTCAAAGAGGGCTCCCTGGAGGAGGTGAGCTGGGCAGTAAAAGCAGGTATTGTTTGGCAAGATTGCAATTCAGAGGAGAGGCTCCATGGTAGACGCTGGATAACAGACGAGCTGTTATGTGCAGAAAGGGGCCAAAGATAAAACACGTGGCCATAGGGAAGAAATGTAGTTCTTGTCCCCATGGGGCTGCCAGTCTGGTTCAAGAACCTCAGTGCCCTAACCTCCTTACCTGAAGGGTAATAATGGCACCCATCACAAGTGCTGCTTTGCCCCCGGGGAGCTCCTCGATCTTAGGTGTCGTGTTCATTCAGCTGAATTCCTCTGTTAGTTGTTCTATAATTGGTGTCTATTTTTATTAATGTTGATAATACACCAAGCTCATGTATGTGTATCATCCAGGGTTGAAGGTGAAGAAGGACCTCTTAGTAGCTCACTTGTCCTAAGAGAATTCCAGCTACAAAAGGTGAGGGGCTCCTTGGGCAAGGCCTGGTGCAGACAGCCTTGTTACGAGGGGGACAGTTCCTGCCCTTCAGAGGGAAAGTCCAACTAGGAAAAGCAAATCAAGGGGAGCACTCTCTCCAGGGACTCCCAGTTGCTGAAGAATTATTGTTGGCCCAGCTCATTGTAAATGCAACCACATTAGTTTTTGTGAACATCGCTTGTTATACCAGCCCAGGGGCTGTTGCTTCCAGCTGGAAAGCTGGCCGAGGAGAAATAGGTAGTAAAGTATTTCATAAAATTGGTTTGAGAATTGAGGGGCCAGCTTCACATCAACGCATGAAGAGAGGCACCGGGCCTGAGCAGCTGCGTTTACTGTCCAGTGTAACTAGACATAAGCGTGGCTGTAAAACAGATATTTACGAGTGAGTCTGACAGAGCGGTATCACCGGGTGCTTCTGTGGCCTAATCACATAGGTGACAAATTAAACAGCAGAGTTGGAGTTAAGAGTAAATAATATTTAATTACAGGTCACTGCTGCCCTGGCTGCAAGGTGAATCCCATTCAAATTCGTGGTAGGTGAACTAGAGAAGCCACACATCTGAGATCCTGCTTCCTCCTGCTTCCTTCCCACCACGCCACCACTCTGGGTTTCAGAGATGGATGTTCAGGCTGGAAGAGAAGATCTCCTTGTTTTTTGTTTGTTTGTTTGTTTTGAGATGGAGTTTTGCTCTTGTTTCCTAGGCTGGAGTGCAATGGCACGACCTCGGCTCGCTTCAACCTCCGCCTCCTGGGTTCAAGCGATTCTCCTGCCTCACTCTTCCGAGTATCTGGGATTATAGGTGCCCGCCACCATGCCCAGCTAATTTTTGTATTTTTAGTAGAGACAGGGTTTCGCCATGTTGGCCAGGCTGGTCTCAAACTCTTGACCTTGTGATCCACCCGCCTTGGCCTCCCAAAGTGCTGGGATTACAAATGGGAGCCACTGCACCCGATTTCTAACCTATGTCTTTTCTGCCCAACTAGACTGTACATTCTTTTGTTTCGTTTTGTTTTGAGATGGAGTTTTGTTCTTGTTGCCCAGGCTGGAGTACAATGGCGTGATCTCAGCTCACTGCATCCTCCACCTCCCGGGTTCAAGTGATTCTCCTGCCTCAGCCTCCCCAGTAGCTGGGATTACAGGCACGTACCACCACGCCTTGCTAATTTTTGTATTTTTAGTAGAGACGGGGTTTCACCATGTTGGCCAGGATGGTCTCGAACTCCTGACCTCAGGTGATCCACCTGCCCCGGCCTCTCAAAGTGCTGGGATAACAGGCGTGAGCCACGGCGCCCGGCCCACATTCTTTAAGGGTAGGGATCCTTACTGCCACCCAATGCAGCAAAACCTCATTCATGCCCATAAGCCGGGTGCGTGGCTCACACCTGTAATCCCAGCACTTTGGGAGGCCAAGGCGGGTGGATCACGAGGTCAGGAGATCAAGACCATCCTGGCTAACACAGTGAAACCCCGTGTCTACTAAAAATACAAAAAAAAAAAAAAAAAAAAAATTATCCAGGTGAAGTGGGGGGCGCCTGTGGTCCCAGCTACTCGGGAGGCTGAGGCAGGAGAATGACGTGAACCTGGGAGGTGGAGCTTGCAGTGAGCCGAGATCGTACCACTGCACTCCAGCCTGGGCGACAGAGCAAGACTCCGTCTTGAAAGAGAAAGAAAGAAAGAAAGAAAGAAAGAAAGAAAGAAAGAAAGAAAGAAAGAAAGAAAGAAAGAAAGAAAGAAAGAAAGAAAGAAAGAAAGAAGGAAGGAAGGAAGGAAGGAAGGAAGGAAGGAAGGAAGGAAGGAAGGAAGGAAGGAAGGAAGGAGGAAAGGAAGGAAGGAAGGAAGGAAGGAAGGAGAGAAAGAAAGAAAGGAAAGGAAGGAAGGAAGGAAGGAAGGAAGAAAAGAAAGAAAGAAAGAAAGAAAGAAAAAAGAAAGAAAGAAAGAAAGAAAACAGAGATCCTGCTTCAAAAACGTGCCAGCCCAGTGAGGAAGCGTGAGTTGTGCCATGAATGTGTGCAAATTCGCCAATAGAGATCCCAAATCTATTTTTTCTCTTAAAATATTTGCTCAGCATGCATGACGTATCAGGAACAGTCATAGGTGGTAGGGATACAACAGAACTGTGAAGATTCTAAGATTTTTCCATACTTTCAGCTAATAAGTGAGCCTGTCACAGTGTCGTGAATGCAGGAAGATGACATAAGACTACTGGGTCAGAGATAAAGGAGTTTATTACTACACAGCAGGCAGCATGAGATTTACGCTTGTGTCTGTTTCCTCTTTACCCTTAAGTCCTATGAGGGGTGACAGAGAGTGATCCAGGTGGTTGCTATCCACACAAGGTTTTGCATCACAGCAGAGGAAACCTGAGTTTAGGGAATCCCAGTTTTTTATAAGCTTCTAGATCCTCCCCACCCTTTGCCCTAGAGGGAGACATTACTGGTAAGCAAACAAACTTTCCCTCTGTTATCTCTGTTTTCCAAGACTGTTTGCTTACAAACATCCTTGGAAAAGTAGTCTGGAACAAATGCTGGTCAGTGTCTCTGCTCACAAGATATACTGACATTCTAGAAACCCATGGAACACTGTCTCCCAGCAGCTACCACTTCAGAGGTTTGTCAGGGAGGAGATCGCAGGACTCCTCCTCCGCCATGTGCTGGTGGTGAGCCGTTTTCGGTTCACTGTGCACCAGGCACTGCACGTGGCTTGTCTCACTCCTCTTCATAACCTCACGAGACAGACCATAGTCAGGCCTATTGACAGGTTAGGAAATTGGGACTCAGAGAAGCTAACTTGCCCTCGGCCACCTCTCTTGTCAGTAGCAGAGCCAGGACTTGAACTGAGGACTGCTGACTCCAGAGCCCCATCCCATGTTCTGCTCTCAACATATAACACTCATGGAACAAAACAAGTTATTTAGAAAATAGCAGTCAATGCGGTTCTTGGAACCTCACCCTGGTCTGTGACCCCAGAACCAACATGTGCCCCTGCCCCTGTCTGACCTCCCGGGCAGCCAGCCTCCCTAAAGTGACAGGCGGTCTTCTGCCCTCTCCACCTCCTGTGGAGCCAGAAGCCTGGTGCCCTCTCTCTTGGTCTGTGTCCAAGTAAGGAAGAGCAGCCACGTCATGGATGCTGGGCAAACATCAGCAGCAAGGGATGCCCAGATTCGGGGAGGAAGACCCGCTTCTAAGCTGCTCTAGTGTAGTGTGAATACTCCACAAGCTTCCCAGCTGTCTTCCACCCACCCAGGGTTCCCTGGCCAACAGGAGCCCTCCACCCAGGGCCCTGAGGGAGTCTCTTGGGAAGTCTTTGAAAGCTGGAAGAAGCTATTCCTGAAAGAACAGATTTGGCTAGTCTGGTCTCTTGTCTTTTAAACTGCCCTGCAAGGACAGAAAAAGTCCTTGGACTTCTCATTGCAAAATCTCTATCCACCACCTCCTAGAATGGCAGGAGTTGCTGCTGGGGAGAGGGAGTGAGGCATGCTGGGAAGAATGCAGAAGGTGAAGTCCAACAGGCCTGAGTTCAAATCCCAGCTTTACCTTTTTCCAGTGGTGTGACCTTGGGCCTCAGTTTCCCCATCTGCAAAGTGAGGATAATGCTTGCACCTACCTCATAGAGTCACTGGGAAGGTTTAATCAGATCATGCATAAGGAGGAATGCATTCTGTCTTTTAAAAATATTTACTGAACCCTTAATATGTGCAGGAACAGTTTTAGGTGCTAGGACTACAACAGTGAAAAAAACAAACGTCCTCGCCTTGCAAAGTTCCCATTCTAGGGGAAGAGACAGACAATACCAGCACCTGCGATGTAGTAAATGCTCAGTGATTCTTAGCCACAGGCAGAAACAGGTTGCTTGGGGGACCCCTCTTCTGGTTAGTGGGGAGGTCTCAGAGAAAGGAGGTGATCAGCTAACTGGAGACCCCAGAAAGCATCTCAGACAAGAGGAGCATCTAAGGTCAAAGAACAGCTGGGTGGCTGATTGGGGACATTGACAGCATTCTACTTTCTGAAGCTATAGGAAGATAAATCAACTCTACGGGAACTGGCTCTGGCCTCCTCGAGGGGGTGGGAGGTAGTCACAACAGAGGGGCTCCTCTAAATTCTCAGAAAGCCATTCTGGGGTAACTCAGCACCCACGGCTGTGGCCTCCTGGGAGAGGCAGAGCTAGAGTCAAGACGCCTGCTGCCCGGCCTGCCCTTTCACTCCCATCTCCTCCACCCTTCACAGGCGCCGCTGTCAGTCTGGGCCCCTCTGCAACACCTGGACACGGACCAGCTGTGGAGCAAGCATCTGCTCCTTAATCCGCCCCCAGGGTTTGGCCTGCTGGAGGTGCGGCAGCACCCAAGAGTGAGTGGTGCCGGAAAGGAAGAGACAGCCCTTTGGACGCATTCACGAGTTTGTTCATTTATTCAGTGATTAGACATTGTTTTGAGCATCTATTGCAAACCA
Source organism: Pongo pygmaeus (assembly GCF_028885625.2). Taxonomy (NCBI): domain Eukaryota; kingdom Metazoa; phylum Chordata; class Mammalia; order Primates; family Hominidae; genus Pongo; species Pongo pygmaeus. Next base: position 59,674,103 of record NC_072394.2, read on the forward strand.
GACACTGGACGTGTGGGGCTGTGGGGTCGCCACCAGCTCGGCAGAGGCGGGAAAACGGTACAGTTTAGAAACACAAAAAAAAGCTTCAAATAGTACATAATACCATCTCCGCAGGTCCTGAGATCCTCACCTTGAGCCCACATGTTCCCTGCCGCTGGGGTTCAGCAAATGGCAGCGCTTTCATCAAGGTAGAAAAGAAAAACAACAAAAAAGTCAGAGCACCTCACCTGTGCCACCTGGTGGCGGGATCTGTCCGCACTGCAGCCCAGCAGCGTGCCTCCCGCCACCCACCGCCCCAGGAGTCTAACCCTGCCTTGTGGCTCTGGGACTGGGTGTGAGGAAGGCTCCTGAGGCCTGTCTGGCCTCCAGGATCTGGGTGAAGCCAGAGGAGCAGGCTCCAAATCACCCCAGCCTTTGAAAAGCCTTAGGAGTCAAGTTGCCCCGTATGGGAAGCCTGGGGCTCCGGTAACAGCTCAGCAAGACTACGACCGCCCCGGGCTAGGACTCAGGGCGAAACAACCCTGTTGCTGGCTCCCGGGCTTGGGACAATTTCTAGTTTCCCGAGTCTCAGACCAAGCTGAGAAAAGTGTCCCTTCCTCTCAGAGGTCCATTAGCCCAGGGTGCCTTGATTCCGTGAGGAGGGGTCTGGACTAGATTAGGGACACGAATAAGGAAAATTTCCACATCCCCATTACCAAGAACTCCTACTGCAGGAGAGCACAGCGTGGTGTGACAGTCAGGGACTCGGGACCCAGAGGCCTGTAACCGATTGCTATCCCGCCTCTACCTGTGTGGCTTGGGCAAGTTACTTCACCTCCCAGGGCGTCTTTATTTATGAAAGAGAATAAACGTATCCTGATTATAGTGTTGTTGCAAGGAGTAAGCAGGAGGATGTAGCCAAAGCACTTAACACCGTGTTTGGCAAGAACTGTTCAATAAATAAAGAATTACTATTGTTATTACTATTATTACTATTATTTCTTGAGCATTTATGTTGTAGGCACCATAGCAAGTGTATAGCAATAGTAATAAACAACATTTGATGAAAGCTTTCTTTATGCCAGGCCCTATGCTAAGAGCTTTATAGTCATTATTTTCATCATTTTGATCCCCACTATTCTATAAGGTAGGCTACAATTACCTCCAATTTTGATGAGGAAACTGAGGCCCAGAGAGGTTAAGTGACTTGCCCAAGGTCACACAGCCAATAAGGTTCAAAGGTGAGATTAGAATACAAGTCTGTCCACTCCAAATGGCTTGTGGGAGTTAAAATAGATATTCAAAGGCAGCCCCATGGTGGGGGGGATTGAGATCTAAGGGACAAAAATGATGAGTTCTTCAGTTTAAGATGAGTTACTCAGGTCACGATGAACATGAAGGTGGAAGTGGCCATTGTGTCCCTTTAGAAGCCTGTGAGTATGGATCAGGAGGCTGCCTGGGAGGTGATATTGCAGCTGCTACAACCTCAGAGAACTGGGAAAACTTGGGGTGCAGGCCAGAGGGAGCGCAGACTGAGGAGCTGAGCTAGTCTCAGGGTGGCAGCTGCTTGGGGCCTCCGCAGGGAGGAGAGCAAAAGTGGGAGACCAAGAAGTGGGGCATGAAGCTGAAGAAAGAGGAGGGCTCTGTGAGGTCCCAAAGGGCTTTGTCAGTGATGCCACAGAGTTTAGCCTTTATCCTGAAAGCCACGGGAAGTCTTGGAAGGAGATTAAGCAGCAAGAGGATCAGACTGGCATTTAGAAAATCACTCTCTGGCCGGGCGCGGTGGCTCACAACTGTGATCCTGGCAATTTGAGAGGCCAAGGCAGGAGGATCGCTCGAGCCCAGGAGTTTGAGACCATCCTGGGTAACATAGTGAGACCCCCTCTCTACAAAAAACACAAAAATTAGCCAAGTGGGGTGGCAGCATATATCTGTAGTCTCAGCTACTTGGGAGGCTGAGGGTGGGAGGACCACTTGAGCCCAGGAGGTGGACGTTACAGTGAGCCGAGACTGTGCCAGTGTACTCCAACCTGGACAACAGAGCAAGACCCTGTCTCAAAAAAAAAAAAAAAAAAAAAAGTAGAAAAATCACTCTGGGACCTATCACGTAACCAAAAGCCATCTGTACCCTAAAAACTATTGAAAAAAATAATAATTTAAAAAAAGAAAAATCACCCTGTTTGCAGTGTGGAAAATGGATTCAGCTGCCTCCATCTAGTTCTCCAGCCTGTCTTTTAAATATTTTTCACTACAATTAATATACATTCACTGTAACAAATATAAATGGGACAGGAACATGTAACATAAATAAAAAACTCTCACCCTCCAATTCTAACCTTCAAAAGTAATCACTATACTATAAAGCAGTTCTGACCCACACCATTTCAGATTCTCAGCTACACATATAGACGACATGGATACAAATATAAAATTGTCACCTAGCAACTGTTGGGAGAGCCTATCATTTCATGTGACACCCAGGGTGGTGTTTCCCAAATTGCACACCACCCCACTCTGGTGACAATGGGGCCCAGACCAGTTGTTCTTAACCAGGCAATCCAGGGGCATTTGGCAATACCTGGAGACATTTTCATTGTCACAGTGCATGTGCTTGGCAGGTGCTACTGGCATCTAGTGGATCAAGGGTGCTCTGTGAACATCTTATGTCTTATAGGATCCCCACAACCAAGTGTCTTCTGGCCCCAGATGGCAATAGTGCCAAGGCTGATAAACCCTTGGGATCTTTGAGGGAATCCCATACTGGTGAGATTTGCTAGTTGCAAGGAACAGAAATGCAATTTATTTTTATGGTATCAGGCAGCTCCTGAAATTATCTAGAGGCTGCAGAGCCAGGTTCATGCAGCCAGGGACAATGCCCTTCATCCTGATGTGGAACTGGTCAGGTGATGGCACAGTGCTGAGCACAGATGCTGCACTTTGCCCCAGACTGTTCTCTGGACTCTGCTTCTGGAACCCATTGCAGCCATTGCAGCTGCCACCTCCCCACAGCTTCATCGGTGCTGCCCGGAGCTGCAGCTTTGCACTGGCAGCTTTCACTATGTGTTTGGGATGGGTGCTTCTGATTGGCTAAGTCTAGGTCATGTGTTCATGTCCTAGCTGCAAAGGAGTCTAGTAAAATAAGTTTGCATCACGTTGAGCTCCTATAGGGAATGGCTCTTTGCCTTATAAGGCAGAGAACTCCTCAGACATGGGATGGAGGTTTGGAGGAACCTGACAAAGGGCCAGCCTATCCAGAGGCAGGATGTTCAGTAACAGTACCTCAAGCCACACTGAATTTTACTGTGAACCATGTATTGTTTCTCTCCTGTTCAGGTCACTTTCTACCTCCTAGGTAATCTCTCTCTGACTCTTGGTCATCTCTCCTGGTAGCAGAGACAGGCAGGTGTCAGGCTTGGGCCTAGGGTCAGCTACATATCTAGTTAAATATATAATAACTTGTTTTCATGATTTTTCCTCTAATAATCATTTTTAGGCTTTCTTTTCTCCTGAACTGTTCTTTCTTATGAGATCTTAATGCCATGGATATATTGCATATCTCTTTAGGTTGTCTGTTTATCTGTGTTTTATCAATAAAAAGAGTAAGACTTTCTTATCCACTCTCCCTCATCCTCCCCAACCACTATTTGCCCTCCTGGGGGCAATTTTGCCCTGCTGAGACTGCATGGAGAGACAGACTTCGTGTTTAGAGTGTCTCCAACTAGCCTAACATCAGACTTAACAGAGGAACCCTCCTAAAAATACAAATCCCTGGCCTTGATCCAGACCTATTGATTCAGAACTATCAAGAGAACAACTTGGGAATCTGCATTTTTAACAAGGGCCTCAGGGGATTCTTATGATCAGATAAGTTTTAGAAATGATCATGTGGGCCAAGAGAGGTGGCTCATGCCTGTAATCCCAGCACTTTGAGAGGCTGAGGTGGAAGGATCCCTGGAGGCCAGAAGTTCAAGATCAGACTGGACAACATAGTAATACCTCATCTCTAAAACAAAGAAAATAAATTAGTAGGGGGTGGTGGGGTGCACCTATAGTCCCAGCAACTCAAAAGACTGAGTCAGGAGGATCGCTTGAGCGAAGGAGTTGGAGGCTTCAGTGACCTGTGATTGCACCACTGCACTCCATCGTGGTGACAGAGCGAGGCCCTGCTTCAGCGGTGGCTCATAACCGTGGCTGCGTACTGGAATCATCCGGGAAATTTAAAATTCCATCCATGTTCTATCCCCTCCCACAGAGATCCTCAATGAATCAGCGAGGGCATGATGACCCTAATAGGCGGTCAGGTAGTTAAGACTCGGGTAGGCTGAGTGGGTGGGGATGCTGGCATTGCAGCTCACCAGCTGGGTGCCCTTGGGGAGGTAGCTTGTAGTCTCTGAGCTTCAACTTCTCGGGCCTAGAAGATGAGGTCTGGTGAGCATCAGTGAGGGGGTGGACATTTAGTGGTCCACACATAGTAGGTTCGAAATAAATGGGAGCTCCTTGGCTATTACAATTCAGAGGCTGAACATTCCAGATCTGCGTTTGCACCTGTCTTGATCTGTCGCCTGTGGGTCTTGTTAAAATGTGGATTCTGATTCAGCAGATCTGGGTGAGACCCAAAATTCTGCATTTTTAACAAGTTCCAGGAAACATCAACGTTGCCAGTCTGAAGAGCAAGATGCTACCTAGACCAGGGTTTCTTCACCTTGGCATTCGTGGCATTGTGGCCTGGATAATTCTTTTGTGGGGCTGTCCTGCGCAGTGTAGGGTGTCGAGCAGCATCCCTGGCCTCTACTCACTGGAGGCCAGGAACACCCCCATCCCCAGTCCTAACAACCAAAGATGTCTACAGCCATCGCAAAATGTCCCCTGAAGGGACCATATTGCCCCCAGTTGAGAAACACCGGTCCAGGGCAGTGAGATGATAGTGAAAAGAGGAAGAAATAACCAGTGACCCAAGTCAGCTGCCTCTGTGCGACCTGAAGCCCAGAGGGCTGGGACGTATGTGTTGCTGGATGACGACATGAAAGGAATGAATGAGCCAATGTAGAACTCCTGGGAGACAGAGGAGCCCCTCATGTGGAACCTGATTGCCGCAGATCTTGGAGCTTAGTTTCCCCTGGCTGCAAGAGAAGAGTGTAGACGAAACACAACCAAAGTGACTCACTCGGGAGAACAAACCAGACCATTCACAAGCAGAAACCAGCGCCAGTTCAGTTATGTTTGGTATACCCAGGAGAGAAGGGAGGCAGTGTCCCATTTCATGTACAGACACGACATGGGTAAGTTTACCGTTGTGCACTTTGAGGTTGCCTTTGAAGGGAAGCGACCCAAGACGGTAACACCAAACAAACACGCCTCTGAACCAAGGCCCGGAACTGCCAATCTAAACCTCAGGGGGAACCTCCACACACACGCGCACACACACACACACACACATGCACACGCACGCACGCACACTCCTATGTGCATGGGTGGCAAAGAGACAGCTGGTCTGAGCAGGTCGTTGGAAAACATGGGCTCCCATTCATGCGATTCCCTGCATGACTGTACATCATGCAGTCAGCATCTCTAACCGATGCTCCAAAGCATTTTGTTTTATCTGGGATTCAAATCATGACCACCCAACTCCAGAGCACAAACACTGTCCACAAACTTTCTGTGCAATTCTCAAAGCCATTTCACTTTCATGACAAAATGACCACAATAATATGGCTACTTTTTTGCACATTCTGTCTGCGCCAGTCACTGCCTAAGCATTTTATAGATATCATCTCCTTGAATCCTCACTAGAACAGGACAGAAAATGCACCACTGTCTGCAGATGAGGACACAGAGAGGTTGAGCAACGTGGCTGAGGTCACACAGCTCATAAGTGATGAAGCTAGGAACGGAATTCAAATGTGTCTGATTCCTGAGTCCATGCCCCTAATAACAACACTTCTGGCTCCCAGCTGACCCGAGACCCTCACTTCGCAAGTGAACAGCAGCCCCAGAGCAGCAGCCTCGGCACCATGGGAGCTTGCTAGAAATGCAGAGGCCCAGGTGCCCTCAGACCTGCTGAGCAGAGTCTGCACCCTGGCCAGGTCATACACGTCACCATCTGGGGTTTACTGGTGCAGAGAACAGAATGACACCTCGCCTCCTTGCATGTTGAAATCCCTCATCTTCATGAATTAAAGGGTTCTTTACATTTGTTTTCCAGGCTGGACAAATGGGCTCATGCCTGTAATACCAGCACTTTGGGAGGCCAAGACAGGAGGATCACTTGAAGCCAGGAGTTCGAGACCAGCCTGAACAACAAAGCAAGACTCTGTTTCTCCAAAAAAAAAAAAAAAAAACATTAGCGAGGCCTGGTGGAACATGCCTGTGGTCCCAGCTACTTGGAAGGCTGAGGTGGGAGGATCGATCGCTTGAGCCTAGGAGTTTGAGGCTGCAGTGAGGTATGATCTCATCACTGCACTCCAGGCTGGGTGACAGAGTAAGACCCTGTCTCAAAAATAAATAAATGAATTTGTTTTCCAAAAATTCATTCAAGAAATGAATGCTCATGGGGTTTACAAACATCAGATATGGTGCAGGAGGACTTCTAACAGAAAGCAAAATCCCGTTTCCACCCTCCCCACCTTATACCCACCCAGGGAGGGTGGCTCACAAGGATTGGCTCTTCCTGTGATTTCTACCCTGTCCCTAAAAAATGCACTCGAATAGCTGTGTATCGACTACGCAGGTCCGATAGGCGCACTTGGTGATGGATGGATATTTCGCTCAGGTACGTAACCACTCCAAACCTCCTCCCTTCTGCCCATATGTTCATGTCACTGCTTCCAGAACCTCTGCTGGCAGCCTTTGTAAATGTAGACATAGAATTAAACTCGTTTCTTGCTCTTCCACTTTTCCATAGGGCCCCTGACCATTCCTGATTTGTGAGATGGAATCTGGAGCCCCATCCCTCCCTCCTTCCTTCCTCTCCTGTCCACTCCTGCTGTGGATCTGGGAATCCGGAGAGGCAGGGCCAGGGTCCATGGGCTGAGCTAGGTGAGCTGCTAAAGTCCAGAGCAAAGGCATGGAGCACTGGGAGCTGGTTTTGACCCAGTCAGTCCTGTCGCCTGTCTGAACCTGATACTGAAGCCAGAAGTTCCAGGTCAAAGCTCTGGCTTGCCTATACCTCCCCATTGGATAAGACCCTTTTCCAGCCTGAGCCTCAGTTTCCCTACCTATAAGGTAAGAAGGCTGTTTTTGTTGTCTGGATTTCTTGGAGTCCATAGCAATGGCTTTCAGCGTTTCCAGCACTGACAGTCTGAGATCTCCTTGGAAAATAAAGTCATCTCAGATGCCATCTCCCCTCAAAGCCATGGAACCCATCACCAGCCATAACTCACAGCCTGGCCTCTCTGTATATGGCTGCTTTTGTTATCGGGAGGGAAGCCACATTCTTCTCCCCTGGCAGGGATTGTGTCAGAGCTCCGGGGCAAAGATGTGTCATCTCAGCACTTCTGAGCCTATTCTCTCCCCCTGCTGCACCCAGCTCTTTTCACACGGTTAGGGGTGGCAGAGGGTCCTGAGACCTCCCTTCCACACACACCTCTGCTTGACTGCAGGCGCTTGTGGAGCCGAAGGAAGTGCTGCCACGCGCTGTGCAGGTGTGTCACGTTATCACCCAGGCCCACTTCAAAACAAACAGATGAAAACGACAACATCGTCTTCAGAGCCACCTGGGCTGTGGGCTGCCGGCAGGCAGGAGGGAAGTTTCTCTCTAGGCACCAGCTCAAGAACAAAAGACTGCTTTGGACTTGAGCTGTTCTTTAGTACGTAAACGGTAACTGGAAGCTCGTTAAAATCATCAGGAGGGCTTCGTGGGATGCTTCGGAGATTTTCTTCTTCCTGGTTATTTAGGATTAACAGTCAGTGTAGGATCTGTGCCTGCATCCAGACACGGGGATGGGAGGTTTGGAGGAGGGGAGAAGAAGCCATGGCGAAGGTTCATAGCTCAGGTGACCCGAAGCCAAGGGAATGGGCTAGAAGCAGATCCTGAGAATGCCATGTGCTCACTGCCCTTCAGGGCTCTTATTGCCCTCAAAGAAAAAGCCACAGTCCTGGCCAACCCCGCCCCCCAGGACTCTATGCAACCCCATCCCAGTTACGGTTCTGACCTCCTGCCCTTACTCTGCAGCTCTGGCCACACTGACCCACTTGCAGTTCCTCCAACGTGCCAGGCGTCCTCCCGCCCCAGGGTCTTTGCATGCTGTGTTCCCTCTGCCTGGAATTATTTTCCCCACAATATAAATATGTCTCACTTTCTCATCTCCTTAACCATGTTATCTCCTTCAAGAAGTCTTTTCTGACCATCCTCTAAAAGAAAGGAACGCTAGGCCGGGCATGGTGGCTCACGCCTGTAATCCCAGCACTTTGGGAGGCTGAGGTGGGCAGATCATGAGGTCAGGAGTTCAAGACCAGCCTGGCCAACATGGCAAAACCCCGTCTCTACTAAAAATACAAAAATTAGCCAGGTGTGGGGGCGGGTGCCTATAATCCCAGCTACTCAGGAGGCTGAGGCAGGAGAATCTCTTGAACCCGGGAGGTGGAGGTTGCAGTGAGCCAAAATCATGCCATTGCACTCCAGCCTGGGAGACAAGAGCAAGACTCTGTCTCAAAAAAAAAAAAAAAAAGAACTCTAACCCCACCCTGGCACGTCCTGTGCCCCTCATTGCCCTTGCATCCCTCTACAGGAGTCACTGACCTTGGACATCTCCTGTGTCATTATTTATTTGACTTTTGGTGCACATTCAAGAGCTTCAAGAGAGGGGGGATTGCTGTGTGTTCAGTTCACAGCTGCCTCCCCAGCTCTAGAACATCTACAGAACGGACACTGGGTAAGAATTTGTCAAAGGCATGGATGGAGGTTAGGCAGGGAGGGTGTCCTGCTGTGTCTGGTGTCAGCAGAAGTTCAAGAGCTCTTTAAGGCTTTAGGATAGGCCGAGCATGGCCCTAGAGGAGCGCACTGTTGTCACCGTTCCCGTTGAGTGGTTAGCCCCGGTGCTGATGACAGCACTTCCCACCAGAGCCCTGTCCACAGAGCATGGTGGGGACCGGTCTTCTCTGCAAGACCTCTTCTCTGCAAGACCTCTGCTTCATGAGGGCAGGGACTGGGACCAGCTCGTTCACCGAGGCACCCTCAGTACCCAGAGCAGGCTCACACCTGGTGACACTAAGAATACTTGTCCATTAGTGAAATCATTTATTTTCTTAGTCCTCACAATACCCCCATGAGATGGGGTTGATTATGCTTGTCCTGGAGATGGGGACACTGCAGTGGTGGGGCCTGGGTTCCAAACCAGCACATCTCTGACTCCAAAGCCCTAAGCGACAGCCCCAGGGCAATAGAATTTATCAGGATGGCCAAAGGGCTGGAACTGCATTATTAACCAGCAGGGGTCCTGGACGGCTTCTTAAAAAGGAGGCTCCTCCTCCTTCATCCATTGACCTGGCCAGTTCAGGTCCACAGTCCCTTACTGAGAAGGTATTGGTAAGCATGAGCTGTTAGGTGATGCTAATTGGGACCGAAAAAGAATGCCGTCCTCAAAGCGCTTCCAGATTGATACATATGTGGAGAGAGAAGCTCCTGGAATCTGGAGGAGCTGCATCCCTGGCAGCTGGGTGATAAGCGAAGAGCCCCAGGTCAGGGTGGGGTGCGTCTTGGCTGAGCCCCCAGGGCAGTGAGGTACCAGCAGGGAAGGGAAGGAGAGTGCAGGAGACTCAGGCAGACCACACACACAGCCTGAGCAGGTGCATCCTGGGGCTGGGATGCCCAAGCTATCTGGGAAACTGAGATCTTTGCCTTGGGTCAGTGCTGCCAGGAATCCTAAGGAGGAAGGAAAGTGACGTCGAGGTGGGTTACGACCATTAACCCATGGGGGAGAATCTAATGGCTGGTGTATCAGTCAGGGTTCAGCTGGAGAGGTAGAATCAGTAGGAGGCAGATATTAAGGGATTTATTGCAAGGAGTTGGCTTAGGTGACTGTGGGGTCTGGCCAGGCAAGTATAGAGTCTGTGGGGCAGGCTGTCAGGAACAGCTGTGACTCACACACATGGGCCCAGGTCGCTGTCACAGGAGGAATTTCTCCTTATGCAGGGAGCCTCTGCCAGCTCCAAGGTGTTTTCACTGATTGGACCAGGCCCACGTGGGTCATCCAGGCCACCCTCCTTTATTTAAAGTCAGCTGACTGCGGGCTTTGATCACATCTAGAAAACCTCTTCCTGCAACTCTTTCAGGTAGAAGCTGGCCTCCCTCCCTCACCTCCTTCCAGCCTCTCTTTCTAGTCTCAGGCAGGTCTTTCCTCATCTGGCTTAGCTAAAGCAGCACAGCACGCCCCGCATCCCTCTCTTTTCCTGCTATATTTTTATCACTGAGCACCTATCACTTCCTGACATGATATTATGTGACATTTGTTTATTTATTTATTTATTTGAGATGAGGTCGCCAGGCTGGAGTGCAGTGGCGTGATCTCGGCTCACTGCAACCTTCGTCTCCCGGGTTCAAGCGATTCCCCTGCCTCAGTCTCCTGAGCAGCTGGGACTACAGGCTTGCGCCACCACACCCGGCCCATTTTGTTTATTAATTGACTCAGATGAAAGCTCAGAAAAAATGGGGATGTGTTTTGCAGCTAAAGGTTGTGTCTTTAGAGTTTAGATCCTGGCAGCCGGGTCAGTATAGTGAGACCTCCATCTCTACAAAAAATAAAAATAAAAAAAAATAAAAACGAGCCAAGCGTGGTGGCGCACGCCTGTAGTCCCAGCTACTCAGGAGGCTGAGGTGGGAAAATTACTTAAGCCCGGGAGGTTAAGGCTGTGGTGAGCCATGATTGCAATGCTGCACTCCAGCCTGGGTGGCAGAACAAGACCCTGTCTGAAGAAAAGGAACAAAATATGGTTTATATTTACCTCAATTAAGTCTTCAGATCTTGTTTTTGGTATTTTCCCCATGACATGATCAAACTATTCAAGCACTGTTGCTCCCTTTAAAAAACCTCCAAACAAACAAAACCCCAAATCTATCACTTTAATAAGCAATGTTTTTATGACTCTTGATGATGGAGGAGGGGAGGGAGGCTGCAAGAACAAAATCAGAAATTCCTAAGAGTTTTTGCCCATATAAAACCCTATCTCTGTTGCATCCAAGCCCATGGCGATTCACAGCAATTGCAAGACCATGCAGGGAATTCCCCTGTTTCTCACCTTACCTCCTGCTTAGATTTAAGACACTGATAAGCCTTTTAAACAGGATCTCCCCCTTCCCATCCCCATGACTAATAGGCCTTTCTCAGCTTTGTTCAAACGTCTGTACCTTGAAAGGTTTGGAAAACTGGGATTTCCAAAGAACGTTAAAGCCTGAGCCCAGGAAGATCCTCCAGAGAAGAGCAAATGCTCAGGGGGCTCCTGAGCCAAGCATTAAACATGGAGGTTGAGGACAGTTATCCCAAGATTTCTAACAGGAAGCTTTTTTTTTCTTTGCCTCTTTGACTTCTAGTAATTAGTTAATTGCCCTTATGACTAGTTTGCAAAAATCTGCAGAAGGAACTTCCAGTCCCTTGAGAATAAAGCCTCTTCTATTTTAAGGATCTTTTCTTTCTTTTTGTTTTTGTTTTTGTTTTTTTGTGTGTTTGCTTGAGGTTTGGGGCTGGTGGTACAGGGGAGATTTTAAAAACAGCAGCATTTGGCCGGGTGCGGTGGCTTATACCTGTAATCCCAGCAATCTGGGAGGCTGAGGCGGGTGGATCACCTGAGGTCAGGAGTTCAAGACCAGCCTGGCCAACATGCCAAAACCCTATCTCTACCAAAAATACAAAAAATTAGATGGGCATGGTGGTGCACGCCTATAATCCCAGCTACCTGGGAGGGTGAGGCAGGAGAATCGCTTGAATGCGGGAGGCAGAGGTTGCAGTGAGCTGACACAGTGAGACTCCATCTTAAAAAAAAAAAAAATAGAAAAGAAAAGAAACAGCAGCATTTGCTTATTAGCATTAAGGCACTTGGTACCTGGCTCTCTGGCTACTATCCCCCACTTCGGTCCTCTTCCAGAAAGGTCTGAGTCCACCTTTATCTCTCAAAAGCTCTTTTAACACAAATTCTATGTGAAAATGCTCCCCAACAAGAAAAAACAGGGTTGCAGAGTTAAAAACAAATTACCCAGGCAGTGAGAGAGGAAAAAAACGAGAGTAGCTGGCCTCAGGGAGAATGTGTGTTTTCAAACAGGATTTCAAAAGGAGATAGCTGATTGATTTAGAGACTTAACAACTCCTCAACCAGAGAAGAGAGAATAAAGAAAAAGCTCAGAGGGCTTGGAGTCAACTCAAGACTCCTTAAATTTATCTTACAAATGGTGTTCATTCATTTCCAAAACTTTCTAATCACATGTGCAGAACAGACAGGTCTTTCACCTTCACAAAATACATCAGTTCAACGATTTGATTTTCTCTCAGAAATGTCACAGCATAAAGAAGGTTTTCTGTCTTTTTTTTCCCCTTCTTTTTTCTTAGACCTAAAGGTGATATCATCATGACTAACAGCAAAAGGTATTCTTGGATCCCAGTTTTGTTTGATGAACTGTTATATATTAAGTGTTACCCCTTTGGTGAGAGCTGTCAAAACAGTTTCATGTAATCTTCCCCAGGAGAAAGATCTTTGTGATGCCACAAAACTCAAATTATACAAATAACTGTCAAAAGCCATTAAAGTCAGCTGCAGAGGTGGGTGGGGGAGGAGAGAACAGGCGAGAGCCAAATCCTTACTTAACGTGTAGGGAAAATTCAAGATGTGGCATCTGCTCGGGCTGATGAACAAGAATTCCTGCCTGCCTGGAATCCAGGGGTGAACAATTCATGGACTTGCACTCCTAAGAGAGAAGATGTTGAGTCTGGTGACACATATGGGCTCTGAAAGACCCCAGCAGCCTGGCCTTGAATTCTGGGGCCATTGCTGACTGCTTCTGTCACCTTGGGGGACCTACTTAACCCCTCTGTGCCTCAGCTCCTCATTCTTGAAATGATTTTATTTTTTCTCTTTTTTTTTTTTGAAACGGAGTCTCGCTCTGTCGCCCAGGCTGGAGTGCAGTAGCGCAATCTCGGCTCACTGCAATCTCCGCCTCCTGGGTTCAAGCGATTCTCCTGCCTCAGCCTCCCAAGTAGCTGGGATTACAGGCGCATGCCACCACACCCAGCTAATTTTTTTGTATTTTTAGTAGAGACGGGGTTTCACCATGTTGGTCAGGCTGGTCTTGAACTCCTGATCCGCACACCTCGGCCTCCCAAAGTGCTGGGATCACAGGCGTGAGCTACCGCGCCCGGCTCCTGAAATGATTTTAATCATGGAGCCCACGTGGTGGGTTGATGTGAGCCCTCATTCAAGACACGGTAGATGTGGAGGTGGTTGACGAGGGTTGGACTCTGATGATGGATCCTCGCCCCCACATATTTTCACCCAGTACTTGAGATACAGCAGGGAGCATTTGCCTGGCGCAGAGGAGATCTGGGGCTGCATTCTCTCTCCCCCACTCTGTGTGGTTTGGGCCAGCTTAGGCTTCTAGACACCCAATGGGTTGAGAGGTTGGGAAAAAGAAAAAAATCCCTGATGGAGGAGAAACTGGAGTTGCAAGCATGTCATGTGCTCAGGAAGTGGGAACAATCTCAAAGCCCCAACCCTTTGAGATTAGGTTGCTGGTTTACCTAAGTAATGAGGGCTGGCCAGGGGTCCCTCTGTAAATCTCGGAGCCATCTCCCTTGGATGCACAGGTGAACTCAGGAGATCTCTTTCTTGACATCTGTCCCCAGGAGGGATGGCCCCCATCTGAGTCTCAAATCAGAAACAGCTGTGGGAGTGGGAGCCGGCTTTTGTGGTTGAAAAGCCTCCATGAAGTCAAATGGCCTTCCACTCTGGGTGGTTAGGAGCTGAAGTCCTTGATGCCCCTCTCAGCAGGTGTATCCTGAAGTTCTCAGCACTAAAACAGTGTTTGCAGGAGGCTGATCTTTGCAGAAGACGCCCTCACCCATGTCTGTGCACCCATCTCTAACTAAGTGCAGGCTGGTCCACTCCACACCCAGGAGCCAGAGTGATCTTTCTAAAAACAAATGGGATCCTGTCTGTTCCTCAGGCAAAACCCTTCACTGGCTCCCCGCTGCCCCTGGGTCCGTGCAGGCTTCTGACTGTGGCTCCCAGGCCCTGGAGCCCAGTCCTGCCCAATGGCCTAGACTCAGCCGTGGTGCTCTGGACTCTTACTCTCCTGATGCCCCAGGACGGGAGCTGCCTTTTCCCTGTGCCCCCACCCTCATTAGCAGACCCACATGCCTGCCTGCCTCCCCAGGCCCCAGCCTTGTGCCTCCAGCCTTCTCCCACCCAGATGTCAATCACAGTGACAATCCTATTGCTTCCAGCTGAGCCTCTGTTGTCTTCATTCGTTTCTACTCGAAAAGCAACAAGCCCCAAATCACACACATGTGAGAAGTGGCGTTCAAACTCAGCCTACTAGCAGGAGCCAGATTGCAGCTTTGTGTCCTGGCTTCACCGTCTGTCGACTGTGGCTCTGGGCGAGCCATCTCTTCCCCCAAAGTCTCACCTTCCCCCCGTAGAAAATGGGATGATGATGGTACCCACCTCGTGGGTGGCTGTTGAAGCAGCAAATGACATATTATAATGTTTGGCACTCAACAGGCTCTCAATAACTGTAGGCAACTTTTATTGCATTATGTTTTCACTTAACATATCTTAAAAAAAAAAACAGAAAATGCAGAAAAGCAAAAAGAAGGTTAAAAAAAATCACCCATAATCTTACCAATGAGAAACAACCAGGATGAACATTTTGGTGAAAATTATTCCAGTCCTTTTTCAATGCATATAGTTATACCTAAGTCGAAATAGAATTATCCATATATGTAAACAGATATATGTGACATACACATTTACCTCTCTGTCTTAGCTTTCCTGAGATGCAATTTGCATACAGAAAATTAATGTATTTGAAGTGAACAATTCAATGCTATTTAGTATATTCATAGACTTGGACGGCCATCATCACCGTCTAATTTTAGAAGATTTTTTGGCCCCAAAATGGAACCCCATCTTCATTAGCAGTCACGCCATGTTTCTTCTCTCTGCCCAGCCCCAGGCAACCATGAATCCACTCCCTGACTCTGTGGGTTTACCTGTTCTGAGCATTTCACATAAATGGAGTCGTCTGATGCATGGAGTCTTGCCTGGCTTCTTTCACTTAGTCTCACGTGTTCAAGGTCCAACCGCGCTGTAGCATGGCGAGCACTCTATGTCTTTTTATGGCTGAAGGATATTCCAGGCTACGGATAGACCGCACTGGTTTGTGCATCTTACCAGTTGATGCACACTTGCCTTGCTTCTACTTTTTATTGTGTTATTGTGAATAACACCTCTGCAAGCATTCAAGTGCAAGTTTTTCTGTATGTCTCTATTTTAGGGGAGTGAAATCTACACACTGTTTACAAGGTGCTTTTCCCACATTGCAGATATTCTCCGTTAAATATTCTTCTACACAGTCACTGGTCTTGGCTTCGTGGGATTAAATCTTGGGATATAACATAATTCACTTGGCCGCCCAGTTATTAGTCAATCTCAGCTCCATGAGTGCCCCGTGTCCGATTTGTGCCTTCCTATCATCCCTCCTTCGTTCCAAAAGCATCTCAGGAGCTTGGAGGCTTCACCTGCGAGACCCAACTCACTGGATGGTTGGACCCAAAGTCCCCCTGAGAGGTAACCTCCCAAAGCCGAGAGAGGAGGATGGAAGAGCAGCGAGCGAGGGTCCAGGTGGGTTCCTGCCAGGGGAGCCCAAGGTCACAGGGGTGCGATGGGCTCCTCAGGCCCCTCAAACTCAGCATGTGCAATGCTGGCTCAGCCCTGACCTTCTACATTCCTATGTTCCCTCCATGCCTTTCCCAGAAACTCATTTGGAAATATGGGGTCATTCCCATGCTTGAGGATGAGAATGCTTGCGAGGATTCCCATGGCTTGCCTGCCTGCCAAGCCTCAGGGCCAGTCCCCCTGGGCTCCAGGAGCACCCAGAGAACAGTTCTCTCTCTCCTGCTGCCAGTCTGAGCATGTGTGTGTGTTTGTGTGTGTGTGTGTGTGTGTGTGTTGTAGGGGATAAGAGGACACTCTCTCTCTGTCTCTCTCTGCCAAGTTATGGCAAAATCTCCATTGCACATGGCTTAGTTTTAATCCAACCCCGCTACGTATAAACAATATTTATTTATTTTTGTAAGGGCAAAAAAAAATTTTAAACATTTTTACAAAAGTGAATGTTTCTCTTTGATTTTGCACTCTCTCTTATGTTTTCCTTTGTTTTTATTTCCCGATTTGATTCCTTTGGTCACAAAAAAAAATACGTATTTTTTGCCCAAGTGATTCTGGTCAATTTCAGTATCTTTTTCAGGGTTTTGACATTTGAGAAAACTTAATCTAGGTCAGGGAGTACCTGCTGCTGAAAAGAATCTTCTGGAATGCCATTTTGATTTGGTGTGACCTTTGTCAGCAAGTTCACGTCAAAGGTCACTGAGCACACAGAGTGCGGGGGATGGCCAAGACCTAAACAAGGGAATACATGTCAAAAGCAATTTTCTGAAAGTGCCTGCCTCGACAAGCATGCCACCGGCCCGCGCAGTCCGCGGCTACAGAGCGCTCAAGACCTTTCCCTCGGGTGCTGAGAGAAGGATCCCCCATCAGAGGTCTCCAAGAAAGGCCCCGCCTCCACCTGCCCCTCCCTCACGAGAGCGCTGCTGCAGAATCCGCCGCCTGGCCGGTGTTCACCGAGCGAACGAGTTCTGCTCCCAGCTCGTTTACTCATGAAATTAACTGCTGCTTTGAAGGAACGGCAGTTCATGTCAAAAGCTGCACCCGAAATCTTTCACCTCTGCGTTTTCCTTCTACCTGTTTGCAATTCTCATGCTCGCCCCTCACCCTCAACTCGAATGCTGGGTTTGACCCCACTCCTAATATCTTCAAATCATTTTCATTGATAGAGCACCTTGTGTTGTAAAAACGGATTTACTTTTTAAATAGATAATTTTTATATTAGTCGATGTACAAATGTGCTAGAGAAAAAGAAAACTCCTTTCCGCCGTTCACTCCAGCCATGTGGTTGCCTTCCCCAGAGGCAAATCTATCTATCTATCTATCTATCTATCTATCTATCTATCTGTCTGTCTGTCTATATTTTTTGAGACAGGGTCTCGCTCTGTCGCCCAGGCTGGAGTGCAGTGGCACAGTCATGACTCACTGCAACCTCGACCTCCTGGACTCAAGCGTTCCTCTCAGCTCAGCCTCCCAGGTAGCTGGGACCACGGGCACATGCCACCAAGCCCAGCTAGTTTTTCTATTTTTTGCAGAGATGAGGTTTTGCCATGTTACTCAGGCTGGTCTCAAATTCCTGGGCTCAAGCAATCCACCCACTTTGGTCTCCCAGAGTGCTGAGATTACAGGCGTGAGGCACCATGCCCCGCCTAGGCAATTAATATTACCAGTGTCTCGTACCCTTCCAAAGATACTTTATGGATATGTCAGCAAATATGTGCATATAGTCATTTTTCCTTCTTTTTACACAAGTGGCAGCAAGCTTTACTCAAGGTCCTTAGGACACTGGATGGTGTTCTTTGGGGCATCTGCCAGCAATGAGCAGCTACTCTCTGTAATGCTTGGTGTACGATAATCCTAGCAGCTAACACCAGGGCTTTCTGAGCTAGCACTAGGCTAAGCTTATCGTGCTTACTTTCTCACAGTTCTCACCATAACTTAATGTGGTGTATAGTATTATTATCTCTGCTTTGCAGATGGAGCAGAATTTAGAGAGATTTAGAGGCACATCTAAGTGACATAACACACAGCTAAGTGGAAGAGATGGGATTTGAACCCAGGTTGGCCTGACCAGAGAAATCTGAACTAATTTGTTTGTCTGGAGTTCAATTTCACTCTTACAGTATGCTACATTAGGTTAGGTTTCATTATGTTTATTGAGCAGCTACTATGTGCCAGGCACAGTGCCAAGGCCTGGAGATACAACAGTGAACAAGAGAGAGACGGTTCAGCTCACATAGAGCCCATGATCTCTGTGGGGGACAAACTTCAAACTAATGTAGTGGGTTGAACAGAGTCCCCAATATTCATGTCCATCCAGAACCTCAGAAACAACCTTATTTGGAAATAGATTTTGACAGAGGTTGTTAGTTAAGAAGAGATCATACTGGATTAGGAAAGCTCTAAATCCAATGACTGGTGTCCTTCGTAGAAAAGGAGAGGACACACAGAAAGACACAGGGAAGAAAGTCACGTGAAGACGGAGGCAGAGATTGGAATGACACTGCTACAAGTCCAGTGACACCAGGAGTCACCAGGAATGGGAAGAGGCCTGGAAAGGATTACCTCCTAGAGCCTCAAGAGGGAGTGTGACCTTGCTGATACCTGGTTGCAGACTTCTCACCTCCAGAATAATGTGAGAATGAATTTCTGCTGTTTTAAGCTACCTGGGTTGTGGTCATTTGTTACAGTAGCTCTCACAAACAGATATAGATGCTACACACACAGGTACATGGGTAAGATGCTACGAGGGATGAGAACAGGAGGCCCCTAATTTAGGTTTGGGAGAGGATGTTGGGGAGGGTGGTGTCTAAAGCACAGAGTGGGACAATCACTTGCACAGGAGAAAGAATAGAATGTTCCAGAAACATGACTTTGCTAATTCTTATAATTTTCCTTCCTTCCTTCCTTCCTACCTTCCTTCCTTTCTTCCTTCCTTTCTTCTTTCCTTCCTTCCTTCCTTTCTCTCTCTCTCTTTCTTTCTCTCTCTCTCTCTTCTCTTTCTTTCTTTTTTTTTTTTTGGATGGAGTCTCACTCTGTCGCCCAGGCTAGAGTGCAATGGCGTGATCTCGACTCACTGCAACCTCCACCTCCCGGGTTCAAGAGATTCTCCTGCCTCAGCCTCCTTAGTAGCGGGGATTACAGGAGCCCGCCACCACGCTCAGCTAATTTTTGTATTTGCAGTAGAGACACGGTTTCGCCGTGTTGGCTGGGCTGGTCTCCAACTCCTGACCTCAGGTGATCCACCTGCCTTGGCCTCCCAAAGTGCTGGGATTACAGGCGTGAGCCACCGTGCCTGGCCTAATTTTCCACTTTCTAGGAGCCACATTCAAAAAGATAAAAAGAAATGAGTGAGGTTAATTCTGTAAATTTAATAAAATGATTTTATAAATAATTATTTAATATCATATAATTTAACAAATAATAAGTAATAAAGTTTATTTAACCCAATGTACCCAAAATATTATTTCAACAGGTAATCAATATAAAAATCCTTAGTGAGCATTTTACATTCTTTCTTTTGTACTAAGTCTTTGAAATACAGTATGTTTTATACTTATAGCACAGCTCAATTCAGACCAGCCACATTTCCAGTGTTCAGTAACTGCATGTGGCTGGTGGTTGCTGTATTGGACAGTGCAGGTCTAGAAAATTCTAGTATTTTCCATGGCCCTTCACTTACCCCTTGAAATAAAAATAGTAGCCAAGATCAGGCTCAGTGGTTCATGCCTGTAATCCTAGCACTTTGGGATGCCAAGGCAGGAGGATCACTTGAGGCCAGGAGTTTGAGAATAGCCTGGGCAACATAGCAAGATGCTATCTTTACAAAATATTTAAAAATTAGCTGGGCATGGTGGTACATACCTGTGGTCCCAGCTGCACAAGTAGCTGAGGTGGGAGAATTGCTTGAGCCCAGGAATTTGAGGCTGCAGTGAGTTATGATCGCACCACTGCACTCCAGCCTGGGTGACAGTGAGACCCTGTCTCTAAAACATAGTAGCCAACATTTATTGAGAGCTTGCTGTTTTCCAAGCACTGTGCAAAGGGATCTACATCCATTGTTCCAATATTCTCTCCTCCAATGAATTCCTAGTGATGAATGAATGCATTAGGGATTTCCTAACAGTAAGTCGTTCAGCTTAGTACCTGGCAATATGAGATGGTTGTCCTAAGGCAGACCAGATTCTTAAATCCTCACAAGCAGGAGCAGACTCCAGCGATACAGCTCTTCAGGTATTTACTGCTCATCCAAATGAGCCAGACAATGAGCTGGGCACGCAGAGGTTTAAATAATCAGCTTCTCTTAAAGAGGAACACTCTACTGTCCAACCTCTGTCTAGTGAAAATCAGTAAAATGTTAGACATTGTGGGGAGATTTTTAGAAGTTCTTGCATCTGGACCAGGACCAGACAAATCCAGGCCACTTCCTAGAAATCATGGCAGATTCAAAATGAACACACACCTTAGGGTTTTTACTTTCAGGGATGTGGAAATGAATGTTTGGGGAAAGGTCTGGTTGAAACTAGAATCATCTTCCCAACATCCTTCAGAGGGAAAGGAAGAGCTCAAGTGGAGAGACCACAGATTTGGGGAAAGAGGCACTAAAGTAACAGCATTTCCCCCTCCCCTCCCCTTACCCAAATAAAGGTCCCCTGCAGTGTGCGGTGCAGGAAAAAGAGAGTTGGGGGATGTGAGAGGAGAACTGACATTGTGGGGCCCTGAATCCTAAGGGTCACTTTCTTCATCTTTCACAGCTCAGCTTCCTTACCACTTCCTCCAGGAAGTCTTCCCTCCTGATCCCCGGTGGAGCTGGTGTTCCTCCTCTGGGCTCCCATGAACTATATCCTTTTTCTAACTTAGCAGTTCTGTCCCAGAATTATAATTGCCTGGTTTACTTGAGTGTTTCTCCCTAAATCAGAGATCTGCAATTTTTTAAAAAATAAAGAACCAGATGATAAATATTTTAGGCTTTGCAGGTCTTACAGTTTCTGTCATGACTACTGAATTCTGCCATTGTAGTGCAAAAGCAGCCACAGACAAAACAAAAATAAGTGTGGCTCTGTTCCAACAAAACTTTGTGGACACTAAAATTTGAATTTCATATAATTTTCATGTGTTGCAAAATATTGTTCTTCTTTCTATTTTTTTTTCCTCAGCCATTTAAAATGTTAAAACTCCTTCTTAGCTTGTGGATTGTCCAAAAGTAGAGGATGGGTTGGATTTGACCCCTCAGCCATAGCTTGCCAATCCCAGGTCGCAGACGTGAGCTCGGTGAGGTCCCAATCCAGATGCAACGGTAACTTTTAACCAGTGAATTCCCAGCGAGCAAAGCCTCCCTAGAGTGGAACTTGACAAATAGTTGTTGAACGAATAAATTACAGAACTGGGGAGGTAATGGTTAGAGACATTAACTTGTCAGAAAAATATTGAGTTTGCAAATGGATTTTATTTGCTCTAAAGTGTCATTGCTTTTTTCTCCCCTGCCGAATGTTATGAAATGCTAATTAGCTCCCATCACAACCACGGTTCACAGATCTGTTTGATCTCCTTTGTCGGGGTGTGTACACAGCACCCTATATTGCAAACTAAAATAACTCAGCCCTGCCAGTGGAACCGCTGCTGTGTAGGCCGACACTGTCAGTCCAAGAGCAGGAGGCCCTGGAGGCCCAAGGAGGGACCGTGGAACTTGCCAGAAGAAAGGAAAGAGACCTCAGAAAGATCCTGTTCCAAGGTCATGCTGCTGGACTGTTGGAGACTTTTCCTAAATGATAGAAAATCATTTGACTCACAAGAGGTGAAGATGCTGGGATCCCCCGAAGGCAAATCTTCCCTAACAGTGAGGAGCATGCACGGGGCAGAGCACACACTCACCTTTCTCTGGCAACACACCTCATGTCCCCTCAGGACATACGTGGAGTGTAGACAAGCAACCCATCTTCTGCCCTTCTGACAAACTGGTGTATGGCACCATTTCCAAATCCCCACAGACCTCTGTGCACCACGGTTTCCCAACACTGTGCTGCTGCACCGAGGCAGGAGCCGCCTCCGCTGTGGGGCCGTCCTGTGCACTGTAGAACGTTAAGCAACATCCCTGACTCCTACTCACTCCATCCCAGGTGCAACCCCCACCTCCACGTTGTGAAATTATTTATTTATTTATTTAGAGATAGACTCTCGCTCTGTCGCCCAGGCTGGAGCACAGTGGTGCGATCTCGGCTCACTGCAACCTCTGCCTCCTGGGTTCAAGCCACTCCCCTGTCTCAGCCTCCTGAATAGCTGGGACTACAGGCACGCGCCACCACGCCTGGCTAATTTTTGTATTTTTAGTAGAGACGGGGTTTCACCATGTTGGTCAGGCTGATCTCAAACTCCTGACCTCAGGTGATCCACCCGCTTCAGCCTCCCAAAGTGTTGGGATTACAAGTGTAAGCCACCACGCCCAGCCCAGGTTGTGAAATTTTAAAATTTCTCCAGGCATTGCCGAATGTCCTCTTGGGGACAAAATTACTCCACTTCCCTTAGCTGAGAACTGCTACTCTAGGGCAGTCATATCCTAAATGCAAGTCCTCAGACCACCGTGAGCCTGCAATTCAGCTAGCCCTTGGCAGGATGAGGAAAAAAAAAAAAATCAGAGCGAATCTTTTCTAGGGACAAGTGATTGTTGTGAGGAAATGTCTTTTTCCAGGCCATCTTATTTGTTAGCACAAACACGTCTTTTATGAAGTGCTGATGCTGAAGGATGTCCGCCTTTTCTTTTTTTAGACAAATGTCAATCCACCCATTATTACTATTATTATTTAAAGTTTTACTGGAGTGAAATTCCAGAGTCCAGGAATGGCTGGGCTAGACAACTGTGAAAAAGAAATTGGATTTTCCATTCTCTCCCCTTAAAGATCTCTTGATCCCAGCAACTCCTAGTGATTTGCCTCAGTTTTCTCAACTGTAAAATGAAGATGATAGTTGTGCCCGCCTCATATGGTTTTGGTTTTGGGGAAGAATAGGTGAGAAAATGTATTCAAAGCACTGGCTTGGTTTATATCCTACAGATCCTTTGGCTTAGAGTCTGTGATTCACCCAGATTCATATAAACCCAGGATAAATGTTAAGGATTATTACTGATATCTTCCAACTTTGCAGGCTATAGAAAAGTGTTGTTATCCCTGCCTTATCCTGTGGCTCCGTTTCTGGCAAGTTCTATGGTCTTCACACATTATTCTCTGCAAAATACTATGAATACGAGGAACTTCCCTGAGTTGTCCCAAGGTTCTGCACTCAAGGAAGGCAGTTAACAGTGGAAATTTCTCCAGCAGTCTTTCTTCCCTGCACACTTGCCCACGTACAGCTCAGCGTCCCGAATGAAAAGACAGAGAGGCATAATTACCCATTCACATGTCCGTGCTGGCAGCGCCCTTTAAAGACGGTGTCATTCAAATGTCGACACCGCTAATTATGGGGTAGGGATCATGAAAGTGGAGGGAAGCGGTGAGGTGGTCAGCCGGCCTCCCCGCCCCCCTTCCTTTTAAGTGTCCATTATGAAATATTTCTCTCTCAGCTGATTGACAGCCCTGACAGCTCCACCTCCAGCCAGCTTTCATGTTGGATGGCTCTGTGCTCCCCACCCAAGGGCCTCCCAGCTCCCCTGCAGGCAGGAGAGAGGTGGTGCTGGGGTTGGCTGCTGGAGGTATCCTGGGAGACCCTCAGGGGCACTCGCCCTCCCACTCCTGGAGCCACCTGACATTTGGGGCTCATCCACATCCACTTTTGGTAAAGCCAAACTTCTTGACTCTCAGAAGAGGAAGAGGAAAACAACACATTTAAGAAGGTATTTTTTTAAAATAGGCATTTCAGACCTGAAACGGCTCCCCAAGTACCATGGTTTAGTGAGAAAACTATAAATGCATCAGAAGCATATGGATTAGATTTTCCTTCTGCAAAGCCTCAAAAACAATCAGAAAGGCAACAAACACAATGCAGCTGGTCTGTCCTCAGCACTCAGCAGCTGAGAAATGCGGTCATTCCCAGAGCCAGTGGCATCCACATCCCAGATGGCGCCATCATTCATTCATTCATTCATTCATTCAACAAATATTCACAGAGCCCTACTGTGTGCTGACCGTTGGGCCAGGCATCGGGAATATAGAAAGCAAACCAAGCCTCGGCCCCTGTGGGGAGTCCTGTCAGGCTGGGAAGACAGGCGCCATCCAGGTAAACCCGCATGCTCCCCTGTGAGCAGTGCTGTGGGGAATCCGGCAGAGAAATTGAGAGATGCTGCGGGGGGCCTGTACTTGGGGGGTTGGCAGAGCTTCTCTGAGAAGGTGACATTTGACATTTATGACCTATGTCCCTTCCGTGCATACTAAAATACAGAGTAGGGTCGGGAGAGATGGCATTGGAAATGAAGGAACCAGCTGGGAAAGTCATCCCAGGGCAGAACGTGACTTTCTGGGTGCTTTTTATTAGTGTTTCCTCCCTGCCCTGTAAGAATATCGCGTATACTTTTTCAACACCCCCTAAACAAAAACTCCCTTCTGAGATTTTAACATTGGAGCTATCAGATCCCAAGTCAGCTTAGCTGTTTCTTCCTTGCTTGGGTTAGGTGGGTGAGATGGAGGGACGAGGGGCGTGGGCAGAGCAGACCTACTAGGTGGATGGAGGGTGGTCCTGGCGCGTGAGATGCTTTTGTCACCATTGCCCTGGTCCAGGCCTTCCAGCCTTGCCTGAGCTCTCCAGTCCCTCTGCCCCAAGCATCTCTCAACTCTCATGAGAGCCCCATGGGGCTGGCTTTTTACAGTTTGCACTTGTCTCATTGGATCCACACACGAACCACGTAAAGCAGGGGCAATGGCCTCACTTTACCAAGGAGCAAGTGACAACTCAGCCAGGTGAAGTGACTTGCCCAAAGTCACCAAGCCTGCAAGTGGCACAGCCAGGACTCCAGCTCGGGATTTCTGCCTCCACGTCTCATGCCCTCCCCACAGCTGCATCCTTCTCTGAAGCAGAGCCCACCGCAGGGTGAGATGTCTGAGGTCTGTGTGCAGGGATGTGCTCAGCCTTTTCCGAATCCCAGCCCAGGTGAGCCGAATTCTTCCAGGGGGCAACCTGCCCGGGAAGTTGGGCCCAGAGCCCATTACAGCCACGAGGCCGAGGCTGAAGGGACATAGAGGGCAGGTGGGAGGAGGTGACATTTGAAAGAGTCCTGGAAAAGGACATCCAGAGACAGAGACACACACAAGAGTATGGGGGAGTCTCCAGGGGCTGGAGAACCTGCCGCATCTCTCTCCCTCCTCTCCAGCTTCAGGGCATGTAAATGCCATTCTCGTCCACCTGTTGGTGGAGCCGTCCGTCCTTTGAGACGCAGAGTGTGTCTCCCAGGTCTTGCTGGGGTTATGGGGAAGGGCGTGCCTCTCGCTCTCCTGGTCCCCTCTAGCTGGGCTCCCTCTGGTGTCCAACTAAAGAGCCTCTCATTGTCCTATTTGCTGGCCCTCAACTGGCGGCATCTGGCTGTGGAACCCAGACCCTTCCCTTGATTTCCAATTCAGACTCCCACAAGGCCTCTGTGTTTGCTGCTGTTCACAGTTGATGGCTGAAAATTTAGGCAAAAAAAGAGGGTCACTCTGCTACAACACAGGTGACTTCAAAAGAAAGAGTGTTCTGCCAAAAACTTATTTGCCATTTCTACCAGTTGGAGCCCCAGCTTCGTCCCCCGCCTCCCTCTCCTGGCTCTTCCCCGCCAGCTTTGTTTCTAAAACAGTTAAGTCTAGCTAAGCCTAATCAATTCAAGTGTCTTGTCTTTCTGACACTTTCTTTGGGTACTGGCCTCTGCATCCTTGAATATTTATTGGAGTATTTTCCTAATTCCCAATTATCTACCCTAGAAAAATTCTGACACACCTGCTGGGTTGAGAGAATTTTTCACTCTTCCACATCAGGGGTTGGGGAACTGTTCTGTAATGGGTCACGCAGCAGGCATTTTAAGCTTGTGGTCCATAGAGTCTCACTCCAGCCAGTCAACACATGCTGCCTTTGTAGGATGAATGCAACTATGGACAATATGTAAATGAATGGCTGAGGCTATGTTCCAATAAAACTTTATTTATAAAAACAGGCTGCTGGCCCAGGGGCTAGAGTTTGCAGATCCTTGTTGTACATAATCAGCTACTTAGCTGAGGGGCATGGAAACCACTGAATCACCAGACAGGCCTTTCCTGGGCTCCCATTGGGTGCCTCCTACTAGGTGCTGTGGGAGGGTAGAGAACATTTCTTAGAAGTCTGTTCACAATGACCCTGGCTTTGAAGCTGGGATAAGGTAAAGCCGGTGCCCACTTGTGTAGTGGGTTGAACAGTTTCCCTGCAAAATGCATGTCCATCTGGAACCTCAGAATATGGCCTGATTTGGAAATAGGATCTCTGCAGATGTAGATAAGGTAAAGATAAAGATGAGATTATACTGGATTTGGATGGTCTCTAAATCCAATGAGGGTGATCTTCTATAAGACCAAAAAGAACACACAGTGAGACAGAGAAAAGAAGGCCATGTGGAGGCTGAGGCACAGATGGGTGCGAGGCAGCCACAAGCCAAGGAATGCCAGGAGCTACTGGGAGCTGGAGGAGGCCAGGAACAGATTCTCCCCTGGAGCCTGCAGAAGGACCACAGCCCTGCTGACACCTTGTTTTTGGACTTCTGGCCCCAGAAAAGGGGGAGAGAGAATCCATTTCTGTTGTCTTAACCCACCCAGTTTGTGGTTATTTGTTACAGAAACCCTGGGAAACCAATATGGCACGTGGGTATTGAAAATTGCCCGGTGTAATTCAGTTGAGTTCCCCTGAAAAGGAGAAACAAAGATCTTCTCATGTGGATGTGTCAGTTCAGTGTGTTTTGGCCTCATAGGAACCATGCATCCGAGATAACGCTGTAGGGATTTCAACTCCCTGGCGGTGGAACTCTGTTGATTTCTACTTTTGTTAAATGCCTCTTCCGCAGTAATATGAAGCAATTTGGCCAATAGTCACCCAACTTGCCCCCGTCTTAAGGGTAAGTAAGCCAGTGAGAGGGAGGGCCCTTGCTCTGACGTCACAGCCCAATGAGAGGGGGCCAATCAGAAGCAGGATCTCTGGCTGGACCGTGAGAGGAGGGAAAGTGTGGGTCTTATGATGCTTCCGCAGATGGTATTGATGCCCAGAGCCCCGGCTTGCTCCAGTCAGTTACTGGAGGAGAAAACTCCAAGTTGTTGAAATGGAGACTTCAGACAGCCAAATCATGATCTAAAAGTGCACGTACTGATGTGGATGGAAAATTCAAGGCCTTGGAGTCTGGGTTAAAATTATCCTTCCTTCAACTCAGTGCTACCTCAACCACAGGGAATGGAGGAGATGTGTTTTCCCAAAGGAAGGATGCTGGACAGACAGCGCGCATCCATTGCAAGGTGGAAATCATTGACACAGAAAGGGAAGGGCTAGGAGTAGATCATGCTTTTTATAGCCCCCTGACCCCATGACACACCCCTTCACCCATTCCAACACACAAGCCTTTATTCGCCCTGATTACCTCTAGCTTTGGACAGAGGGCAGGGCTTCACTGTGGCTGCACACAGGACCCAGTGTTTGTAACTGGGCTGTGAAATGCTTCACGTGGGATAAATCACCAGGGTTTAGTGGGTGCAAGCAACAGAAACCGACCAGCTGTTGTAAGGAAAAGGGAATTTATTGGCAGGACACAGGGAACTCACAGGACTCTGTGAGCTCTTTAATGATGGCATCTGCCATCTCCTTTGCGAGTCAAGAGGAGCGCCTGCTGTTCTCCTGGTGAGTGTCCACATCATCAGTGAGCTCTCTGGAACTCAATTTTCCCCTTACATATAGTGTGTGGTTGTGGCCTCAGAGTTATGCATTGTGGATTCACACTGCAAGGACGATAGTACTTGCTGCTTTTAGAGAGCCTCCCATCTGTTGCCCTCAGGGGTCATTGCCAATGTTGATAAAATCTCCCCAGAAAAGCCCAGGAAATGCTATTATTATACCACAGGCCTGGACCAAGGGAGAAGCAGGGCCTCCAAGCTGGCCTGGGTGATCTCTGCATGGTTCTGGGCTACCTTATGTTGAGATAGTTAAGTCCGTGTCTTCAACTACCAGGATCCTGGTAAAGCGTGGGCAATTATGACTTTTGCCCAATTATATAATCTCCCTGCGGTGGGGAGTATGACCCCAAAAGCTTCCAAGACACCCTCAATGAAACCTTGGAGGGAATCTGTAACATTTGTTCCAACTTACCAGTGCTTTCCCCAGGGCTCCTCAAGGACCTCATGGTCTGACTCATTTTTCCATTTAACTTTCAAGACACCTTTGCTAAAACAAACAGATGAAACTTTGCAGCACACCTTGGTCACAGGGCTGAGCTGGTACAATTTTTTTTTTCAGTCTTCGAAAAATAGTTTTCTTCATCTTTCTAAATTTCAAAACCTTGAGTGACTTAGCCATTTGAGCAGGGCACAGAATGGTGATGGTTTTTATTTTATAGATGAAGAAAAATTAAACATTCAAAGGGGCTATAACCTTCCCCTTCATCAGAGAGCTTTGAGAGGATTCTCCGTGTCTCTCAGTTACAATCTCCAAACCTCAACTTTGTCCATGGAAGCACACTCCTTCTCTACATAGATAATAATTTTTGAACCAAGTTGAAATCAAACCCCAGCAGATTTGAGCTTGTCCTGGGAAGAAGCAGTGGGAAAACGGTTTCCATGGGTACAGATTTTGACATTATCAGCTGCAAATGTTCACCACCCCAAGATGACAAAACTCCAGTAACTTCAAAGCTGTTAAGCATAGCTTTAGGGCAAATTTTAATTAAATTTAGATAGCATATATGAAAAGCATCTAATTTGTACTCTACAAAAGAGTTTGGGAATCACAGCGCTGGAGCCTCAGGACTGTGGCTGTAACAATTATCTTGCAACTTTTCACAGCAGAATCACAACATGTTAATTTGTTAATGAGTCAGTCAGAGCAGAAGAGAGCTCCTGACAGCAGGGAGGAAAACATACAGATTCCATTTACATTTCTATTTTTAAATAAATTAAATGTTTCAAGTCAAACTCAAACTTCACGTGAAAGTTTAAATTCCTACTTTTTTTTTTTAACTCAGCATGGCTGCTGGATTAAGTATTAAGATTCTTGGGATTTCTTAGAACTAAGTGATTTCTTTATTTGAAGGTGGCTACAATTACATACCTGCTAAATGTGGCCATTTAGAGGAGATGGAGTGTTTTTGTTTGGTTTTGTTTTGTTTTTTTGACAGAGTCTCACTCTGTTCTGAAGTGCAGTGGCGCGATCTTGGCTCACTGCAACCTCCTCCTCCCGGGTTCAAGTGATTCTCCTGCCTCAGCCTCCCGAGTAGCTGGGACTACAGGCACGTGCCACCATGCCAGGCTAATTTTTGTATTTTTAGTAGAGACGGGGTTTCACCATGTTAGCCAGGATGGTCTCGATCTCCTGACCTCGTGATCCGCCTGCCTCGGCCTCCCAAAGTGCTGGGATTACAGGAGTGAGCCACTGTGCCCTGCCAGAGTGGTCTTCTTTTTGTCTCTTTTCCTTTGTGAAATTCTGGCCTCTTATAGTAAGCATGGACGAAGGAGGAGAGAAAAGTAACAAAATAGAGTATTAGAAATTTCACTGCTAGTCGCTTTATTTCTCAATATACTACAAAGAAAGACAATTAGAGGAGGAAGGAGGAGAAAAGGAGCCACTGAGGCAGGGCAGGGTGAGCGAGTAGGGGCGCCAGGGGCATAGAATCCAGGCTATGATCATGCTCAGGGTCCTGCTAATGCTTCCTTCAATTCTGTGTCCTTAGCATCTCACTCATGTCACCCTTGTCCTGGCCCTGGACCCACAGAGGCTGAGCTCGCTCATCTCAGATTGAATGTATCCAGTCAATATCCACCTTCTCCAACACCACTTCTTACAAGGGGGTGTGGGGAGAGGGGAGCTCAGGGTGGAGAGACCTAGTGGCCTTCATGGGTTGCAATGAAATCACTGAAGCTCTGCAAGTTTCAGAAAAACCACGTGGAGTTTGGCTGGGGCAGTTGGAGGACAGACTGCGCCACTGAGTGACTTGACTCAGGGAAAAACCACCTTCCCACTCCATCTCCCTTCTGGCTCCCCCATCTGCTGACAACTCCTTCCGCTCCACAAAACCTTGCACTCATTCTCCAAGCCCATGAGTGATCTGATTCTTCTGGTACATCAAGGCAAGAATCCCGGGATACAGAAAGCCCTCTGTCCTTGCAATAAGGCAGAGGGTCTAACTGAGCTGACGAACGCAAGCCGCCTACCGATGGCTAAACGAAAAGAGCACCCTCTAACACACGCCCACGGGGGCTTCAGGAGCTGTAAGCATTTAAATACCCCTAGACACTGCCGTGGTGTCAGAGCCCCACAGCCTGCCCGTCTGCATGCTTCCTCCTAGAGGTTTAAGCAGCTGGGCACTGAAGAAGCGAGCCACACCCCAATCGCATGCCTTGCAAGGAGGATGAGGGAACTTTTCCTGTTTCACAAGGAGGAGATGTTTAGACTGAGAGGGAAGTCGGAGGTGGGAGAGGGGCTGTGGGCAGAGGACACAGGAGTCCAGGTTTGGAAGAACTGGGAATTGAGATGTATTCAGTTCCCAACTGATGCATCAGAAGGAGAAACAAGAGGGCGAGAGGGAAACCTTTCGGGGTGATTCTCATTGCAAGTGATCAAAATCACGCTTAACAAGGCTGAAGGAAAAAGGGGCTGGAATACGTATCACTAGAGGGTCCTGGAGAGCGCCAGACAGGACAGGAGGGAGGAAGAGCAGAGGGAAGCAGGGCCGAGGACTGTAGCTGGGGAGACTTTGCCCTGCATCTCTCCTGCTGACTGCCTCTGGGCCTGTTTGCAGCCTCATTCTTTCCCCCAGCACGTGGGCCTTCCTGGGGCTTCACCTCCTCCCTTCAGCTCGCCACTCCAATCCAGACAGACTTCTTTCCCCAGCAAATGTCTATCAGACCTAGAGAAGTTCTCATTGGTTCGGCTTGGGTTACATGGCAACCCCTTGGACCAATCACTGATGCCAGGAACATAGGTTACTGTGATTGGCCAGCCTGAATTTTGGCACCACCCCTATGACCAAGGGGCAGTGACCAGAGAAGGGGACTAGAAAAGGTGGCTGTAACGGCAAAAGAAAAAATTATCCGTTCATCTATCTACTACCTACCTACCTACCTATCGAATCTACCTATCTACTTGGCCATCTCAGGCCACCAAGTAGAGTAGGACAGTGACGGGCTCACCCATTCTCATCCATAAGGAATTTGTAACAGAGCTTGGGAGACCAGCAATATTTAGTGATTTTTAAATTTTTATTCTTTTTAGAGACTGGGTCTCTGTTGCCCAGGCTGGAGTGCAGCGGCATGATCACAACTCAGTGTAGCCACAAACTCCTGGACTCAAGGGATCTTCCTGCCTTAGCCTCCTGAGTAGCTAGCGCTACAGGAGTGTGCAACCACGCCTGGCTAATTTTAAAACTTTTTGTAGAGATTGGGTCTAGCTATGTTGCGCAAGCTGATCTTGAACTCCTGGGCTCAAGCAATCCTCCTGCCTCGGCCTCCCAAAGCACTGAGATTACAGCCATGAGCCGCCACACCCAGTTATTTAGTGATTCTAAATGATCACCAACCTTAGATTTGGCAACGAGTTTTGTTTTTGTTTTTTTGTTTTGTTTTGTTTTGTTTTGTTTTTGAGACGGAATCTCGCTCAGTTGCCCAGGCTGGAGTGCAGTGGCGAAATCTCGGCTCACTGCAAGCTCCGTCTCCTGGGTTCATGCCGTTCTTCTGCCTCAGCCTCCCAAGTGGCTGGGACTACAGGCGCCCGCCACCACCCCCGGCTAATTTTTTGTATTTTTAGTAGAGACGGGGTTTCACCATGTTAGCCAGGATGGTCTCGATCTTCTGACCTCGTGATCTGCCCACCTCAGCCTCCTAAAGTGCTGAGATTACAGGCATGAGCCACCGCACCCGGCAGATTTGGCAATGAATTTTTAGGTATGACAACAAAGGCATGAGCAACAAAAGAAAAATTAATACATCAGACTTCATCAAAATTAACTTTGGGGCATCAAAGGACATTACCAAGAAAGTAAAAAGATAATCTACAAAGTGGAAGAAAACATATTCAAATTGTGTGTCTGATAAAGGCTTCGTATTCAGAATCTATAAAGACCTCTTATAACTCAACAACTAAAAGGCAAACAATCCAATTAAAAAATAAGCAGAGAACTTGAATAGATATGTCTCCAAAGAGGATATACAAATGGGCAATTATCACAGGGCCAATAATCACAAAAAGATGCTCAATTTCAACATCTTGGAAATGTAAATCAAAACCACAATGAGATACTAATGCACACTTGCTAGGATGGCTATAATTAAAAAAAAATAGAAAATAACAAGTGTTGGTGAAGTTATGGAGAAATTGAAATTGAAATTCCAGTGCATTGCTGGTGGGAAGGTAAAATGGTGTAGGCACTGTGGAAAACAGTTTGGCAGCTCCTCAAAAAATAAAACTTAGAATTACCATAGGACCCTGCAATTTCAAAAAATTGAAAACAGAAACTCAGAAACTGTACACAAATGTTCACTGCAGCATTATTCACAATAGTCTAACAAAAATAACCCAAGTGTCCATCAACAGATGAGTGGATAAATGAAATGTGGTATGTCTATACAATAAAATACTACTCATCCATAAAAAGGAATGATACACACTACAACCTGAATGAACCTTAAAACCATTATGCTAAGTGAAATAAACCAGATACAAAAGGACAAATATTTTATAATTCCATTGATAGGAAGTATCTGGAATAGGCAAATTCATAGAGATAGAAAATAGCTTGGTGGTTACCAGGGCCTGGGAAGAGGGGAGATTGGGGAGTTATGGTTTAATGAGCACAGAGTTTCTGTTTGGGATGATAAAAAAAAGTTCTGGAAGTAGATTGTGGTAATGGTTGCACAACACTGCAAATTAATTTTATTAATGACACTGAATTAAATGGGAAATTTTACACCATATATATTTTACCAAATTAAAACAAATTACATGATTTGTAAGAATCATACTAAAGAATCCAGTTCTGTCACAGGTTCGGAAACCGCAAGGAATGTCTCAGGAGGAAGCTTCTTGAATTACTTGCTTTTCCTTCCTCTCAGGAGTGTACAGTATTGGTCCAACTACTCCATCCTGCAGAGAATCATAAAAGAAAATCCAAACATCAACACACAGACAGGCTTTGCTTTGTGATGCTATCTTGTAATTTAAGCTGAAGTTGACCTAGAAGGAATGAAAAGAACAAGACTTTTTGGCCAAATGCTGTTGAGGGGACAATAATCGATCTCAGGAAAAACAAAAAGAAAACAAAAACATCAAAGAAATCTGGCCTGGCTTCTCCTGACATCCCCTGGGTGAATTGAGAATCCTTCTTCAGCAGCAGCACCTCCATCAAAAGGAAGACCCCTGATCCCCACCCCAGCACTACTTATTAGTTTTTGGTACAGGGTCTTTCATAAATAAAAATTGCAGCACTGTTTATTTAAAAAACAAACAAATGTCCAAATGTCTGATAACAGTAGTTTGAACGAAGAAATCTTGACACAACTATGTGATGGGAGGCTCTGCAGAAACAAAATTATTATGGAGAACTGATATTAATAACCATCATACATTGATGCCTGGTTAACACCAGGCAATGTGCTAAATACTTCATAGGTATTATCATATTTAATCCATTCAACAACACTGTGATATGGGTACTATGAACATTCCCTTTTACAGATGGGTAAACTGAGGTGCAGAGAGATCACACAACTCATTCAAGCTAGTTGACAGACCCAAGACATGAATCCCTGCCTGTTTGGTTCCAGCAATGGCACTCCTGATATCTGTTCTATGTTTTTTTTTGTTTTTTTGTTTTTTGTTTTTTTGAGACAGAGTCTCGCTCCATCGCCCAGGCTGGAGTGCAGTGGCACAATCTTGGCTCACTGCAAGCTCCGTCTCCCGGGTTCACACCATTCTCCTGCCTCAGCCTCCTGAGTATCTGGGACTACAGGCATCCGCCACCAAGCTTGGCTAATTTTTTGTATTTTTAGTAGAGACGGGGTTTCACCATGTTAGCCAGGATGGTCTCGATCTCCTGACCTTGTGATCTGTCCGCCTCGGCCTCCCAAAGTGCTGGGATTAAAGACGTGAGCCACCACGCCCGGCCTGTTCTATGTTCTTTAGAAATGTATCCAGTGTGATAGAAAGATGTTCACAATATATTAGTGGGAAAATAAAGTTTAAGCCTTATGTATTACTGAAAGAGGCTTGGTAGTGTGTATATATGCATAGGATAAAGCGTGCAAAAACACAATCAAGAGTTTAATATTAGTTTCATCTTAGAGGTGGTATCAGGAATGATTCATTTTTCCTTTTATGCTTACTTCTATCATTCTAATTGCTCTAGTTCTGTGATGTCCAATACAGTAGTGGCCAGCCACATGTGACTTTTAAATTCTAATTAATTAAAATTAAATGCCATTAAAAATTTAGTTCCTCAATCACACTATTTACATTTCTATTGTTCGGCAGCCACATGTGACAAGTGGTTTATGGAACTGGTTGGTGCTGACTAGAACCCTTCAATCATCCCAGAACATTCTGTGTAATAGCCCTGATCTATAATGATCATGGATTTCTTAGGTAATTGAACATATGTTTCAATATGTCTCAAGGCAGCAGAAGAGAAGAAAGGGCTGTTTGAAGCCAGGTTTGCCCCATGCAGGCCAAAAGGTGAAGGTGCAAGGGGGAATAAGAGAGGACCTCTTCCCCGGCACAGAAACTCAGTGGGGAAACCACAGAACAGTGGACTGACAGGTTCGGCTCAACTTCCCTTGGGCTGGGCCGCTTCATGGTCCATGATGGTGGCAACCTTACCCTTCTGCATCTCATCCCAACACCACAACTTCCAGAGGCCAAGTGAGCAAGGCGATGTTCCCATGAGCCTCTAGGCAGCCTCCCTTCATGTCTCACTGGCTGGAGTTGCCTCAAATGCTCATGCCTGGACCACCCACTGCTTAGTAGAGTGGGATTGCCACAACTGACTTACACAGATCAGGATTCACACTTGAGCTGGGAGTAGGGTCGCTTCTCCTGAGGAGGAGATACCTGAAGTTAATGAGCATTCTCAGTGAGGAAGAAGGAAGAATGGGAATGTTCGCTGAACAACCAACAGTGTCCACTACTGACGGCAAGTGATGGAAAACTCAATACAGTCTGACTTGATTTAAAAGCAAAGTGTGAGTTCACCCAGTGGCATCAGATGCAGCTAAATTCCAGATTCGAACAATGTCACTAAGATTGGCGTCTTGGCTTACAAAATGGCAGCAGAAGCTACGGATCTCACATGCTCACCAACATCTGATAAAAGAGAGGGAGCTGATAGCCGCAGCAAACATCTCTGCATGTGTTACTGACTTTAATTGGGTGCCTCAATCCCTGGGTCACTGAGTGACCCTGAACCAATCATGGAAGACTTGAGGCACTCTCCATGTAATGAGCTTAGAGTGGGGGAGGGGAGGTCCCAAAGACATTTATTGCACTTTTTACTAGAAGCAGAGAAGAGCAGATGATGGGCATCCAGTGGTAGATTCCACTACAAGATAGCAATCCAGTGGCAAGCTCAGGAAAGGCCAAGACTTGGAGGCCGCACTATTCCCCTTCCTGAGGGTAGGGTCTGCTTTGGATATGGACAGATGTTGCCAATTACAGGGGACAGAGAGAGTGGAAAGGGGGAGCAGAGAAAGAGCTAAAGACTTTGTTTCTAAATTAAACCAAGGTGGAATTCCCAGGAGCCACCAGAGCAAGGAAAGAAGAAAAGAACACCTCTTTGAGCCGCCCCTCAGTGAAAGGGCCCATTTCTATGAGTGTTTATCTAACCTTTTCTTTAACCAGGAAATCACAATGAGATTAGCAATTTTCTGCAAAGAAACTCTTCGGTGACTTCTCTGGGAACAAATTTACATGGCACCCAATGCAAGCTGTGCTATGTTTTTGCATCGGTGGATTATGCATGCCTACAAAGAGATCTCTCTGTATGCTTCTCTGTACGTTCCTACCTTGAGATTCAGCCTCTGCTTCTCTGTGTTTATCAATTTACCTCCCTTTTATCCATCCACCCATTCATTCATCTGTCTGCCCATCCATCCACTCAAATTTTCTATCTGCCTTTATATTACACTTTTATTGATTTTCATCGAGGTTGAGGGTCTTTGAGGGATGGTTGATTATATTCTCTTCCCCTTGCTCTGCTTGTTCCCCAAGCAGAGACTACTCTATGCCTGGATTCTTCACAGTGAGAGCTGAAGTCAGACTGTGCATCATTTATTCAACCAATGTTCACCAGGCTTCCGCCATATGCAGGCTCAGTGCTAGGGGCTGAGGACATAGAATCATGGAGCTCGCAGACTAATAAAGGAGATGACATTGATCAAATAACCATGGGGATAAATGCCAAATTACAACCATAAGAGAAGCTGCAGAGGGGATGTGACAGAGGCCATCCCACAAGTGCTAACCTCACAGAGACCCGCCATGTGCATTCCACAGAGAGAGAGAAAGAGAGAGGGAGAGAGGGGGAGAGAGAGAGAGAGAGAGACCTGCTAGGCCCCATGGCAGAATGGCACAGGGGACCCTCCCTCCAATCCTGTCAGTCCCTCTGCCCTTTAAGCAAGCTCAAATGCTTTGATGCATGTTTTTGGTAGAACACTGACCCTAAAAGCAGCTACCACATGAGGAGCTCAGCTCTTCAGGGGAGTAGAGCATGGGAGAGGTCATGGCTGGGAGCCTCACACTCAGTGACCACTCTAGGGCCTGGAGCCCCTCACACTTTCTGGGCTGGCCCTCCAAAGAGATGACATGTGGATCTCTAAGTAGAAAGCTCCTAAGGAATTTTCTGTGCAGCTTTTGCCTTACCTGCTCTGGGGAGACATCTCTGCAGGGGGATTGGATCCAGCCAGTGATGCTTACTCTCACGGTGGGAGGATACAAATGTGAACGAGGCTCAGGGAGAGGAAAGCCTTCCAGGAGAGGGAGCAGTGTGTGCAAAGACCTTGTGGCTGGTGGGAACAGAGCAGGTTCAAGGGGCAGGAGGCTGGCAGGGCTGAAAGCAGACTAAGCGGGGAGATGTGGTGCATAAGGAGTTGGAAGTTTGGCAGGGCTGGACCAGCAGGGTCTGGACGACTCCGGATGGGATTTCATTCCATGCTCAAAGAGCCACGGGGGATTATGAAAGGTTTTAAACAGGGAGGACCTTGATCAATTTTTGTAGCCAACTTCAAATATCACAGGGTGTTCCAGATAGGCCCATCCTGCTCATTAACATCGCCACGCCCACCCACATATCACTGGCCAAAACAAGTCACAGGAGATTGCTGCATGCAGAGTGTGTGAGTGCACCTTCCCCCGTGGAAGGGCACTGCAGAGAAGGATGGGAATGTGAGGCTAACGGCCTGTCACAGAGAGGCTGGGATGGGGATAGAGGGAGCGAGAGAAAGACAAAAAGACCACAATTGAGAAGAGAAGGAGAGGTCGAGCAGTCACCTGTCCCCTGGAACTTCGTGGGCTGGCAGACCTGTCGGCGGAAAGTTGTACAAAGTTTTGCTGCTTGATATGTTGAATAACCTTCTTAATCCTTAGGAAGTCCTACTGGGGACAAATGTGCCTTTTCAAGGATTTGGGGATTTTGTTTGTATTTCCTTTGAATCCAGTGCCATGCTGACGCCAGCTCAAAGGTGCAAGCTGGAACTCCCAGGTTAATTTGGGACAGAAATAATAATCCGATCTCATCTTAATTTAACTGATTAAATCAGCAACAACCCTATTTCTACATAAGGTCACATTCTAAGAAACTGAGGGTTAGGACTTCAGCATATAAATATGGTGGG
Organism: Pongo pygmaeus; assembly: GCF_028885625.2. Lineage (NCBI taxonomy): Eukaryota > Metazoa > Chordata > Mammalia > Primates > Hominidae > Pongo > Pongo pygmaeus. The sequence goes on from NC_072394.2 coordinate 59,711,935, forward strand.
GGTTGTGGGGAGGTCAGGGAATACAATTCAACCCATAACAAATGGTAATTGCTAAAGGGCATTAGCGTATGTGCTGTGAGGGGTATAGCATGGCAGCCCCCCCTTATTCTCGGGGGATACATTCCAAGACCCCCAGTGGATGCCTGAAACCGTGGATAGCACTCAACTTTATCTATTCTATGTTTTTCCTACGCAGACGTACCTATGATAGAGGTTAATTTATAAATTAGGCACAGTAAGAAATTAGTAATATAGAATAATTAAACAATATATTGCAGTGTCACTATTCCTGTGCTTTGGGGCCATTTTTAAGTAAAATAAGTAAGGATTCCTTGAACACAAGCACTGGGATGCCGTGACAGTTGATCTGATCACCCAGATGGCCACGGAGTGACTAATGTGCACGGACAGCGTGGGTCTGCGGGACAAAGGGATGATTCATGTCCCCAGCAGGATGGAGCAGAAGGACGCAAGATTTCATCAAGATACTCACAAGGGTACACAATTTAAAACTTATGAATTGTTTATTTCTGGAATTTTCCATTGCATATTTTCAGACTGTGGTTGACCATGGGTAATTAACATCTCAGAAAGCAAAACCATGGATAAAGGAGGACTACCCTGCATCTCACTTCACCTCCACAAGACCCCTAGACATGTGTTACTTTTACAGCTGGGGAAACTGAGGCTCAGAGAATTATTTGTCCAGGACTTGTAAATTACTTAAGGGCAAGGAGGGTTTGCACCTCCTTGGGCCTCAGCTTCCCCATCTGTAAGAGGGAGATGACACAGTTCTCCCTTAGTAGAACTGTTATGAGGATTGAATGAATACAGACTGGCCATCCCCTGAGGTCTGTGTCTGGCCCACAGTAAGTGCTGTTCAATAACAAATGTGGATATGTCCCAGAGCAAGAGAGAAACCTGAGAAAGTCAAAGCAGTACAGCTGGCTGGGGTGGCAGCCCCGCATCCCATAGACCACATGGGATCAGCCTGTGCGTGTGGTTTGGCCCCTAGTGGTTTCCTGACATTTAAAAACGGAAAGACTTCACCCAAGAATGTAAATTTCTGGTTTTGATTGAAGAATCCAGGAGATCTGGCACCATTCCCAGTACCCGCCTGTCCACCGGCTGCCCTGGAGCCTGAGGCCCTGCAGGGCCTTAACCTGTAATGGGATTTTATAGCTCCTCCTCCATCTCTTTAAAAATACTTGCAGCCTCAGAAGCCCCATCACCACAGGGACCACCTCTTCCTTCCTGTCCCCCACTCTGGGCGGTCCCCACAGTCGGCCTTTCTCTCACTGGGAGGCAGAGCCCAGCCAGCCCTCCTGGCTCCCTTCACCCCTTGCCCCAGGTAAATCCCACATCCTGGTGGATTGATTCAGGGAGGGAAGTTCCAACAACTCCCTCTTTTTTCTTCTTTCCTTCCTTTTTCTCTTTTTAAATGTATGTGTTTGTGTTTGTGTGTGTGTGTGTGTGTGTGTGTATGTGTGTGTATATGTGTGTATGTGTGTATGTGTGTGTGTATGTGTGTGTATGTGTGTATGTGTGTGTATGTGTGTATGTGTGTGTATGTGTGTGTTTATGTATGTGTGTGTGTGTGTGTGTATGTGTGTATGTGTGTGTGTGTGTTCCCAGGCTTCCTTGGCTCCTAATTTATATCTGCTTGATTTTATCACATTGTGACAAAAAAATGTGCAAAAAAATTAGTAGAACTGAAACCAAATGTGCAGTGAGAGTGCTTTCCAGAGAGGTCCTGCTGCGCCTCCCAGAGTTCAGAGCCCCACGCCAGGTTTCTGCAAATGTCAGCCCAGGTAGGGTGGTGTCCGCAGCTCTGGGTGCAAGGGTGTCTATGGATAGAAGAGGCAGGAGCTGGAATCCAAGCATTTTAGAGCTACCGGGATGTTTAGAGATATTGCTACAAGCTTGGCAATTTGAAAGGGAGAAACCAAGACCTGGAGAGATGACAAAACTTGTCATATATTCCCCAAAGAGAAAAGGCTGGCAGAGGAAAGAGCCCAATATTTGATCAGTTTCCTATAGATTTCTTTCCTGTTTTATATGAGGTTGAGGCTTCTTTCAGAGAAATCCCTTTCAATCTGTTTTTGCTTTGGGGTCAGACAGATACGTGTTAAAACTCTAGCTATGTCACTGTAAGATCCTGGAAAACTTATTTAACTATCCTGAACATTGCTTTCTTCATCGATGAAACGAGGGAAATAAAGGCTACCCTAAAAAGCTTATCATTAGTTGCCCCGGAAGGATGAGTTTGGCTGCGAGCGAAGGAAACCCAGGGGCTGGCTGAGCTGAGTGGTGGGGTGCAGAGCAAAAGATGCCAAGTCCCCCAGCGGGAGCCTCCAGCATCCTTTCAGCAAATACTTACTGAGCATCTATTACATCCCAGGCATTGTCCTAGGCCCAGAGGACACAGGTGCTGTCCTGCTGTGATGCAATCGAAGAACACATGTTGAATGCCTGTGTGGGCAGAGCACTGGGTGGCCCTGGAGTAAGTTTTGAGGCTAGAGGGGAGGAGAAGTGCGCCGGCCGAGAAGGTGAGAACTGTGAGCTTAGACTGGGCTAGTGGTTCTCAAACAGGGGCAGCTTTGTCTTCCCACCCCCTCTCCCCGCACACTTGACAATATCTGGAGACATTTTTGGTTCTCAAAATTGGGATGAGGAGGTGGGGCTTTGCTAATGACCTCTAGGGGGTGGAGGCCAGGGATGCTGTTAAACACCCTGCAATGCCAGGACAGCTGTCACTACGAAGAATTATCCTGTCCCAAATGTCAGTAGTGCTGGAGGAGAAAAACCCTGAACTAGGGAAGAGCAGCGGGGCTGGAGAGAAGGGGGTGGATAGGAGGGGGACTTTTTCGTTGAAATAAATGGGACACGAGCCGCGTGTGAGGCGGTCCGTGTTTGGGTTGTGCTTGTATGGTGTCGTTGTTTACTCAGCTTGCTTTCTGCTTCTTTGAAAAACACCAGCGGCAGGAACTCCAGAAGCAGATCCTCCAGGGCCCCCATCTAACCTCCCACTGCAAGGGGCAGGCCTGCTCTCCACACCATTCCGGGCTGCAGGGGAACAGATACTGGCAAATGTTTTTTAGAGCCAAACTTGGGTCTTGTTTTTCAGGTTAAAAAAAATGGAGAGGGGCAGGCAGTTGATGGCTTATTAAAGAACCTCTTGATCTTTCTGTTTACATGAAAAGGTGCTTGTCTCTGCTGAAATGAATGTGTCTGCCTTTGCTAAGGGAAAGAGGGAAAAACGCCCTGAAACCACATTCCAGGGTGAGACTGGAAACTTTCTTATTAATTCCCTCAAAAAACATGAACCCAAGCAACCACTAAAAATCCAACCCAGAGTTAAGAAAACTCAATAAGTGGCTTTTAGGAAAATAAAAAAATAAAGGCGAAAACCCCAAACAGGAAATAAACCCATTAAGTGGAGCATTTTGGTAGATTCGATCTTGGCCTGGAACCAGAAGCCAAAGACCTGGCCCCCTCCCTGCAATTACTCACGGTATCTGGGCCCAGGCAAATAACTGCATCATTCATTCAGCATTCACTCAGGGCCACGATGTTCCAGGATCCAGGCAGGAAACTGACGGCACAGGGCAGGCAACCAGTCCCTGTCTTCATGGAGAAGGTATCTGTTAGTCATCCGAAAAACATGGCACCCACTGCCTTACTTATGACTCTGAAGTTCTCTTGCTCAGTCATTTGCTGGCTTGTGTCTTTCATTGCTCTCTCCATGTGGAAGGCCAATTCCAAGATGCCCCGACCTCCTGCTATTCATGCCCTGTAAGAGCTTCTCCCCTTTAGTATAGGCTGGCCTAGGGACTTGCTTCTAGCCAGTAGAAGCTTCTAGCCAGTAGTAGCTTCCAGCCACCTTGCATAGGGCAAAGTAATGAAATATCACTTCCATTATTAGGTTACAAAAGATTGTGACTTTCATCTTCCTAGTAGGCTCTCTCTGTGGCCTTCTTGCCTTGCATGCTTTGAGAAAGTGGTTTTCCAGAAAGGCCTGTGTGGCAAGGAACTGAGGGTGGCCTCCAGCCAGTGGCCAGAAAGAACATTCAGTCCAACAACCCAGGAGGAACTGAATCTTGCCAACAACCATTGAGTGAGCATGGAAGTGGATTCCTCTCCAGTCAAGCCCTCAGATGAGACCTCATCCCTGCATGACACTTTGATGACAGCCTTGTGAAACACCCTGCAAAGTGGACACCACTAAATTCTGCCCAGTTTCCTGACCCGCAAAGACTGTAAGATAGCACATGTGTGTTGTTTTGAGTTGCTACATTTGCTGGAAAGGACTGTGTCCCTGTTCCTGGGGCAATGCCTGTACACAGAAGATGCTCAGCAAATGTTTGAGGAATAAATGAATGAGAAGTTTATTCCATGCCCATTGCCTGGCAGTGAGGGTGCAGTAACGGACAAACGCCACCCCTGACTTCTCAAACTTAAAATCCGGCAGAGGAATTAGGCCTGGTTATTCCTATGTTTCTCTCCCAACAGATTCAAGGACATGATAAAGAATTATAAGCCAAGAGAAAAGAGTAGCAAATTCTGATCTCAGTCCACAGGTTGAGGTGAGGCTATGGGAAGTACAGTGGAGGAATGAGGGTTTAATTCAATGAGGATGAAGTAGCTACTATGGGTCTGCGTGTGGGAGATCAAAGGGCAGAACAAAATCGTTCTTCTCCACCTGGGAATTTCTAATTAATACTACAAAGGACAGCATCAGGAAAGAAAAAAACACATTAATAACGAAGAAAACCACTGAAGCACAAACAATGGAAGCAAAGAACACCTGGGTTTAAAGCCCAGCTAAGCCACTTATAGTTGTGCAACATAGAGCAGGTTCTTCACCTCTCTGATCCTTGATTTTCCCACCCATAAAATTCAGGAACCTGCTGATAGGGTTATTGAGGGCAGGAGATACCATGCCTGTAAAATGCTTTAAGGCATTTCTCAGCACAGAGGAGGTGCTTAGTACATAGGAACTATGGGGACCACCCAGGGGAGACCAAGGGTGACGTGGAGCAGTGGAGGTGGCAGTAAGGGTTGTTCCAGTCATTGCTTTCCTTGGGAGTTTATACCCTTTCTGATCCTTTATTTGCATTTTGGTTGGAACCTGCAGTGGGAGAAACAATGAACATTGGTGATTAACCCACCATCTTTACCCAGAAGTCCTTTCTCTTTGGAAAATGGTTTTCTCTTGATGTTTTGGTTCAGCGTTCCCACAGTCTCCTCCCCGGGCTGCTCCTTCTCTGTCTCCTATGGACTGAAGCTTTACACATTGGCTTCCAGGTCCAGTCAGGGGGCCTCCATTCCTCTCACTCTCACTTGCCTCAAGGGTCTTACCTGCGACCGTGGCTCCAAGTTCCACCTCTGTACTGTGACTCTCAAACACACACATGTGCCTAGGGCTCTCCTCCAGGCTCTAAACTATCTGCCCAACAGCCTGCCTGATGTGCCCACTGGGTGGCTCAAATGCACTTTCGACCCAGTGTCCTCTAAAACCACACTCATGATTCTGTCCTCCCTGACATGTCCAGCTTCCCAGCTCTGTGACAGAATCCTTATCCATCCTGGTGAGGCAGCCAGGATCTGAGGAGGGGTCTCAGTCCCTTCCTCTCCTCCCCACATCCAGTTCATCACAGGTCCTCTTGTTTTTTCATCAGACCTTGAATCCATGCACCCAGGTCCTTCTCTTCCTCTGCTACTTAGCTGGAAGCATTCAGCTGGGACTGCACAGTCACCTCCTTGCCCTCTGTCCATCCTCTCCCACCAGAGCAGCAGAATGATCTTTTCACCATAAACATCAGATAAGGCGACCCCCTTGCAAAAATCCCAGCAATGTTTCCCATTGCTTTTAGGATAAACACCAGACTCCTGGGAAAAATCAAACTCCTTTTAAGGGTCCATAAATTCCTGCACAATCCACCTCTGCCTATGTCTTCAGCCTCATGGGAAGCTACCCTCCTGCTCCCTGCTGGGCTCCAAAGGCACTGGGCTCCCTTCTGAAGGGCACTCCTGAAGGCACCCACCCAGCCTTCGCCCCAGCCACCTTCTCTTGGTTGACTCTTCCTTCAGTTCTCAGCTCAACCTTAACTCCCTAATGGAGCCCTCCCTGACTAGGTCAAATCCCTCTCTCCTAGGACAGTGTGCATCTCCTATCGGTCGCACACCATTGTGATATTTCTTTCTTTCTTTTGTTTTTTTATTATACTTTAAGTTCTAGGGTACATGTGAACAACGTGCAAGTTTGTTACATAGTTATATATGTGCCAAGTTGGTTTGCTGCACCCATCAACTAGTCATTCACATTAGGTATTTCTCCTAATTCTATCCCTCCCCCAGCCTCCCACCCCCACAACAGGCCCCAGTGTGTGATGTTCCCCACCCTGTGTCCACGTGTACTTATTGTTCAATTCCCACCTATGAGTGAGAACATGCAGTGTTTGGTTTTCTGTCCTTGTGACAGTTTGCTCAGAATGGTTTCCAGCTTCATCCACGTCCCTGCAAAGGACATGAACTCATCCTTTTTTATGGCTGCATAGTATTCCATGATGCCACACTTTCTTAATCCAGTCTATCATTGATGGACATTTGGGTTGATTCCAAGTCTTTGCTATTGTGAATAGTGCCACAATAAACACACATGTGCATGTGTCTTTATAGTAGCATGATTTATAATCCTTTGGGTATATACCCAGTAATAGGATCGCTGGGTCAAATGGTATTTCTAGTTCTAGATCCTTGAGGAATCGCCGCACTGTCTTCCACAATGGTTGAACAATGGTTGAACTAATTTACATTCCCACCAACAGTGTGAAAGCGTTCCTATTTCTCCACATCCTCTCCAGCATCTGTTGTTTCCTGGCTTTTTAATGATTCCCATTCTAACTGACCTGAGATACACCATCTTGATATTTCTATTGTCATTTGCACACATGATCCATCAGCGTCTTTCCCCCATGAGACAGTAACCACCATGAGGGCAGAGATGGGGATCTCTGGATCCCTAACAATGAGCATAGATCAAGTCCAAGGTTGATGCTGAAACAGAACAAGAGTTAAACAATGTGCAAGAAATACAAAATAATAGTAAAATATAAAAAGCATGAATCACTGTAGTCTTTGGTGTCAGGAGAGCTCCCCAGTGTTGGGATTGTGCCCAAATGGAAGCTGGGGCAGCAAGGCCTTCTGCATCCTTGAGTGAGCCCCAGGGCTGTGGAGGTATAGCTGCAGCTCTAGACAAAAGCCAGGTGAGCTCTCCCCAGGTGCTCGCTGCATCCACCATGACAGATTATTTCCTTGGCACCCACTCAAAGCTCCCTGCAAGTCAGGACTCTGCCCCTGTTGAAGCTTGAAAACATCCAGCGTTAGCCTTGGGAAAAGGTGGGGAGAACTATCTGTCTATGAACCCTCCATGTAGCAGGCTGGAAGCCCGTCTGGGACACAAGAGAGCATGGAGGCTCTGGAGCCGGGTTCTCAGTCTTGGCACTACTGACGTTGGGTTGCATCAATATCTGTGGTGGGGGCTGTCCTGGACATTGCAGAATGTTGAGCAGAGTCCCTGATCTCTATACAGTGGTCATCAGTAGAAGCCCCCAGTAGTGACAAGCAAAAATATCTCCAGACATTTCCAAATGTCCCAGGGTAGGGGGCAAAATCATGCCGGGTTGAGAACGACCATTCTGGAGAGTGGACCTCATTGACTGATTGATTCATTCATTCATTCCTGAGCTCCTACTGTGTGCCAAGCTCTCAGGATGCTGCAGGGAACAAGACAGGAAGATCCCTGCCTTTTGAGAGCTTACAGTGGAGCAGGGGAGACAAGCAAACAAATAAATGCCCAAGATGAGTGCAGAGGGTGTTGAGCATCTGGGATGTGATGACAGTGCATCCGGTCCAGGAGCAGGTGCCGTGAGTGTCTTCTCACTGCTTTCCCCAGTGCCTAGCACAGAGCAAGTGCCCAATATGAATATACTGCATGAACGATTCCCTGAAATAATCCATCATTAGCTGCCAAAAGGGGCTGCTTTGGATAGGGTGGTTAGAGAAATTCCTCCTGGGGAGGCAGATTCACAGCTGAATCTCACAACTGAAGAGTGAGAATGAGCCACTGTGCAAAGACCTAGGGGGAAGAGTGTTCCAGGCTATAAAAGCAGAATGTGTTTAGTTCCAGGGCTGGAGGGGGTTTGGTTTGTTCCGGGTGCTTACCTGTAATGTACTTGCCCCTCATTCACCTGGCTAAGTGCCAAGTGTCTGCTGGTTTCAGCTCAAACCTGGCTTCTTCTGGAACCCACCAGCCTGGAGGTGGCTCTGACAAGCACCCCCACAGTATTCTGTTCTTCTCCTTGAGGGTCCTGAGCACATGCCAAGCAGTTCTCCTATGTCTCACTGAATGGTGATGTTGCTGGGGCCAGAGGGCCAGAGCCCACATCTGTATCTCTTCACCATTGGAGCCACAGCTTCAAGACTGTGCCTGGCATGCTCAGTGAGCACATGGTGAATAAGTGGATGGATAATGGATGGATGATGGATGGAAGATGGATGGATGGATGGATGGTTGCATGGATGATGAATGGATGGATGGATGGATGATTGGTTGGATGGATGGATGGATGATGGATGGATGAATGGATGGATGGATGGTTGGTTAGACTCATGGATGGTTGGATGGATGGATGGATGGATGGATGATTGGATAGGTGATGGATGGATGCATAGATGGATGCATGGATGATTGGTTGGATGGATGAATGGTTAGGTGGATGATGGATGGATGGATGATGGATGGATGAATGGACTGGAAAGAGCCTATATGAAACCCAAGCTTCTGAGAACCAAGAAAGTCCAAAGATGACTCAAGAAACAGAATAAGTCTCTTGGACTTTTAAACTCAACAACCTGTGCTCCATTCCCCAACCTGAGCCCAAGTCCCCAAGTTCTTCCTCCACCTTCACTGGCAGATGCCAAGAGCTGAGATTAGTTTCAAGAAGAAGACAGGAAGTTGATGTCATCCTACCATTAAGGAGTGATTCAGAGAACAGGCTTTTGGTTGCCACAGCAACTTTAAGTATCAGAGCTCTCTCTATAGACTTTGGATGTGTGTGTGTGTGTGTGTGTGTGTGTGTGTGTGTTTAGGGGTGGGGAGACTAGCACTCTTAAGTTCAGACAAACATTGAGACATTGAGACAGGATGTGAGCTGTCTATTCGATCTTGAAGGGTGTTGTCAAGGGGAGAAGCTGAACTTGTTTTCCAAATTCCAAAGTATTAAACCTCAAGGGCTTAGTTTGAGGGCAAATAAATATCTATCAAGTGGCAAGCTCACAAAATCCAGCATTCAAGAGAACCTTGAAATGGAAGTTCATACTTCCAGTTTGGAGAGGTAGCACAGTAAGGCAGAAAAGAGATGGGCTTGGAGACATGCAGATGAGATTTTAAATCCCTGACTTTGTCTCTTATTACTGATTTGGCCTTGCCCAGGACATAAGTCTTCCAAATGTCAGTTTCTACATTTGTAAAATGTGTAAAATGAGAGTAACTCCCTCTTAAGGTAATAAGGATGGAGTGGGTCACAGTGTGAGGCAGGGACTGCATGTGCAAAGGCCTTGTGGGGACTTGGGAAGCATTTCTGGTGACTGAGGGAGACCAGTGTGAGACTGGCTAGAGCGATTGGCAGGAGCAGGACCATGAAGAGCCACATGGGGCTAAATGGTGGATGATGGTAGAGGGTTTGGGCTGCATCTTAAAAACACAGTTCTCAAAATATGGAGCCAGGCCCGGCATCACCACCATCCTCTAGGAACTTGCTGGAAATGCAGATTCTCAGGTCCTACCCCAGACTTTCTGAATCAGAAACTCTGGGGGGTGGAGCCCAGAAATCTGTTTTAACGAGCCCTCCAGTGCATCCATTTGATGCACCTCAGAGTCTGCAAAACACTGCTGCGAGCAATAGGAAATGGTTAAAGTGTTTTAAGCAAAGCAATGAGAGGATCAGATTCACTTTTGGAAAAGTTTCCCTTCTGTCTTGAAGAGTTTCATTGGGTACGCATCACTTTTGCTCAAAGAACAAGCACTGTTTATAGGTAGGGTTGCCAGATAAAAAAACAAGAGGCCAGTTAAATTTGAGTTTAAATAAACAACAAATACATTTTTAGTGTGACTATGTCTCAGAGTACGTGTTATACTTTATCTGGCAGTCCTACCATAGTCACTGAATTTGGAGTCTCCCAGTGAGCTCTGGCAAAGGCATGGCTGGTTGGACAAAATTAGTTTCCTTGAAATCTTCCGGAACCTGGGGGTCATCTTTGAGATGAGCCCATTGATACAATTGCTCAGTGCACCATGACTTCCAGGGGAATGGTCTCAGCATCTACAGAGTGACTCACACTGAACTGGTTAGTTTCAGAAAGAAAAAAATAATAACAAAAATGACTGCGTGGTTGTTTTACTGGGCTGCATTTCAGACAGCTCCCGTGTTGCAATCTCGTGACTTATAGCTTTTTGCTGGGCTGACCCAAGCTGGGAGAGGAGGCCTGTTCCACCTTCTTTGCTTGTTGGGTCCTTTTCACGTGCTGGGGACATCTGTGAGGTTGTGGAATCTGTCCTTGTTTAGAGTAGCTGCAGCAGCTTCCACCACAGTGTCAAGCTGTGTCCCGCTTCTGGCCCTTGGGGACCCACTCTGGGCAGTGGGCACGGCAATCTTTTACTTGACTGCTGTGATCTTTGGTTTACAGATAAATACACCGTGCATCCCTTGCTTCAAGTCATAGAATTTTTGCCTGTTTTCCAGGCAAACACCTATCTGGGGGTTTTCTGTTCAACCCAGAGCTTCCTTCTGGTTTATGGAATTCTATAAAATGTTTGGAAGAAGACAGACGTGCACGTGATATTGGCTCCATCACTTCTTGGCTGGAGAACATTACAGGAGTTCCTTTATCCCTCCAAGCCTCAGTTTCCCATTCTGTAAAATGGGAATCATAATAATCATAGCCCCTTCGTCACAGTGTTGCTGTGAGGTCTGAGTAAGGAAACGCCAGCAAGTGCATCTTTGGAGTAGGAGAACATGTGAGGTCTGGTTGCGGGGGCTCCTCACCCGGGGCAGGCCTCAGCCAACCACCCCAATGATGCCCAAGATGGAGAACATGGGGTGAAGCACTCCAGATGGGGAAAACAGGCTAATGCTGGTAAAATGCTAGGGCACTGGAAAATTACTGCAGCTTATTTTGGCTTTGACCAATAGGAGGGAGGGATGAGAAAAGGGGAACATCTTTAGCAAGAAACAAATGAAGTCTTATTTCTGCGCTTTTGAAAATGGAAGTAGATGAATCTTTTCTCCTAGTTGGCAATTTGCTTTATGTGCTTTGTGCTTTAATATCTTTCAGGAGCCTGGGATTATGAATGTGCCAATGGTTTCAAAAACAATCCCCTATTTTTTTAACTGCCATTTTCAGTTGTGAATTTCTTTTCTTCTAAAGGTGTCTTGCTTTAATGTTACATCATTTCACTGAATCAAATGCACTTCTTCGCTCACACCATACATTATGGAATATACATTCTATTATTTCCCCGAAAATAAAATTAATAATACGTGTATTCCCTAAAAGAGTAGTGTGCTTATGTTGGAAATTAAGGGGGGGGGGGAAGAAGAGAAAGGGGAAAAAACAGATTCCTAGCACTCCAAGAGATACTCACTCTTTTAAAATAATGGTTTTGTTCCTGATTTTTATCTGAAGCAAAAGGTTATTAAAGTAAAAAATTTGGAAAATAAAGATATAAAAAAGATAGATTAAAATTGCACTACACAGAGATAATGACTGTTATTTACACACACACACACTACAAATTTGAGATCTAATTATGTAAACTCGTGACTAGTATAAAATACAGGTTTTAATCATTTAATTTTAAGCCATGAGAATTTCCCATGTTATTTTGCTCTCTTGAAAAACAATTACTTCTGTGGCTGTACAATAGCCACTCCTTCGTGTGGCTGTGCCAGCCTTTGACCACCCCTCATCGTTGGGCCTTCAGGTCATTTCTAGCTTCTCCCCTTTGCATACAACTCCCCGAGGGCATTTGGCCACTAAACTGTGCCCACATTTCTGAACGTGGCCTAAGGACAGATTCCTCAGATGTCTTCGTCTTCAGAGAATGCAACTATTTTAAAGTTAAAATTAATTCATTATGAATCTTCTGCTAATTTTATGTTGATGCTCTTAGAGCTAACTGGAATTCCCAGGGATATGGAGAACAGGTTGCTGAATTCAATAATTTATCGAAAGTTGGAATGGTCTGAACATCTACTTGGGGAAAGTAAAATGAAATCTCGGCTCTTTCTGAAACATCTGTGCCTATGTTGCAGCTGCCAACACAAACTTTGGTGCAATGAAACCACAATGCTCTCCATCAACGCCGAATACAAAAGCAAGACAGCACTAGCTCGCCAAAAGAGGTTCTGGGGACGCTGGACTCCATTCCCAGAAATACACAACTTGCTCACATTGCAAAATGTCTGCCTGGAGTTTCCTCAGAGGGCTCGCCCTGCCTGGACTCCACCCCTGCTGACTGGAGCCATAAGCTCAGCCCCAAACCTGAAGAGCCAGTGGCAGCTGTCCCAGGATTCACCCAGTTGCAATTTGGAATGGGTTGAAAGGCTGATTTTTATCTCGAGTGAATATTGCCAGGTTTCCTGGGATGAAAGGAAATCACAGGGATGAGACAGCCAGCAGCAGAGGTTTAGACACATGGTGTGGTCATGCCCCAGCATGAAACTCTAGGCTCCAGGTTCTCCGGACACAACCCTGCCCTCCCTGCTTAAAACCCTTAGCTCAGAGCACCTGGGCTTTTCAAAAGATGCCTTAAGCACCAGGCACTATTCCCAAGCCCATCTTCACCTATGTTACCTTCTCTGACAGTAAGATTAGCACATGCTTCAAACCCCAGGTTCTACTGTGTGACCCTGTGTAAGTCACTTAACCTCTCTGAGCACCAGTTTTCTCCTTTATAAATTAGGATAATATTATTACCTTCCTTCGAGGGTTGATGCTAGCATTAAGTACATTAATGCATATAAAGTATGTGTAAGAGGCCTACCATGGAGTCATTACTATTTTTGTCACCAGAATGTGAGCTCCACACGACAAGGACTTTGTCTTGTTTGCTGTGCACCTCTGGTGCCTAGAACAGGCCTGGCGCAACTTAGCATACCAAAATGCAGCCGAACACACAAGGATCACTCACCCTGGACCGGCACTATGAGCAGAGCATCTGAGCCTTTGATTTCTATTTTCTGCTTCTAGGGACGTGTGCTGCTGCTTTAACTTCCCCCACTGCCTCCCCCTGTCCACAGAGAGGGGCGGACATGTGGGACCAAAGACCGTGTTTCTGACTCTGGTCTCAAAGGTCATCCCTCGTTTCTTCCTCCAGCGATGTTCAGTGAGCCCTGGCTAGGGGCCAGGTACTGTGCTGGGACAGGCACTGGTGCCACAGCAGCAAGGAAAACAGACAAAAATCCCTGCCCTTCTGATACGGATATTTGGGGTCCTGTGAAAGACCAAGCAAAGATGCGCTGATTTTTCTTATATGCCAAAAGAAAGCCTGAATGTATTCATTTCAACCCAGTTTTCCATCTTCTGAGTACTTTCTACACGCCAAGCCCTGTGCTGGACCCGAGTCTAGCCCCTCTTCTCTGGAGCAGCTCTCGCCTCTTGGCAACACCGCATGTATAGAAAATGGTAGCAGGCCGGGCGCAGTGGCTCACGCCTGTAATCCCAGCACTTTGGGAGGCCGAAGTGGGTGGATCACCTGAGGTCAGGGGTTCGAGACCAGCTTGGGCAACATGGTGAAACCCCGTTTCTACTAAAAATACAAAATTAGCCGGGCGTGGTGGTGCGTGCCTGTAGTCCCAGTTCTTCGGGGGGCTGAGGCAGGAGAATTGCTTGAACTTGGGAGGTGGAGGTTGCAGTGAGCCAAGATCGTGCCACTGCGCTCCAGCCTGGGCAACAGAGTGAGGCTCCGTCTCAAAATAAATGAATAAATAAAAAAAATAATAATAAATAAATAAATAAAAAAGAAAATGGTAGCATCTAGACAGTATCCTGGGCTTAGGCAGCCAGGCTCTGGGGCGTCTGTTATGGGGCTTGGTAAAAAGCTTCATGGCATTTAAAGTACTGTGTAACGATGATAAAGACAAAATACAAAGGATTACAGGGTATATTTAATACTGAGTTTTGTTTAAAGCTTCCAAATAAAATCTTCTTACCTTAAAAAAAAACTTGAACTTGCTTCCATACAGGTTCCTAGCTTATGCCAGATTTTATGCTTGACACGATAACACACAATTTCTCGGCAAGAATTTTGTTAGGGATATCTGGAAATTACTCATTGTTGCTCTTTATAAGAAATTTTGAATAAATAAGGAATATAATTTTTAAAATCATTTTTAAAACAATATTCAAAAAAGGAAAATAAAAGAACAGGTGAAAATTATATTGAAAGAATCCAAAGATTCTTTTAACAACATAAAATATTGTAATTTCTTATAATTGTATGAAAGAATTCCAAACTGAATTGAACTTTTCCATACCATGCGCTTCAAAACAACAGTGATGCTCTAATTTGGAGAACAGACATGAACTGTGAGTGCAGTGACTCTGAAGCCAGTTTGGATGATGCTAAAAGGACACATCAGCTGCAAATCAACACAAGCTGGGCTCTGGGCCATCTGGACCCTGCCCACCTGGAACCTCCACCCAGCCTCCTGCCTCTACCTCCCTCCAGCTACACCTGGGGCGGCACATCATTCACCTTTAGCACCTGAGACAAGAGCTCCCTCAGTGCCCCCAGGGGCCCTTGTCCATGAGAGCAGAGGTGTGCTTGCTGTGGGATGTGGATGAAGATGCTGAGATGCTGGAGGATCTCCTGGCTGAACCTGGAGCATCAGGCAGAGCAGAGTTTGTGCCAGTTGTGTGGGGACTGGCAGCCATTCACCTCACCCAGCTTGGGCCATCCTCCAAGGGTCCCTAGAGGAGGCTCCGGGCAGGGGATAGCTGGAACTGGAGCCCTGCAGACTTGGGTCTCTGACCACCCTTAATCCCTGAGCACCATGGGGGCCATATCTCAGCACACCTGTTATGCACTGGTAGCTCACCTGTAGGGCTAGAGCAGTGGCTCTTGAAGGGGGGTCCCCGGGCCTGCAGCATCAGCAGCATCGGGGAACTTGTTAGAAATGCACATTCTTTCCCCCATCCCTCTGCACTCTGTGTTTTAACGAGTCCTCCAGGTGATTCAGATGCATGTTCAAGTTCAAGAAGCCCAGGTCCGGAGTTGCTTCTTGTGTCTTACCAGCCTTCTTCTCAGCTATCTCGATCTGTTGGAGGTCCCCCTCTGTCAGGGAACAGTAAGACCCTGGGAACAAAGCTTCGCTATTGCGTCACCTAGAGAGCAATGCAGATTCTTGGGCCCCAGTCCAGACCCATGGGGGATGATTCAAAGGTAAAGTTTGAGAATGAGGGACAATCTTGTTAAAATGAGTTGCTGGTTTGAGAACCTGCAATCCTTTCTTTCTTTCTTTCTTCCTTCCTTCCTTCCTTCCTTTCAAGACAGGGCCTCATTCTGTCAGTCCAGGCTGGTGGGCAGTGGCACAATCTCGGCTTACTGCAACCTCTGCCTCCGGGGCTCAAATGATCCTTCCACCTCAGCTCCTGAGTAGCTGGAACTACAGGTGCTTATCACTACACCTGGCTAATTTTTTTTTTTAGAGACAGGGTCTTGCCATGTTGCCCAGGCTGGTCTCCAACTCCTTGACTCAAGTGATCCACCCACCTCCACCTCCCTAAGTCCTGGGATTACAGGTGTGAGCCACCGTGCCTGGCCAAGAACCTGCATTTCAAATATGCTTCCAGGAGGGGCTGATGCTTTGGGCTTCAGCCACACTTTGAGTAGCAAGGTACAAAGCCACTAGAACAGGGCTGGTTGAGTGCAGGAGGAAAGAAGCTCTCAGTAGGATTTCTCCTGCCTCACCCTCAAGCTCAAGTCCTGGAAACTTCTGGGAAGTGAATTGTAGTTGGAATCTCTGTTTCTCCACTGAGGGGGTGTGTGACCTTGGGCAGGAGACTTCACCTCTCTGGTCCTCAGTATCCTCAGCTATAAAATGGGTCTCCTGAGAGTGACTCCTCCCAGTGCTGCTAGGAGGGGATGGAAGCAAATGAGCCATCAGGCACAGGGTGCAGGCGGGGGTTCCCCTCCTCACATGCTCTCCTATGGACTAGTAATGCTGGCAGGTGGCCAAGGACACATCACAGAGACGCCTCCGGAGTGGGTAACTGGAGAGGACCCAAACAAAGCCCTGGGCGAGCGCCCTGCACAGACACCCTGCGTGGAGGGTGAAGGAGGCCCTCCATTGACTGGGACATGCTCATCTTGACCATCCCTTCACCACCCCCAGCCTCAGGAATGCAGGTCCCTGTGAACTGTCCAGAGACCACAACCCAGTGCTTCACGGAACCCACGCGGAGCTTCATTTTCGTTGTCTTTGATGTGGGGGTGGGGGGCGAACCCCCTCCTAAAGCTGGGGCCTACGGAGCAGTTGCCGAGATGAAATTCAGGCCTGGCCCCCTTCAAATCCAGCCCCCACTGCCCCCACCTTCCCAATTTGGCCTCCTCATCCTGTCCACCCTGCTTCACACCCCAACTCAGCCAGCAAACAGAGGTCTCCCTCCTCTTCCTCCAAAAGGGAAGGGGCTCCCCCAGGGCCTCCGCTGGAGTGGTTCTGGGTCCCCAAAGTCAGAAGTGCAATCGTGACCAACTCTCAGCTGCACCCTCTGCTGCCTGCAGTGGGTGTTTCACTTGCTCAGCAGGAATCCTGCCCCTGGTGACACCTCTACCCCAGGAGGCCAGCAAGCCCCTCAGGGAGCAAAACCAGTTGCTCTGGGAGGCCAGGGCCTTCCCCACTGCCTCCCCCTGTCCACAGAGAGGGGCGGACATGCAGGACCAAAGACCGTGTTTCGGACTCTGGCATCAAAGGTCATCCCTCGTTTCTTCCTCAAGCGACGTTTAGTGAGCTCTGGCTAGGGGCCAGGTACTGTGCTGGGACAGGCACCGGTGCCACAGCAGCAAGGAAAACAGACAAAATCCCTGCCCTTCTGGATATTACATCCCGGCAGAGAGACAGAGACAGCATTCCAGTTACTTAATAAGTAAATAAAAATACAGTGTGTCAGGTGACAAGTTTGTTGGAAACAAAGCCTCATAAAGTAACGGGTGCCGGGTGCTATTCTAAAGAGGGAGTCCAGGCATGAGAAGGGGACATTTGAGTCACGACATTAAAAAGGCAACGCCTGAGCCAGGCAGGTGTCTGGGGAAGGGCTCATTCGGCAGAAGGAACAGCCAGTGCAAAGCTGCTGAGGGCTTAAGAAATAGCAAGACCGCCAGCGTGGACTCAGTGAAGGGCAGGTGGGAGGGGAGGAGGGGAAGTCAGAGGCTCTCATCACCCGCGGTTCTCAGGGGACATCTAGCAACATCTGGAGACATTTTTCCATTGTCATAATTTGGGGGGTGCTACTTGCCATCGAGGGGCTGGGGGCCAGGGATGCTGCTAAACACCCTGCAATGCCCAGGACAGCTCCTGCTCAGAGAATAACCGAGCCCAATGTCAAAAGTGCAGTAGTTGAGAAATTCTGCTCCAGGGCTCGGCTCTGCTCCGCTCATAAGTCACTGCGATGACCTTGCTGTCACCCTGAGAGGGAAGGAATCCATTGCAGGGGTTGGAGCATTAAGATCACACTTTGGTTGCAGCAGCACCCCCTGGCTGCCGAGTTGAGAATGGGCTGCCCGGAGGCCAGCAGGGCAGCAGGGAGCCCAGGGAGGAGGCTGATGGAACGCCCAGGTGAGAGGGCGGTGGCCCAGGAGAGGTGATAATGGATCAGAGTCCCCACCTGTGATTTCATCTTCACCCAGTAATTCCAACCTGGGGCATCAGCCTAAAGAAATAGGCACACACTAAAAAAAAAAAAAAAAAAGGTTCACAAAGGAATGGGACAGGCTAGTATTATGATTGAAAGACAAAATTGGGAGTAACATCCCCATTCAACAATAGGGGCCCAGACAGGCACGGCTGGGATGGGAGCTCCGAAAAGGCAGCCTGCCCTCCAAGGTGCCTCCTTGCCTGGAGAGGGGCTCCATCACTGTGTGTCACCTGGGCCATCAGAGAGAACGTGGCCAGCACCTCCATGGGCTCCCACAGACCCCCTCTGGAGGAGCTTGGGGGATGAACCTGTGGCTGGAACCGGTGGCTGGAAGGATGTGTGGAAAATGAAGACAGAGTTGGTTGAAGGATTTTCTTCTTTGTTTTGATATTTATTCAAGTAATAAAATCCAGGCAATGAGTACTCAGAAAAAAGAGAACAGCCACACTCACCAGGCCCACCGGAAGCATGAGGGAGGCAGGAAGAGCCTGGAGGTCTGGAGAGGGGCAGGCCCACCTCTGGGGTGTGACAGGGGCTGGCCTGAGCCTGAATCCAGTGGGGTGGGGGTTTGGGGTGGGGGTTTGGGATGGGGATCAGCACACAGCATCGCACTCTCTGAAGACCTGGCCCTGAGATTCCAGGGCCGCTCCTCCACTTCGCTTCCCACTCATCATCCATGCCTCCCCCCACCCCCCACTCTCACCGCCTTCTAAACCAAGTGGTGTAATTAAAGTCAGCAATTTTGTTGGGCTCAAGCTGAACATGTGGGTACACGGGCTCCCGATTTGGCCTGCCTCCGAGCGGCGGGAGGTGTTTCCAATAAACTTGGGCGTTTTTAATGAGTCCTTTACAACTGCTAAATGATTAAGCCAAAGATTGACAAGAGCAACTGGTAGCCCCAAATCTTGGCAGCAAATAAGAGGAACAGGGTCCCACCCTGCCATCCCCTCCAGCGGGCCTGTAAATTACGCCGCAAAGCAAAGTACAGCTGTCAGAGCACGGCAGCTTGAGCAGCTTAGGAAACTAACAAGCACCTATAGGTCTCACAGTTACCTGGGAGGCCTTATTTTATTTTTCTCCAGGTTTGATGGGGATCTGCATTGAGGATCGTGTATGCCACACGTACGTGTATGCCACACGTACGGCAGAGACCCAGAGTCCGCAGGTGTGTGTGATCGAGCCTGCCCAGCAGTGTGGCCAGAGACAGAGCAGATAAAATATAAGACGTCCAGGTCAATTTGAACTGCAGATGAACAATGAGTAACTCTTCTTCTTAGCACAAGCAAGTCAGGGCATACTTACAGTAAAAAAATTATTCATTGTTTATCTAAACACCCAATTTAACTGGGTATTCCGTATTTGATCTGGTGATTCCTTTCCACGTGGAAGGCCTGTTTGAAAAAATATTTACCTGGAGAGAAATCCAAAACATGGTCACTGCTTTCTCACTGGGCCCTTCCACGGCGTATAGCTTTGGTGGGTGCTGACACAGTGAGCTTGCAGCAGGCAATATCCACAGCGGCTGAGATGGGGCTTCAGGGCCTGGGTTGGAGCCTGACTCAGCCGTTTGCTTACCTGTGTGATCTTGGGCAGGTTTTTAACCTCTGGGAGCCTCAGTTTCTCCCTGTGCAAAATGGGCACGATGATAGGAATACAGTGGTCCCCCACTGGCAGTTTTGTTTTCCTAGGTTTCTGCTACCTGCAGTCAACTGCAGTCCAAAAATATTCTGGAACTAGAAAATTCCAGAAATAAACAATTTGTACGTTTTAAATCGCATACGGTTCTGAGTAGTGTGATGAAATCCTGAGCCATCCTGCTCTGTCCCACCGGGATGTGAGTCCTCCCTTGGTCCAGGGTGTCCACACTGGCCGCACTCCCTGCCCTTTACTGTGTAGGAAAAAATGTACATAGGGTTTGGTACTATCTGTGACTTCAGGCTTCCACTGGAGGGTCTTGGAAAGCATCCCCCACAGATAAGGGAGGAAGGCTGCCTTTCATAACATTGTTTCGATGATGTCCTAACATACTTCATATTAAGCACTTAGTACAAAGCCTGGCACTTAGTAGGTCCTTGAACACATGTTAGCTGGACTCATTTTGTGTTTTAAACTTCATTCTGACGGAATCCATATCCCAAACTTCTGATGACCTTTCCATTAAAAGGACAAGATCAGAATGCCTGTGTTGGAAGAAAACATGGCCCCTTATCCAGGCATGGTGGTACACACCTGCAGTCCCAGTTACTCAAGAGGCTGAGGTGGGAGGATAGCTTGAGCCTAGGAGTTAGAGGCTGCTGTGAGCAGTGATCACTGGTACTCCAGGCTGCATGACAGAGCAAGATTCTATCTCTTAAAATAAATAAAACGAAAAAAGAAAACATGGCCCCAAGGCTAATATTTTGGGCTGGACCCCAAAAAACTAGGACCTTCTGCTTTCAAAGTCAGTCTGGTTGCCTTTGAGTGTTTATGGGGTCCAACCAGGACAAAACCATGACACACTTTGCACAGTTCCCCAGTAGCAAATAGGAACTGTGCTGGGGCCACCTGGTTAGAGGCATTGTTCCTGAATTTGAGAACCAGTTGAAAGGTAATCCTGACTGACTCCCCAGTCCCACATCTAACTGCTGGGCTCACTGCTATGGAGATCATACTAGGACATGGTGACTGATTGTGTTGGAAACTATTTGAGTCACTTGCCTTTCGAATTCCCGCACAGCTCTGAGCACCGGACCAGGTTCAAAGTACAATCATGCACTGCTTAACGATGCAGATGCATTCTGAAAAACGCATCCTTAGTTGATTTTGTCATGGTGTGAACTCTGTAGCATGTACTCACATGAACCTAAATGGTATATAGAAGGTATAGCTTACCACACACCTAGGCTACCTGGTATGGCCTACTGCTCCCAGGACCCAAACCTGTACAGAATGTTACTATACTGAACACTGTAGACAACTGTAACACAATGGTGAGTACTTGTGTATTAAAACATAACTAAACATAGAAAATGGAATGCATTGCACTATGACATCATGGCAGCTACACTGTCACTAGGCAATAGGAAATTTTCAGCTCCATTATAATCTTATGGGACCCCATCATATACGGTATATGCAGCCCATCATATATGTGATCTGTCATTGACTGAAGCATCTTTATGTGGCACATGATTGCAGAATCAGAAATCTGCTCTCCAGGAGCTGAAACTGTGGAAGAAGAGATGAGCTATGAGGGCGAATAAGGATAAATCAGGCCAGGGAAGGAGCTACTCTTCACCGAACAACTATTATTTGCTGAGTGTCATTTGCATATGGCATGCCATTTAATGCAATTTGGAGGACAGCCCTGAGAGGCCGTGTACAGAGGGAATTCCCAAGACTCAACAGGACGAAGAAGGTGCCCCCAGTGTCACCTGGAAGGCAGGGGACTGAAACTTAAACCTGGACTTGAGGCAGCTTGAGAGATTAAGGCAATATTTAGGTTTAGAAATGGAGAGGTCAAGATGAAAGGCAGTGAATTCTCCCCTAGAAGCTTAAAAGGAAATTCCGATAATCTGCAGAGAAGAAGCTAGTGCTGATCTATCCAATATGGCTGCCATGAGACACCTGGGGCTATTTAAACTAATAAAAATTAAATGAAATTTAAAAGTTAGCTCCTCCATCACACTATCCACTTTCAAGAGCTCAGAGACCACATGTGGCCACTGGCTACCATTTGCATAGAGCAGGTATGGAGGCCTCTTCACTTCCATCATCACAGAAACTTCTATTGTTGAGCACTGGTGTAGGGACTAAGGAAAAGTTTCTTGAGTCTGTGTCTAAATGTTCCAAGAAAAATTAGGAATGAAATTTTCAATT
Organism: Pongo pygmaeus; assembly: GCF_028885625.2. Lineage (NCBI taxonomy): Eukaryota > Metazoa > Chordata > Mammalia > Primates > Hominidae > Pongo > Pongo pygmaeus. The sequence continues at coordinate 59,733,772 of NC_072394.2, forward strand.
TTCAAATGAAAAATTCAATCTTAAGTAAATATTTGGGTTGCTTAAGCCTGAGGATAAAACCTAAGTTCTGGGCCCCTGTGAGAAAGACTACACAGCCCTAAGAAAAAATTCAAGGGAAAAAGAGCACCAGAACCCCAAAACTCCCACGGTAAAAGTAGAACCTTAAGAAAACAATCTAGCACTCTTAAGAAAGAGTACACTTCCACTGCAGGCTTTCTTCTTTTAACCTCTTAGTGGATTGTCTCATGAAATAATCGTGTTCAGAGATATATATATATATATAAAATCCCAGGATCAGCTTGATTCTGGGCACCGATTTCTATACAAATTTTTGGATGCCCAAGTCCACACAGCAAAGTTACAGCCCTGATAAACACCTAAAGTAGTATTGCAAATTACTTTCTTAAAGAAAGGAAATGAAGGCAAAAGGGTATGTTGTTACAATTCCATTTGATTGCCTGTAACAGAGAACTCAAATAAGTGACTTAAACAAGGGGGACTTATTTCCTTTTCATCTAAAAGATGTGTAGAGAAGAGCAAACCAGGACTGGCAAGGGCACGTAGTCACTGAGAACCCAGGCTCCTTCTGTTTTTCTGCTTTTCATTCTTAGCATGAGATTTCTTAGAGTCTTAGGTCTCCTCGTGGTCCAGGATGGCTGCTGGAGCTCCAGCCATCATAACTTATTCTAGGCAGGAGAAAGAAGCAAGGGAATTGGCAATGAGAGAAAAGGTGCACTTCTCAGCTGAGCTAACTTGACTTTAAGAAGACTACAGAGCAGCCCCATGCAATGACTCTGCCTTACATCTCACGAGCCAGCTCTACCTGCAGGGAGTCTAGAGATAAAGTCATTTAACTGAAAGAAAGAAAGGAGGAAACGAAGGAGCAAGGGAGGGGAGATATTGGATAGGTACCCCACAGTCACACATGGTACAAAGTGTAGCTACTTTGCCTCCAAACACCTAGGAGCAGACAGGAAATTCATTCTGCTCAGTGGTGGTAAAGGGCAGGGTCTCAGCCACCAATGCCTACGGAGCCAGGTGTGACAGCAGGGAGTGGTGGGGATTGCGGCAACCTGGAGGGTCCATGCCTGTGCCTGTCTCCAGGAGCCTCTGCTCATCACTCTGGCTGATTGTTGGAACCAGACCTACTGATCCTAATTTCTTGTTTTTTGTTTTTTTTTAAAAAGAGCATCAAGCAATCTAGATTGTAGAGTTTGATCTCTTCGTTTTTAAATGCTGTCTTTGCAGCTACTAAAAATAAATTTTAAACAATGTGGGTGACAAAATCAGCAGGATTTGATCCAGAGTGAGGGGTGGGGCTATTTCCTGTTTATAATCCTCTGATTACAAACAGGAAAATAAAATAACTGCATCTCATGGGATTATCTGATGAAATGTGTGTATCACTTGTCAAGCAGGAGGAGAGATGATTCAGCAAACACAGTCAAACCCACTGAGGTTGGAAGATGTTTGAGACTTTGGGTGGCTGCAGGGGCGGCCAAGCGAGGGGTCCCTGGGCCCCCCACTCAGCCCTCCTTGTCTGCTATCACCACCCACATCTCCCAACCTCCCCAGAGGTGCTGGGGCCAGGCCATGTGAAGAGGGGGTGAAGGTGGGGGGTTGCACCAAATCATTTCATGAGTGCCTCGGGTGAGGGCGAAACCTGATCAAGTCCCGGCCTGTGCTCCCACAGCCGGTGCCTTCTCCCACATTCGGGGTGTATTCCTTTGGGGATGAGCCAGGTCTCGACCCCGGGGTCTGGGATCTCAGGGCCCACAACCCACACAGAATCGAAGGTCAGCTGGCCTGACCTGGAAGAGAAAGTTCTGGAGAAGGGGGTTCAGGGTTCCGGCTCTCTAGCTCTCACAGCTGAGGCCAAAATGTCAGGCGCCACACCAGTATCTCGGCTTGCCATTTCGTCACCAGCTGAATGCCAGTCGCAAACACAACCCAGTCTGTTGTGAGCACAAAGAGTGTTCGGGATAACCCTACTGCCTGCTGTGTGGACACAGCTTCCCGCCAGCATCAAGGCAGCTCAACAAACAAGGCTAGGGAATGTGCCCCCAACAGAGGCCCACTGTCTGCCCCGACGCCCGCCTTCCAGGGAGAGCATTCCAGTAGCTGACCTAACCTTCTGGGCATTGGCAGAACTCCCAAGAACCAATTGCAGGCCGTTCTCTACCCATCGTGACCAACCGTCCTCGTTTGCCTGGGACTGAGGGGGTTCCCAGGCTGTGAGACAATTTTTTTTTTTTTGAGACAGTCTCGCTCTGTCACCCAGGCTGAAGTGCAGTGGCGCGAAATCAGCTCACTGCAACTTCCACCTCCCTGGTTCAAGCGATTCTCCTGTCTCAGAACTGGGATGGGTTTGCCCTTCAATCTCCACCATTGCTTTCCACAGACAGCCTCATTTCCAGGGATGGGGAAAGAGAACCTGTAACTGCCTGCAAAGGGGTTAGAGAGTGCTGGTGTCTTCTCAGGGAAGGCTGAACACCACCCTTCTCAGGAAAGACTTAGAATCAGTCCAACCTACAGAAAACCACAAGCAGCCACGGGGCAAGAGTCTTACACCCAACTGAAAATAAACAGTCACTACTCTCATGGGAGAATCTCACTTTAGAGGTATTTATTTTTTAAAGTTGCTTTTGTTTCAGATCATTCTCACTTGGGCTGAATTTTCCTCTTGTTCTTGGCACAAGGTGCAAGGAAGTCTATGTAGCATAATCCTGTGTGGGTTTAAAAACAAAACAGAACTGGAGATGGGTAATCATGTGCTTGTGTACGCAGAGAGTGCAGGGCCACACACACCCGTAAACAGCAGGCCCTCTGCAGAGGGGGATTGGGGAACTCGGGGGCAGCGGACCTTTATGTTAGACTGTCCTGTCTTGCTTGCCTTTGTTCACCAATTTTTGAGACCTGAAAGCTATAAAGCAGAACTGAAATTTCTTAAAACGTAACACGCTTCTTACTGAATGCTCAGCAGGCATTCGCGAGAATGGGTGCGGAACAGGGGGGATATATTGGTCAGTGAAGAAAGCAGGTTACAGCATGGAATATAGAGGATAATTGCAAGTCAAAAAAACTGATCTACACTTTGCAGATATTTGTACAGGTGTAGAAGAAAGTCTGGAAGGGTTCACACCAAGATCTGACCTGACGTTTATACCTGGGAGAGGGAACATGAAGGCGTAAACTTGTAATTCTAAATCCACCCTCCATCCAGAGAACATGTACTTCTTTGTTTTTGGTTTTTTGTTTTTAAACAGTATATCCTGTTTAAACAGTATATCCTGTTTTAAACAGTATATCCTGAATGTCCAACTAACAGCAGGTGGCCTTCCTTTTAATCAAAACCTAAGGTGTGGAAACTCCAAGATTCACAGATCTGAGGAATGACAGGGCTCCTTCCAATGGGCCATCTCTCTGGTGCAAAATGGGACACGTTTTACATACCTTTTCAAGAACAAATTCCTTGTGTAATTAATTAAGCCTATAATTATAGACCAATCTTTAAAAATGTAATTTGTAGTTTCCCTGTAATACTTATTTCAAATCTGACTTCTGATGTGGGCTAAATTATATTGGAACCAATTTTTACTATGTGGAGACTCAGGATAAACCAGGCTTCATTTGATTGATTTAAATATATTGTGGTTTCCATGTTTATTACTCAATAGTAACTGGTATTTATGGAGCCATGCTGCATACCAGACCCTGGACATGGAACTCTGCAGTTAATTTTTTTTTTTTTTTTTTTGGCCTGGATTTGATATCCCAAAGCAGTTCATTTCATTTAAACCTCACAGCAACCTTCTGGGGGCACTTACTGCTCTTACTCTTTTAAGGGAACAAAGACTCCTGAGGGGAAACTGAAGTGCCCAAAAAGCAAAAGGCAAGGGGCTGGAGCCCTGATCTGAATCTTGGGTCTATGTCAAGGTCACAGTGCTTGGACAGACACATTTACTTTGTCCTGGTTTTTCTTAATACCTTATTCACTGTTTCTCTTCCTTCTTAGGGTCAACAGTGTTACACGACACGTTTCTGCTTGTGGCATTTTAAAAACTCTCTGGATTAGAATAGGATCCCCCGCATAGGAGTCAAAAATGTGAGGATTTTTAAAAAGAGAGACATGGGGTTTGACCTCTCCCAGCCATCTCTTTCCAAACAGCTCTTGGGTGACCAGGTGCACGGTCAATGAGCGGGTCTGATGGTCCATCTGCTCTTTTGTCTTGTGGGAAGAAAGGATGACTCAAGTCCTCTGCACTCTGGTGTTTCTGTAGTTGTGGATTCTCTCCTGGCTGTTTAAAGTATAGACACACCTTGAAGATACTGTGAGTTTGGCTCCAGACCACGGCTATAAAGTGAATATGGCACTAAAGTGAGTAATGAGCAATTTTTGGTTTCCCAGTGCATACAAAGTTATATTCACACCAGGCTATAGTCTACTAAGTGTGTGATAGCATTATGTCTAAAAAGACAATGTACATACCTTAATTTAATTAATTTGTTTTTAAAATTATTATTATTATTATTATTTTGAGATGGAGTCTCACTCTGTCACCCAGACTGGAGTGCGGTGGTGTAATCTCAGCTCACTGCAACCTCTGTTTTCCAGGTTCAAGCGATTCTCCTGCCTCAGCCTCCCAAGTAACAGGCACCCACCACTGCGTCCAACCCATTTTTTTGTATTTTTAGTAGAGACAGGGTTTCACCATGTTGGCCAGGCCGGTCTTGACCTCCTGACCTCAAGTGATCCACCAGCCTTGGCCTCCCAAAGTGCTGGGATTATAGGCGTAAGCCACCTTGCCAGGCCAATTTTAAACTACTTTACTGCTAAAAAATTCTAACAATGGTCTGAGCTTCCAGACAATCTTTTTGCTGGTGAAGAGTCTTGCCTCAATGTTGGTGGCTGCTGACTGATCAGGGTGGCAGTTGCTGAAGGTTGGGGCTGCTGTGGCAATTTCCTCAAGACAGCAACAAAGTTGGCCACATCGATTGACCCTTCCTTTCACAAAATATTTCTCTGTAGCATGCAATGCTGTTGGATAGCATTTTATCCACGTAGAACTTCTTTCAAAATTGGAGTCAATCTTCTCTAACCCTGCTGCTGCATTATCAACTGAGTTGATCTACTATCCTCAATCTTTTGTTGTCATTTCCACAGTGTTTGCAGCATCTTCACCAGGAGTAGATTCTATATCAAGAAACCACCTTTTTTTTGTTTGTTTGTTTGTTTTTAAGACAGAATCTCTCTCTGTCACCCAGGCTGGAGTACAGTGTACAGTGGAGCAATCTCCACTCACTGCAACCCTCACTACCCAAGTTCAAGTGATTCTCCTGCCTCAGCCTCTGAGTAGCTGGGATTACAGGCGTGCACCACCACACCCGGCTAATTTTCGTATTTTTATTAGAGATGGGGTTTTACCACTTTGGCCAGGCTGGTCTTGAACTCCTGACCTCAGGCGATCCACCCACCTCGGCCTCCCAAAATGCTGGTATTACAGGCATGAGCTATCACCCAGCCTTAAAAAACCACTTTTGTTTTTTTTTTTTTTGCTCATCTACAAGAAGAAACTCCTCATCTTTTCCAATTTGATAATGAGATTGCAGCAATTAGCTCACATCTTCAGGCTCCACTCCTAAATTCCAGTTCTCTTGCCATTTCCATCATATCTGCAATTGCTTCCTCTGCTGAAATCTTGAACCCCTCAGAGTCACCCATGAGGACTGTGATCAGCTTCTTCCAAACTCTTGTTAATGTGGATATTTTGACCTCCCATCAATCATAAATGTTCTTAATGGCATCTAAAGTGGTGAATCCTTTCTAAAAGGTTTTCAATTTACTTTGCCAAGATCCATCCAAGGAATCACCATATATGGCAGGTATAGCCTTATGAAATGTATTTTTTAAACAATATGACTTGAAAATCAAAATTACTCCTTGATCCATGGGCTGCAGAATGGCTGTTGTGTCAGCAGGCATGAAAACAGCATTTATCTCCTTGTGTGTCTCCATCAGAGCACTTGGGTGACCGGGTGCACGGCGAATGAACAAATATTGTGAAAAAAGCCTTTTTTCCCTGCAATTGGTCTCAACAGCGGGCTGAAAATATTCAGTAAAGCAAGCTGTAAACAGATGTGTGGTCATCCAGGCTTTGTTGTTCCATTGCTACAGCACAGGCAGAATAGATTAGCATAATTCTTAAGGGCCATACGATTTTCAAAATGGTAAATAAGCATTGTCTTCAGTGTAAAATCAACAGCTGCACTAGCCCCTAAAAAGAGAGTCAGCCTGTCCTTTGAAGCTTTGAACACAGGAATTGAGTTCTCCTTTCTAGCTATGAAAGTTCTAGATGGCATCTTCCAATAGAATGCTGTTCCATCTGCACCACCTTCCCCAGTGATCTTAGCTAGATCTTCTGGAGAACTTGCTGCTGCTTCTCCATCAGCACTTGCCCCTTTACCTTGCACTTTCATGTTATGGAAACGGCTTCTTTCCTTAAACTTCATAAACCAACCTCTGCTGGCTTCCAACTTTTCCTCTGCAGCTTCCTCACTTCTCTCAACCTTCATAGAATTGAAGAGAGCTAGAGCCTCGCTCTGAATTAGCAATCCTTTGGCTTAACAGAATGTTACGTCTGGTTGATCTTCTACCCAGACTACTCAAACTTTCTCCATATCAGCAATAAGGCTGTTTCACTTCCTTTTAATACATGTGTTCACTGAAAAGTTCATTTCCTTCAAGAACTTTTCCTTTACATTTACAACTTGGCTAACTGTTTAGCACAAGAGGCTTGGCGTTTGACCTGTCTCAGCTTTTGACATGCCTTCCTCATTAAGCTTAATCATTTCTAGCTCTTGATTTAAATTGAGAAAACTTTGGGAGGCTGAGGTGTGAGAATTGCTTGAGCCCAGGAGTTCAAGACCAGCCTGGGCAACCTAGTGAGACTTCATCTCTACTAAAAAAAGATTTTTTAAAAAAATTAGCTGGGCATGGTGGTGCGTGCCTGTAGCCCCAGCTACTCAGGAGGCTGAGGCAGGAGGACCATTTGAGGCCAGGAGTTCCAGGCTGCAGTAAGCCATAATTGCACTACTGCACTCCAGCCTGGACAACAGAGAGAGACCCTGTTTCAAAAACTGCATAAACAAATAATAAAGTGAGAGATATGCGACTCTTCCTTTCGCTTGAACACTTGGAGGCCAATGTAGGTTTCTTAATTGGCCCAATTTAACATTGTTGTATCTCAGGGAATAGGGAGGCATGAGGAGAGGGAGGAGATGGGGGAATGGCCAGTGGAGCAGTTAGGGCACACACATTTATCAGTTAAGTTCACTGTCTTATACGGGCACAGTTCGTGGTGCCCCAAAACACTGCAATAGTGACATCAAAGATCACTGACCACAGATCATGATAACAAATATAATAATAATGAAGTGATTTGATCTATTGTGAGAATTGCCAAAATGCAACAGACAGACACCAAGTGAGCACCTGCTGTTGGAAAAATGGCACCATGAAACTTGCTGGATGCAGAGTTGCCACAAAACCTTCAATTTGTAAAAAATGCAATAAAGCAAATTGCAATAAAGAAGGTAGGCTTGTATAAATGTAATGCTGGGAGACACAAACTCTTTTTCAGAATATTAGAAAGGAACCATCTCAGGACAGAGGCAGTGGGGAAGTGGGGGGAGTGGGGGTGAGCAGGGCTGTGAAGTCTTGAGATTTGCCTCTGTAGTTGCTGACGGAGAACGAGTTATTATTATTATTATTTGAGACAGAGTCTCACTGTGTCCCTCAGGCTGAAGTGTAGTGACACAAAGTCAGCTCACTGCAATCTCCACCTCCCAGGTTCAAGCAACTTCACCCTGGAGACAGTTTTCTTATTAAATTGCTTGTAATCTCTTAGAAGGATTACTCATTTGATCAGCGAGAGGAACCACTCCCAAAATACCTTTTGAGTCATTTGGGGTTTCTATTGCCTTGCATAAACTTTGAATTATTCTTTTTGTTGAAAAGATTACTATTAGGAAACACGTTCACAAGCAGTCTGTACATGTCATCATATTTCATCTGGGGACAGAGCTACACGAGGGTTTGGAGGAGGAGGCTCAGGGAGAAGGCAGCACCTCAGCCTGTTCTCTCAATGCGCTGGCTGCAAGTAGCAGCTGCAACCCAGAGCCCACTGGGCCCAGACACCTGGCTGCCACATTCCCAGGGGTGGGTCTGCTCATGACGCAGGCAAGACAGGAAAACCAGGACAAGCTCCTGACCGGGCAGAGGTCAGGGACCGCTGCTCAGGTGCCACCAAGCATGAGGCAGGGCACCACCCAAGGCTTCCTGCCCAAACCTGGGACATGCCCTGTTGGTGTTTTGCTGAAACTGTCCTTCTCTAAGAAGGCAATGAAGACAGTTGTCCCAGGCCCAAAAAAAAGCACTCATTCCCTTTCCCATGAGACCACCATTTTTGGATAGCCATTCTGTTTGGCTGGGGTTCTCAACCCATTAGAATTGGAATTAAAGAGCAGGGATGGGAAGTGACATTACAAACTCCGATGCCCAGGCCCCATCCCCGACTAACTGAATCGGAAATGCTGGGAGGCGAGCTCAGGACATTATGCTTTTAAAATTCATCAGGTGAGGCTGACATGCAGCCAGGGCTCAGAACCACGGATTTCAACCAAAAAGGCTTTAGCCCAAGAAGACCATGCAAATACAAAATGCCAAAGGGAGGGTCATCAGGTGAGTTTCATAGAATTCTGATTCTCCTCCTAATAAAGTACGTCCCTGGTAGCTGAGAGACGGGAGAGCAGCTCCACATGTGGGACCTGCCAGGGGGATTCGGCATTCCTGCGGCCCCCTCTGCTGGCCAACACGCTCTCAGATTCTTTGCTGAAAGGGAACGGACATAGGAGCCATCCCACTAAACTCTTCAAAGGATGCTTCTCAGATGCCGGATCCACAGAATAGGGCAACATACAAAGCAAGCACCCAAAACACTGGGGGTGAGAGTCTCAAACCTTGTACTCTGTAATTACATCCATTATCACCATCACTTCTCAAAAGAGAAGACACTTTCCCAGCAAAAATAGAAAAGGAAAGCAGTTGCAGAATAGTTAAGACTGAGCCCTGAGACATCAATTTAGCCTTGAGAAAAAAACTTCTTCCATTGTCCACATTTTTCTTAGCCGGCTTCATACCAATGAACCCCTGCTGGGACTTGAGTTTCGGGGGGCACTGAGTAAAGTAAGAACTTTTAGTTAAGAAATTATTCTTTGGCCATGGTTATAATATTGTAGTCAGGGCTGGCTTCACGGGCATGTGTCCAGGGCCCCACACTCAGAAGCATCCTGCCCTGGGTTTAATGCTCTCTTGAAATTCTTCATAATTTTTGGACAAGGAACTCTGCCTTTTCATTCTGTACTGGGCCCTGCAAATTCTGTACCCAACCCTGATTTTCACTGGCGGATTTGTGTAAATGTGTGTCTTTCAGTTAGTCAATAAATGTGTCTTGGGCAATTACCAGTGCCAGTTTCCGAGGACACAGCCATGTCCAGTATCGCCGAGGGCAGGATCCAGAGTGTGCCTGCCTCAGAAAGCTTTGCTTCTGGAGGGGCCACATGGAAAATGTTCACCAATAGGAAAGCCTATAAATAAGATCATTGAAAAGATATGAAACAGGAGAGTTCCCTGAACCTTCTTGCGGGATGTGCAACGGGGTACGGCTCATCTGTTCAGCTGCCGTGTGTGCTCAAACCCCTTACAGGAGGGAGAGCATGCAGACAGGCAGGTGCAGGAGCTAGGGTGAGCACCCCTGGGCTCCAGCCCCACAACAGCATCCAGGAGGTGGGAGCCTGTGACTCCCAAAGCCCAAGTAGGCATGTGTTACAGTGCACTCTTTTAGCACTGCCTTCCATGGACAGCTTAAGTGTTAACCAGCTCAGTCTTGGTACACAGGTCCTTGTCCCACGTTCAGGAAGAATCAGGTCACACATGGACTTGAAGGATGGTGAATGCAGGAATTTCATTTGGTGATGGAGGTGGCTCTCAGCAGGATGGATGGGGACCTGGAAAGGGAATGGGGTGGGAAGATGATCTTTCCCTGGAGTTTGGCTGTCCCAGGGCCGATCTCTCTGACTGTCCCCAGCCGACGTTCAGACGCTCCTTCTCTTCTCTCCTCCTCTGCCACTCCGTTCTTCTGCTCATCTGCTCATGGAACCTGGAGTTTGGGGTTTATATGGGTACAGGATAGGGGGCCATGGCAGGCCAAAAGGCAACATTTGGGCATGAAAACAGGAGTGCCTGTTCCCATTTAGGGTTGCAGATTTCCAGGCTTGGGGGTGGGGTCTTTGCCAGGGAGCTGCCCTCTTCTACCCAGTATTTCCCTGTCTCCTGTCTGTGTCATATGGAGGCTATAAAATGGGTAAAGTGTGGCAGGTGGCAGCAGGTAGCAGAGGCCCAGGAAGCCTTTTTGAAGGAGATGACATGGGAGCTGGGACTGGCAGGAAGAGGAAGCCATTATTTAAAGAACAAAGCAAAAGCAGCCGGGTGAAGGTGCATGTGGGAGGCTGGCAGCAGGAAGGCCATGGGGGAACGTGGGTTTTGTTTACAAAGAAGAGTAGAGGGGGTCTTTGAAACCATTTAATTGGGGAATCATAAGGTGAGGGGACATTTAGGGCAATAAAGAGCCAGTGGCAGCTGGCAGACCAAGGGGGCATGTGGCAGCTGTTCAGCCAAGGTGGAAGATGCTTGGCCTAGACCAGGGTTTCTCCACTGGGCACTACTGAAATTTGAGCCAGGTAAGTCTTCATTGTGGGGCTGTCCTGTGCAATGTAGGATGTTGAGCAGCATCCCTGGCTTCTTCTCCTCACCGAACACCAGTGGCGCCCCTCCCCCTGCATTGTGACAGCCAGAACTCTCTGCAGACATTGTCAAATGTTCCTTGGGCATCAAAATGGACCCTGGTTGAAAATCACTGGCTTGGAGTGATGGGTGTGGACAGGGAGAGAGTGAATAGAGTTAGGATGTATCTTGGAAATAGGACTGAGAGAGTTAAAACTGATGGGTTGAATTGGGGGAAGGATATTAGGGGAAAATGACTCTGTTTTCCAGCTTGAAACATGATGAACAGTAGCGAAACATGATGAACAGTAGCAAAACGTGATGAACAGCAGCATCATATGTGCTGGTATCTGCTTGGGGCATGAGGAGCAGTGCGGGTATCGGGGAGAGATCATTACCAAGAATTCCATTTCAAATAGATTTGCTTTCTTCTCATCAGACAAAAACTTCCCACCACACAGCTGCTGGGATGATCCAACTCTAGCAGACAGTGTTGACTGGCTATTAGGGCTGCCAGAAAGAATACAATATGCCCAGTTAAATTCAAATTCTAGCTTAACAGTGAATAATTTTTAGTATAAGTATACCCCCCAAAACTGCATGGGACGTGTGCTAAAAATTATTTGTTATTTATCTGAATTCAGATTTAGCTGGGCATCTACAACATTTTTGGGTTTTTGTTTTAGTTTTTTGGGAGGAAGGCGGGAATGGGGCTTCGCTCTGTTGCTCAAGCTGGAGTGCAGTGGCATGATCACATCTACGGCAGCCTTGACTGCCCCGACTCAAGCAATTCTCCCGCCTCAGCCTCCTGAGTAGCTGGGACCAAAGGCGTGCACTGCCATGCCCGGCTAATTTTAAAAAATGATTTGTATAGACGAGGTCTCCCTATGTTGCCCAGGCTGGTCTCAAACTGCTGGGCTTAAGAGATCCTCCCACCTTGGCCTCCGAAAGTGTTGGGATTATAGGCAAGAGTCACCAGGCCTAGCCCACAACATTTTTATTTATGTATTTTTGCTATATCTGAAGCCCTGTCACTTACTTGTCTTTATCCTATTTTGGTTCAATTATCTGGAATCCACAGGCTTCCGGGGTGGCTCAGTTCAACAGTGAAACTTGATTGGTCCAAGCTGGTCATAGTAATTCCATTTCTTGCTAGTGATTGGTTTAGGAAAAGAGGATGTGACACAATGTTAGCCAATAAAAGTTGACAGAACATCTGGAAGTTGGGAGCTTTGGGGAAGTTTTTTCTTATCACTCTTAAGCGGGCTCATGAAGAAGACACTGCTCTCCCTCCTTCTGTGTTGGTATGAAGATATTATGTGTGGAGCTCTGGCAGCCACCTTGCAACCACGAGTGAAACCTGAGGAGGAGGACCATTTGGGGAGTATGGCAGGGCTGAAAGTTGTGGTCTTAGTAGCACCACTGAACCTCCACATCTGCCAGTCCTTGAGCCACTGACTCCTTTTCGGGCTTCATGTTGGTGAGGTAACAAATTCCTTATTATTGGAGTCATTGGAGATGGTTCTTCTGTGTCTTGCTGCCAAGCACATCCTGACTGCTATGTCAGCCAGCCACTGTACCACAGGAGCCATGAGGCTAGGTTTTACCAAGGGAGATACAGAACACAAGTAGGGAAGAGGCTACAGGATGATGAGTGAATAGCTGGATGAGAGCTTCCTAGCATCTCAGCCTCATACTCTGACAACATCAAAGAAACATCTTTCTTGACACTTCTCCTCTTCCTGTTTCATTCACTTTGAGAGAAATTTCTCTATGATGTCTCCCATTTCTGCATATCTTGTGAGCAGAGGCACTGACAGCTTTTCTTCTATACTATCTTTACAAGAAAACAACTTAGTAGGTAGAGAAGTGTCTCCCTCTGGGGCAGCGGCCAGATTTGTTTGCCATAGTTTACAAAGTTGATGTCTCCCTCCAGGGCAAAGGCTGATCATGTTTGCTTGCCCATCATCAATGATTTGGATTTTCTAAGCTCAGGATTCCTCAGCTGTGGAATCGCCTCATCCAGCTGAGGACAGCCCTCAGCCTCAGCGGCTCTCAGACTCCCCAGGGACCCTGGCCCCCACCATGCCCCAGATGGTCCCTGGGCTGTTGAGTGACCATGGAGGGCCACCCCTTTGTATCAGGGGTTTGGATTTAATTAAAGTCTTAGAAAATATTATCTGTCACTGAGCAGCCCAGAAAGGTAGCCCTGCTCAGAACTGAGAAGCTTCTTTATGTGGCTCTCGAAGCTGTCAAACAGCCCCTCTGCAAACTGAGACTGAGGCCACGTCAAATGCTTGTGGTTTACCTCGGGATTTGTTACGTCCCAGAGTCCAGAATCCTGGTAGTTACAGAAAAAAGTCGGGTGGGAGCTGAAGGGAAGGCGTCAGAAAGTTATCTGTCTTAACAAAAGGAAGAGAGGAGAGGGAAAGAAAGGGAGAGAGAGACAGAGAGAAGAGAAAGAAAGAGACAGAGAGAGAGACAGGGGGACCAAGGCTGCACACTGTGAGCAAAGGATGGTCCTCAAAGGAAAATCAGAGCAGTCCTGTCGGAAGGGAGGATGGAGCTGGCCTGGCTAATGAACAAACAGAGCGAAAACAGTCCGACAAAACAGATAGCTACTACACCATGCTTTCCAATGTTGAGAGCGCCGATGAAGATCATCACGTTCAAAAAGCAGGCCACCAAGCAGAATGTAAGCAGGTATTTCATTTTTCAAAAAAGAAACACCCGTTCTATACCAGTCTATCAACTGTGATGCTCTGTGGATGAGTCACAGTAGACGTTTTTAAACAATTTTCTGTTGGTCTGCCTGCATCTGCTAATTTTCCTACAATGGGCATATTCTAGCAGTTCCCATGTCATGAACCCACCAAAGGAATAAATAAGACAGAAAACTGAGCAGACACGCAGATCCTCCCAAACACTTTCTCCTTGTTAAGTTCTGTCTGCACAATAAAGACCAGTGGAGAAATGAAAAGCTGCAGTCAGTTTTCTGACTTTGCTGGCTGGGAGAAGAGATTTGGACTCATCTTTTCCAGGTTTTGGGAACATGGCTCTGTCCCTGGGTGAGGAAACCTCAATTTCAGGTTGCTGATCACAACTGCACCTTCCGTGACAATCTCCTTAGGGCTGTACTTTCAGGGCAGGAATAACATCAGGGCTGCAGCCCACACGGGTTGTACCCTTGGCAGAACCTCCTGGAGGCCCTGCAGGGGTTCCTGGGGTCCCAGGGATGGAGACATCCTCTTGTTTCCTGTTTAGGATGGTTCCGATTACAGATGAGGCCAAACTGGAAAAAATCACAACCAGACCTCCTCCAGCCAGTGGCTCAGGGCTCTGTTGATTACAGTATCATTAGCAGGAAGGCAGAGTTAACAGGGAAGACACAAGCTGATGTGGCTTGGATGTTGTCCCCTCTAAATCTCATGTTGAATTGTGATCCCTAGTGTTGGAGGTAGGGTCCAGTGGGAGGTTTTTTGGTCCTGGGTGTGGATCCTTCCTGGCAGGTGCTGCCCTCATGATAGTGAGTGAGTTCTCACAAGATCTGGTCATTTAAAAGTGTGTGACACCTTCCCCCACTTCTCTCTTGCTCCTGCTCTGACCTGTGATACACAGGCTGTCCCTTCACCTTCTGCCAGGACTGTAAGCAGCTCAAGGCCTCCCCAGAGGCCAAGCAGATGCTGGCATCACACTTCCTGTACAGCTTACAGAACCGTGAGCCAGTTAAACCTCTTTTCTTTGTAAATTACCCAGCCTCAGGGATTCGTTTATAGCAACACAAGAATGGCCTCATAACAGCCTTGGGCTTCAGTAAGGGCTCCAAAGACAGGCAGATGTGAATTCTACTCCAGGACCAAACTCCTCCTGGCTGGGGGACCTAGGACAAGTGACTTCACCTCTGAGCCTCAGTTTCCACCCCTGGAAGACAGGGATGGTAAGTGTATTAGTCGGAGTTCTCCAGAGAAACAGAACAATAGAATATATATATATATATATAAAATATATATATATGTATGTATGTGTGTGTATATATATGTATGTGTATATATATGTATATATATAGTATGTATGTATATATATGTATGTATGAAGAGGAATTGGCTTACATAGATACAGGGGCTGAGAAGCCCTGCTATCTGCTGTCTGCAAGCTGGAGACCCAGGAGGATGTGGGATAATTCAGCCCAAGTCTGAAGGCCTGAGAACCTGGGGAGCTGATGTTGCAAATCCTAGTCCAAGGGCGAGAGAGGATGAGCTGAGATGTCCCAGCTCCAGTTGGTAGACAGGAAGCAAAAGGGTGAAGCCCTCTTCTCTCTGCCTTTTGTTCTATACAGGCCCTTAAACAATTTGGACAAGGCCCACCCACATTGGGGAGGGCCATCTGCTTTGCTAAGTGAACCATTTCAAATGTTAATCCCATTTGGAAACCCTCTTACCAACACACCAAAAATCATGTTTAATCTGGGCATTAATTGTGGCCCAATCAAGTTGACATGTAAAATTACTGTGATGGAAGGAAGCCTCCCTCATTGGCAGGATGAGGGGAGATGAGTGTGGGCGTGGCACACAAGTTCTTGGCCTGTGGCAGCCTTTCTCATGTGACAGAGTAAAGATGGGGCATTTACAAACAACCCCTCCTTTGCCGGCCAAAGAGGCGTTAGTCCAGTTCAGCCATGGCTTTGTCTCCTGCCCTCTGGGAAGACTCGCTCTCTATCAAACTCTTTGGGTTCTTGGACCTCCTTGCTGGGATGCCAGAAGGTCAAGAAAGCCTGGATTTGATGGAAGGACAGAGAAAGGCTTTAAAGAGACTGATTAAGGCAATCTACAAAATAAAGAGCTGAGAGAGAAAAGAGTGGGCAGAAAAGGTAAAATTTTCCTTCAGGATGGGGGAGGGAAATGGCACTGGAGATGAGGAAATAAGACACTTAGGGAACCTAAGTGTCAGACAATGGGAGAATAAGGAAAAGGGGATCTGAAAAAAGTGGCAGGAAGTCAAGCATTGGGGAACTTTGCGTGATCCAGGATTCTTTGGTTGCAAGCAACAGCAATCAGTCCTGGCTGACTTTAGAAAAAGGGAATTCACTGGAAGTGTCACAGAACTGAGGGCAGGCTGCAGATGTGGGACTGAGAATGAGTAGGAGCAAGGCAGGCTGTAGGCTATGGTGCAGGTAGCACAAACAGTCTGATCAAGGTGCAGTTTCTGCGATGGAATGAAACACCAACCATGTCAGCCTCTTTGTCCCTTTGCTTGAGACTCAGGTTCCAAAGTGGGCCATCTGACTGACTTGGTGTGGTTCATGTGCCTACTTCTGTCTGTCTTGTGTGGAGGGGAGGGGTGCTCTGAGCTCAGTGCCCTATTTGTAAATGGAGAAGAGCAAGCGTTTGAATCAAAATTGTCATGGTTATGAAGGGGAAATGGGGCCAGGCAACCAAACATGACAAATTTCCATTATGCTCTTTATGTTCTTTTGACAGTAGCCAATGGAGGTGCTTTCAAACATTGTTTTGGCTGCAGAACTCTGCACCTTGCACACATCACCTTTCCAAGGTCTCGGTCATTGGCCCTCATGGATTACAGCTTCCTTAAGGTTACTTTATTATTAGAAATACATAAACTGGAGAGTCTCGTGATAGATAGGTGAATAAAATGTCATAGGAATGCAGAAGAGGCAACCTGAGGAAGCCGGGGAAGGCTTCACTGAGGAGGTGACTTTTGGGCACGGTCTTATAGAAGTAGAAGTTTACAGGGCAAAACAACTGATAGGTAGTAGGTGGTAATAAATGCATCTCAATACTTATTTGAGATAAATCAATCTTAAGCATGTAGGATTGAAGCCAATTCCATTCTTCCTAGGAATCTGGGACAAGACTGTCTTGTAACTTGTAGCTTCACCTAACCCAAATACTTCTGGTTATAACTGCAGGTTTCTGTGGACAATTTCACTTTTTTTTTTTTTAAATAACTTTCATCAAGATCAATGACACTATTTGACATTAAGTCAAATCGTGCAGAGAAAAACTGGGGCAAAAGTCTCATTTTGTAATTTGTCAAAATGGGTTCTGAAAAGCTGTGCTTGCTCCCAAGGGTTTCCTGCAGGCAAAAAGGAAACTTCCCTAAGACAGAAGAGGGAATCCGCCATTCGGCCCTGGATGGATGGTCTCAGCCACAGGACAGGAACAAGGACAGGAATCTGCTCACAGGTCCCTGCCCAGCCGCTCTCTGACCGGCCACAGTATTCAGGCCAAGACACTCAGCTGTGACTGCGAGTGCTACTTGTCTGAGCTAAGGACTGTAGCTGCCTTGTTTGCATTTCTTACTCCACCAAAATTAACTCAAAGGAAAGAAAATGAACCACCGTGGAAAATGAGGGGAGGGTGCAAAAGTAGTGCCGCAGAGCCTTAGAATCCTCCCACCTACCCTCCACCTGCACCTCCAGAAGCCCATTCTCACCCTTCCCCACATCGCAGGAGAGGAGCCACCCAGTTTCCGGGAGGACAGGGTCACTTGGTTTAGCTGGAGTGGTCCCACTCTTCCTAAGTACCTGGTCTTCACAGTAGCTGCTGTGGCAGGGAAGGACGCAGTCCCAGGACTAGACTCCTGTTCTGCTTTTGCCCAAGCCCCACCAGCTTCCACACTGAACAACACGGGGCCTGTGGATCCATCCTCATCCGCTCCCCAAGCTGCTGACCCCTCCCCTCCCCAAGCTGCTGACCCCTCCCCTCCCCCTCCTGGCATTGATGGGCCATCCTCAGGGAAGCCGGTGACCCGAGTCCAGGGCCTCAGACCAGGGTCAAGGGGCAGAATGTCTAGGCCAGGACAGGGATCCCTGCAGACTGGTCTTCGGGAAGTGCACCCCCAGATGCAATCAGTTCAGAGCAAAACCACATTTTGTTTAGTCTTTTCCTAGTCCAGAAGGCCTAGTATTTAATAAACCCTGGAGCCAGCCCTGAGGGGGACTGGCTTTTATGGGCTCCAGGCAGCTCTCTCAGCCTCTCCCCAGGTGGGGGGGCTTGGCCTGTTGGCAGCTGACTTGAGTTTTCTTCCCAGCCCCACCTCGCCCAGTGCCCCCACCTTTTCCATGAGATGAAGAGAAACTTGGCCTCCAAGGGTCACTCTTCTCCCCAGGAATGTGTAGCCCGGCTTCTCCAGTTTAAAAGACTTTCCTCTGCTCCAGGGCTGACCCCAAACAGATGGGAACCTCTAGAGCTTGGTTGGCCAATGCCATGTTCAGCCCAGTCACAGCTGAGATCTTGTCACCTAGGTGAGTGCTTTACTGCTGGAGAAGTAGCAATCAAGAGAACAGTTCTCTTTAACATGGACATGAGAGATTTTAGGGACCAGTCCCCAGTGCTTGAATCATAGCAGGTCCCACCCAAGAACTTGGCTCATCCGCAAACCAAGCTCCTGCCAAGCCCTGGCTTGTGGAGATGGACCAGACGTTCCTGGGGCATCGTGGCAGGCAGCCACTGATGCTCTCTCAAGTCCTGGGGTTCCATGTTATGCAGAGAATCACCTGCAAAAGCCAACAATTGTCTTTGAGTCACCCCTGCCCTTCCGAAAAGCAGGCTTTCAAGAGTTGAAGGCGTGAAGCATAATGCAGGGTATTTCTGACAGTGCAGAGGGTATTTGACAGGCAGGGATGTTCCAGCGATGACTGAACATGCAGATTCAGTGGACCACAGATTGAATTCTTGGTTAGCTGCCTACATAGCCCATACTGGGTCCTCATTACATGTGCCCTAACAACAAACATTGTGTTTCATTAAAATATTACACACTTAGAAAAATACTTCTAAAAATGCAAAGAGGAGAATAAAAACTATCCCAAGTGCTATACTGAGACCCAGCGCTGTGGCAAGTTCGCCTGACCTGTCTGCAGGGATCGTTACAAGCCGATACTGGCTGCCCAGCGGGACCTGATGAGACGTCAGAGAGCTCACGTGACCTCCATTATCACTGTCACCGCCGTGCGTGCTATTCACACAAACGTTGGAGATGTAAGTGACACTTTACAACAATTCCTGAGCCTTCCGTCATGCGGCTCAGAATGTCATGGCCCAGATGATGTCAGGGAGTATTAAAACAAATGAATGAACCATCGAACAAGTAAATAAATAAATACACAAAGGAAAGCGGGGCGAGAGGGAAGGAACCGGTTAGGGCATTCACACAGTGCAGAGGGGTCTGAAAAGGAATGCTGCCTGCTGGCGCCCTGGCTCTCTGTCTCTCTCCCTTTCTGTCTCTGTGTGTGTTTTTCTCACTCTCTGTCTCTCTCGCCATCTAGCTGTCTCTCCTCTCTTGGCCCTCTCTCATCATAAACCCCCTTACATGTGATCTCCTTTAATCCTCACAACAGCCTGATGTAGTCATTGGCTTTCCTCCTATTTTACAGCTGAGAAAACTGGAGCTCTGAGAGGTGGACTACCTTGCTCCAAGACACACAGGTGAGTCCTAGTGGAGCTGGAGTCAGCCCCAGATATGCTCTATGCCCACCCTCTGCCTCTCCCTCCAGCCTGTGTGTGCACGTATGTGCGCGTGTGTTGATGGGAATATACCCTAAGTCAGATTGCAGCTTGCAATCTACAGCTCATGGACCAGAAACCTTAGCATTTCCTGGGAGCTCTATAGAAATGCGGTGTCCCAGACCCCTCCCCAGACCTCCCAAGTCAGAAACTGCATTTTCACAGGATCCCTTGGGGATTCCTGGGCATGTGACAGGCTGAGAAACACCTCTCTACATCTCTCTACAGCCCTTCTCCCACTGCCAGGCAAGACTGAGTTACTGCTTTCCTGAGAGGAGGGAACTACATCACTCCCCAAAAGGAAACTGGAGACCACGCTAGGCGAGCCCAGCTTTCCTGGATGCCAGCATACCAGGGCTGGAGGTGCAGGCTTGGTGCTGCCTCCGTCACCCTAAGCCCTCAACATCTCCATCCCCCGGTCTCTTGGTAAATAGCTAAGCCAAGATGGCCAGAGCTGGGAGGATGATTGGGCTGAGTCATGTCACTGTGGCCCACAGACAAGTCTGCAACCCATGAAAGACTTCCCTTCTCCATTAATTTCAGAGACAAAGAGACGTTTGAAGTTTAATGTCATTCTCTTGCTCAGCCTTCCTCAATGAGGCCCCAAGAAGGGTGAATGAGGGGCTCTTGGAAGGAGTGGGGCTACTGCAGGGCTGGCTCCAGCCCCAGTGTGGGTGTCCCCAGGTCTTTGCTTGGAACTAACATCTATTTGACAGACAGCAGTTGGGTCCTGGGTAGAACCATTGAGACCAGCTACCATTTCTGGTTCTGAAATTTAATAATGTGATAAATGTGATAACATATTTAATTAGTGATTTCTTAATAATCATCATCATAGCGTGGCAAGCACCCCACACGCCTGGCATAGCAAGGCACTATCATATGCATAGAAGCATAGAACTTTGCTGAGAGCGTCACTCCGTACCAACTCCAGACTCAGTAGCGGTGAGAACTTGCCCAAGTCAAAAGCTTCCCTGCGGCTCATTTCCTCATCTGTAGAATGGGGGACTGAAAACGAGGAACAGGCATCGGGAGAGCGGATCATGAAACTGGTGCCCCATGCAGTGGGTACTCTACAGTACGAAAGAGCAGGTTTCGGGTACAGCAGCAGCACGGATAGAGCTGAAACACAGTTGCCTAAGGGAAGGACGCCAGACCCAGAAGAGGACAAACGGGGTGATTTTGCTTACATAAAGCTCGAAAACAGGCCAGAAAGCCAGAATCAATCCGCAGCCACAAAGCAGCACCACGGCCGCCCAGGGCAGAAGGAGGTGGGGTCTTCCTAGGGTGAGGGGGGCCGTGTTCCATGTCTTGTTCTGAATGTGAAAGGGTGTACATGTTTGCCACAGTGTATCAAATGCCACCCTTAAACTCTGTGCATGTTATTGTATATAATACTTCAATAACATTATTTTAAAAGTGTTGACCAATAGTTCAAATACTGTTTGTTGCCAAGACAAGTTTTTAAAAAACCATGAAATCTGAGTATAATATCACTTTAAAACAGAATTATACATACTGTTTGTAGCCAACACTTTTTTTAAAAACATGTAATCTGAGTATAATAAGATTTTAAAGCAGAATTACACAGCGTTTTACATAAGTTAACGTATTTACGGCACTTGGCACAGTGCCCGGCACACAGGAGGAAAATGCTGGAAAATGCCATTTCATCATCCAGGTCACCTTGGGTAGGTGCCCTTATACCTGTTTCACAGATGAAGAAACTGAGGCACAGATAGGGTAACTTACATTGGTTTCCCAGGGCTGCTGTAACAAATTGCGGTTGTGGTTTAAAACAACAGAAACTTGTTCTCTCGCATTTTTGGAGGCTAGAAGCCCCAAATCAAGGTGCCTGCAGGCCAGGCTCTTCCACAGGCTCTAGGGGAGGATGCTTTCTGGCCGCTTCCAGCTTCCAGTGGCTGCTGGCCATCCTTGGTGTTCCTTGGCTTTTGGACACATCCTTCCAACCTCTGTCTCCTGTGTCATGTGGCCTTCTTCCCTCTGTGTGTCTCTGTCCTTTCTTTTAAGGACACCAGTCACTGAATTTAGCGCTTACCCGATCCAGTATGACCCTCTACTAACTAGTTACATCTGCAAAGACCCCATTTCCCAATAAGGTCCCATTTACAGGGGTCAGAACTTGAGCATGTCTTTTCGGGGGACACGATCCAACGCAAACACTTACCCAAGACAGCACAGAGATTAAGTGGGAGGATGGAGATCCGAGGAGATCCAAGCCCAGCTCTGCCTGATTCCGAGGCTCCCCTGTGATCCAGGACCCTTTCCCTTGCTGTGCTCACCTGGCTGAGAGGCCGCTGCAACTGGCCAGGCCCTCAGGAACTGAATTTTGTCCTGGCCTAGGGTGCTCAGCCAAGCAGTGGAAACTGGGAGAGTAACCGAGGGCAACATGAGCGTGCTTCAGTGTTTAGCGCGGATGGCTCCAGGGAGGTGCCAGGTGCTATCTGGGAACGGGGCAGGGGTCAGGGCAGTTGTAACCCAAAAGGACACTAGCTCTGAGGCGGAAAGACAAGGTGGGTTGCGTGGGGCTCAGAGGAGGGCATTCCACTTTGCATAAGCAAAGTCCGGAAGGGGACACTGGTGGCCTGGCCTGGTGGGTGCCGGTTAGGAGGGATCCAAAGCTGAATGGTGAGCAGGCAGCCTCCCACCAGTGCATACAGCCCTCCCTCCACAGCCTACACTGAGGTGTTTGCTTTGAAATTGTTGCCAGTGAACATGAGTGGCTGGAAGGTGGGTGTTGGTGTTGGCACTGGGACATCCCACTCCATCCTGGACATGTCAACATCTCTTCAAGATTCCCCTGCAACGTGGGGATGGTGATCTTCACTTGGCCAACCTCAGAGGGGATTTCAAGGCTCTGAGAGGGACTCTGGCAGCATCTAGGCTTAGAGAAGACAGGAATATGTAAACAGTAGCTATACAGAAGAGACCTGGGAACGGGACCTTATTTGGAA
Source organism: Pongo pygmaeus (assembly GCF_028885625.2). Lineage (NCBI taxonomy): Eukaryota > Metazoa > Chordata > Mammalia > Primates > Hominidae > Pongo > Pongo pygmaeus. The sequence continues at coordinate 59,756,112 of NC_072394.2, forward strand.
ACAGGGTCTTTGCAGATATAATCAAGGTAAGATGAAGTCATAGTGAAATAGGCTGGGCCCAAATCCAGTATGACTGGTGTCCTTGGAAGAAGAGACACAGAGACATAGACAGACACAGACATGCAGAGAAAAGGTGATGTGATGATTGAAGCTGAGATTGGTGTGACATGGCTGCAAGCCAAGGAATGCCAATGATTGCCCAGAAGCCCAGGAGCGTGGAGAGAGGCTGGAACAGACTCTCCCTCAGAGCCTCCAAAAGGGACCAACTTCGATGGTCCCTTTTGGAGCTGATGCTTTGATGTTGGACTTCTGACCTCCAGATGTGTACGCGAACACATTTCTGTTGTTTTAAGCCACCCAGTCTACGCTATTTTGTTACGGCAGCCCTAAGACACGAATTCAAGTGTGAAGAAGGAAAACACTGCTGGCAGTTTCTATGAGGAGTGACGGGAAGATCTCACCAAGAAGGTGGGGGATGGCAGGCAGGTGCCTGGGAGGAGAGCCTTGCAGGTGCAAAGGCCCCGGGGCAGGCGCTTGGGGACCAAGAAGAGACATGAGGGCAGAGCAGCGTGAGTGAGGAAGACAGAAAGAGAAGGGCTGGCCGGGTGTGGTGGCTCACGCTTATAATCCCAGCACTTTGGGAAGCCAAGGTGGGCAGATCATTTGAGGTCAGGACTTTGAGACCAGCCTGGCCAACATGGTGAAACCCCATCTCTACTAAAAATACAAAAAAAAAGAAAAAAAATTAGCCAGGCATGGTGGCATGTGCCTGTAGTCCCAGGTACTTGGGAGGCTGAGGCATGAGAATTGTTTGAACCCGGGAGGTGAAGGTTGCAGTGAGCCAAGATCATGCCACTGCACTCCAGCCTGGATGACAGAGCTAGACTCTGTCTCAATAAAGAAAAAAGAAAAAAAAAAAAAAGAAAGACAAGGGCTCAGCAAGGGATCAGGGACCAGTTCATGCAGCAACGTGCAGGCCAAGTGTAAAGACGTAGATACTTGCTCCGAAATGTTAAAATAGTTCCTCGGCAGTTCTTCTTGTTTTAATATAACCGTTTTGAGATGTAATTTACACACTATTAAACTTACTCTTTTAAAAATGTACAGTTTAGTGTTTTTTAGGACATTCACAGGATTATGCGACCATCATTAGTATCTACTTTTCGAACATTTTCATCACCCCTCAAAGAAATCCTAGATCTTTACTATGAATTTTCTAAGAAGCAGAGGAGGTTTGAGAAAGAAGAGGCTTGAACTGACTTTCATTGAATAGGATCCCTGGTCCCGTGGAGCTGGGCATGAGTGATGGCAGGGTTGGAAAGAGCAGAGCCACCCATTCGTTGGTAGCCAGCTGCAATGATGCAGGTGAATGGTGGCAGTGGCTTTGACCAGGTGGCAGGTGGACGGGATGAAAAGGAATGCATTTTGAAGGCAAAGCCACTAAGATTTGCTGACAGATCAACTACGGGGGGGAGAGACAGAAAGAGACATGATAGCGACCCCCAAACTGAGCTCCCCCAAAGGCTGAGTTGCCATGAGAGGCAACGAAGAGACTGGGAGCAGCAGGTGAGTGTGGCGAGTGGAGGACTCGAATGGGCCAGATGTGGTCAGGATGCCGGTTACCCATACAGATGTTGAGATCGCTGGATATACTAGGCAGGTGTCAGGGAGAGGCCTAGGCAGGAGATGGAAACTGAGGAATCTTCAGGACAGGAAGAGGCTGGATGCGCTCACGAGGGAGTGAGTAAATATGCATAGAACAAACAGAGATCCAAGGATGCATCCTGGGGCCCTCCAGCATTCAGGAACAGCAAAGGAGACCTCGAAGGAACAGCCAGAGAGAGGTGAAGAAGGTTAACCGTGACTATCTCTGAGCTGTTGAATTATGGTTGATTTTTCCCCTTTTGTAACTGGCATTTATTACAATGAGAATGTGTTACTTTTATAAACGTCTCAAAACTAATTCTTTCTTATAAGTTGACTTCTTTCATACACACCCATGGGATTATCAGCTCAGCACCTCATCTCTAAGAATAGAAAAAGAACCTTCCCAAGAACCCCTCACCACCATTCACTTGGTGTCAGTAGAAGCAGCCATACTGTGTTATGATTCGAACTTCCTGCTTTCCTTTGATTGGTCCAGAGATGAGCACAGGATTCAAGCTGAACCAATCAGTATACTTCCCTGGGAAATACTCTTTTGGGATCTGCATAGTAGAATGTAAACCTTGGATGTTGCTGATGGCCATGAGAAGTTAAATAATCCAATCTTTTCTAGAAAGAAGAGAATGAGGCAGAGGTTCAGAGAGGAGAGGTGCTTGAGTCCTGATTCCTGGGTTCCCTTGGCCTGGTTGCATGCTGCTCTTGGAGCATTCTGTCAGATTCCCCTGTATCTGAAGCTGGTTCAGGTTGGGTTTCTCTTATTCAAGACCAATAAGCCTGGTAAACACAGCACCAGCCCACATTCATCCAAGAGCTATGTAGCACCCACCAAATGCTGGGCACCAGGGATAAGATCTAGGTTTTTGGCCTCCAGGAGTTTACATTTCAGTTGCACACAGACCTCCTGCCTCACAGACTTATGGTTTGGCCTTGGAGGTCCACAAAGCACTTCCCTCCACATTATCTCTTGATCTTCAGGACAATGCTATGAGATAGCTCAGAAGAAGAGACTGAGTTTCAACAGACCTGTCCCAGTCCACGGCTGTAAATGACAGGTTGCTTTTACCAAAAGTTCTGGATTCTTTCGACTGCCTCCTGACTTCCAGAACTTTTGAAGTTCTGGAAACTTCAAAAATATGGAAACACTTTCTCATATATTATCTTGGGCTTCCCAACCTTTCAGGAGGTGCTCCCTCTCCTGCTGACTCCTATGCTGTGCCAAATTCCAGGATCAGGCCGAGTCAGTACGTGCTGACTCACCAGTTGCTGGCTGGGCCTGGGTTGCATCAGGGGAGTAGATGTGCCCAGCTTCTCATCGGCTTCATGGTCCCCTCCCAGATCCCACTCACTAATCAGCAGTGTGGAGGTCACACCTTCACCACACCCACGGATTACAGTCGGAGCTGCCTGTCTAGACCCTGTTCCAGCTCCTTTGGGTCCCTATGACCCAGGCCCTAATCATGAACTGAAATGGAAATTGGAACGCCCATTCTCTGCTGCAAGTTGTAAGCTGAAAATCAGCCCAGGTGGTTAGGAGTGTCCAACTGGGTAGGTTCTCTTAAGTCTCAGAGATAGAGGATCTCCCCAGGCTGTGAGAGGAATGGAAGTAGTCCTAGGGGGTCTGGCTTTAGGAAGGTGTGGCCTGCTTTGTGAGATCTAGGAGGACAGCTAACCATCTTGTCCATCTTTGCTCGTGGCCCTACCCCACGGAGTGTCACCATCAACCTCTCTGCTCTCATGGAGCTCTCACTGGAGCTGGGGGGCCACAGGAAATAACACAATGATACATTTCACCAAAAGCTATGAAGACAACAAAGCCAGGGAGTGTGGAAAAGAATGGTTGGGAAGAGGGCCAGTGTGGATTTAGTGGTCAGGGAAAGTTTCCTGGAGGCAATGGTTTAGATCATGAGATCTAAATAACAAGAGGAGCCAGACTTGTGGCCATCTACAGGAAGAGCATCTAGGCAAGGGGGGCTGCAAGTGCAAAGACCTGCAGTGGGAGGGAGCTCAGAGTGTTGAGCCATGAGCAGCTCCACGTGGCTGGGATGAGGGAACCCAGGAACCATTCAGGGAGATGACGCTGGAGAGAGGGAGAGGAGAGGCCAAATGATGCACGGCTTAGAGGCCCAGGGAAGGAGACTGGGCTTCATTCTGAGGCAATGAGAAGCTACCGGAAGATTTCAGCACAGGGTGACAGTGGCCATGCCAACTCCCCTGGGAAGACTAAAACCGAGGGCCCGGAGAGGGACCACATTCCCACCAAAAGTTGTTATTTTCTGGGCTTTTTAATAGTAGCCATTCTAATCGATGCGAGGTGATATCTCACTGTGGTTTTTGATTTGCATTTCTCTGATGAGTAGTGATGTTGAAGCATCTTTTCATGTACTTCTTGGTTATTTGTATATTATCTTTAGAGAAATGTCTATTCAAGTCTTTTGCCCACTTTAAAATCAGGTTACATGATTTTTGTTGTTGAGTTGTAGTTCTTTTTATATTTGGATACTAACCTCTTATCAGATATATGGTTTACAAATATATTCTCCTATTCTGCAGGTTACCTTTTCTGATTGTGTCCTTTGAGGAAAAAGTTTTTAACTTTAAATTAGTCTTATTTGTGTATTTTTGCTTTCTTTGTCTGTGCTTGTAGTGTCATATCCAAGACCAAATTCATGTCATGAGGATTGCCCCCCTAATTTTTTTCTGGGAGTTTTAAACCTTTGGGTTTTATGTTTAGATATATAATCCCTTTAATTTTTATATGCAGTCTAAGATAAAGACCCAACTTCATTCTTTTGCACGTGGATATCCAGTTTTCCCAACACAATTTGTTGAAGAGACTGTCCTTTTCCCATTGAGTGGGCTTAGCATCCTGTTGAAGATCAGCTGAGTATACATATAAAGGTTTATTTCTAGACTGTTTATTCCATTCCATTTGTTTATATATCTGTCTTTATGCCAGTACCACACTGTTTTGATTACTGTGGCTTTGTAATATGTTATGAAATCGGGAAGTGTGAGTCATCCAACTCTGTTATTTTTCTTCAAAGCTTTTTGGCTATTCAGGATCCTTTGAGATTCCACAGGAATTTTAGGGTGATTTTTTTTTATTTTTGCAAAACATGCCATGGGGCATTTTGATAAGGATGGCACTGAATCTGTACTTGACAGCTTAAGAATTTAAGTCTTCCAATACATGAGCATGGGATGTTATACCATTCTTTTGTGTCTTCTTTAATTTCTCGCACAATGTTTTATAGTTTTCAGTGTACGAGTCTTTTACCTCCTTGGTTAGGTTTATTCTTAATATTTATTCTTTTTGATACTATTGTAAATGGAATTTTTAAAAAAATTCCTTTTCTAAATGTTCATTGATAATGTATAGAAATGCAACTGATTTCTGTGTGTTAATTTTGTATCCTGAAACGTCACTGAATTTATTTATTAGTTCTAACAGCTTTTTTTGTGGAATCCTTATGGTTGTTTACTTATGAGATTATGTCCTCTGTAAACAGGAACAATTTTACTTCTTCCTCTCTGATTTAAATGCTTTTTATTTCTTTTCCTTGCCTAAGTGCTCTGGCTAGAACTTCCAATACCATGTTAAACAGAAGTAGCAAGAAAGGCATATTTGCCCCGTTCTTGATTTTTGGAGAAAAAGGTTTCAGAATTTCAATGTTGGTTATGGTGTTAGCTGTGGGCTTTTTAGCCATAGCCTTTATTGTGTTGAAGTAGTTTTCTTCTATTCCTAATTTATTAAGTGTCTTTATCATGAAAGGATGTTGAATTTGTCAAACGCTTTTCTGCATCATTTGAGATGAGTAGGGTTTTTTTTCCCCTTCATTCTGTTAATATGGTGTATCACACTGATTTATTTTCATATGTTGAACCATCCTTTCATTCCAGGAACAAATTCCATTTGTTCATGATGTATAATCATTTTACTATACTGTTGAATTCAGTTTGCTGGTATTTTGTTGAGGATAATTACTTCAATATTCATCAGCGACATGAATCTCTAGTTTTCTTTCCTTGTAGTGTCTTTGTCCGGCTTGGTATCAGAGTAATGTTGACCTTATAGAATGAGTTTGGAAGTGTACTCTCCTATTCAATTTTTTGGAGGAGTTTAAAAAGGATTGGCAGTAATTCTTCAAGTGTTTGCCAGAATGCTCCAGTGAAGTCATCTGGACTTGGGCATTTTTGTTGCTGGGAGGTTTTTTATTACTGATCCAAAATCCTTACTAATATTAGTCTGTTCAGGTTTTCTATTCCTTCATGATTCAATCTATGTAGCTTGTGTGTTTCTAGGAATTTATTTATGAAAATCACAGGAAGTAGCAGATTATTCATTTCTGCTAAGTTATCCAACTCGTTGGCATAGAATGCATATTTTAAACAACTAGCAAACTTGTTGAAAATGCACATTCTTGAGTTCCCCCAAGAATATTGACTCATAGGTGTCCACTGGGGTCTGGTGGGGGGATGGTGCATTTTGAAGCTCTCCATCTAGGGGATTCTGACTTTCCCTGAGCAGCAGAGAATATCTCCCTGGCCCCCTAAGAATAGAAATCATGCTGTGCCTGCCTCCCCATTCCTTCCCTGCTTAGTCATACCTCTTCCACCTTAGATCTGAGTCCTCAGACCCCTGGAAGCCCACAGCCACAAAGTCATGTTTCTGTTACTTTGTCCCAATTTTCCCCTCTGGCTTAGACTTAAAATATCTGAATTATCCAGAACTCCAACTATCCTAGGGCTCGAATAACCTGGAATGTTCTTTCACACTCCTTTCCCATTGATCTGGAAAGTCTGAGGGTTTCCTCTGTACCTTGGGGATTCTCAAGAGGGAGGGATGCTTAGTGTCACCCCAGTATGGTGTGTGTGGATTTTTACCCTGCCAACTTTTAATCCTGTGGAATCAAGCATGGGTTCCTGGCACAGTGGCAATTTAGGAAATTTGTGTATCCATTTAATCAGAGCACTGTGTGCAGAGAAAGGCCAAATTCAGGGCCAAGTTGAGAATAAGAGGAATAAGTTTGCTTTCTGAGTTTTTCTCACTAGTCTCTCCAGAGAGACTCTCCTCTGTCCCCTCCTGCTTTACAATGCAATGTCCGCCCATTGGCACCCATCACTTCCTGAATTCTTAGTTCTTCATTTTCTCATTACCTGTTTCCCACACTGGAGTGTACACCTCCATGGAGGCAGGGAACACACCTGTCTTTTTCACCAGTGTATTCTCAGCACTATCCCGGGGCCTGGTGCATAGTATATGCTCAATAAATGTGTGTTGAATGAGAATACAGTGAGCAAATGCGCAGCTTTTGGTTTTTGTTCCCCTTCACTGAGCTTCCCATTGAAGCTGGCAGGGCACCTTTGGCAAAAGCCATCCTAGTGCTCTAGAGAGACAGCAGTGTCTTCATCTGGCTTAGCCTCCATTTTCTCAACTAAAAAATGGAGGCAATAAAATATACCTTGTAGGGCTCTTGTGAGGGTCAAAGGAGATCTCATCAGTAAAAAGTCCAAAAACTGACAGATACTGGAAGCTGTTGTCAAAGTGAATGAATGAATAAATAAATAAATCTGAAAGACAAAAGCCTCATTTTAAGCAGTCAGTCACTCTGGACAGTCTAATGCTCTCAGCCCCACCTTCTGGCTGCTCCAAGGAATAGAAGGATCATGGATGTTCCAGCATTCTGGCCTCTTGGAGGTCATCTGCCCCAAGTTGTTCCATGAAATGGGCCAGGTCAGATATGAGTCACCTGCCAAGGATGCCAAGTCCAGTGGATACCTCTCCAGCAACCAAACATCTACATGATCCAAGAGGCTAGCTCAGAGGCTGGGGGATGCTGCTTGAGACATTTTGCAGAGCATCTTCAGGAAAATGTCCAGCTGCTGTGCCCTCAGAGTGCTCTCTGCTCCCAGGTGAAATATTACAGCGTGGGCCAGTGTTGTCGTTAGCTCTCCAATCAAGCCATGAGTACACTCACCTCGGAGCCTTTGCATGTGACATTTTTCCTGCCTGGGACACACTTCCCATGACCTCAGCTTAAATGTAGCCTCCTCTAGGAAGCATTCATTGATCCCTCCAGCCCCAGGCTGAATCAGGGCCCCTGTGCATCCCATACCACAGATTTCTAACTGCCTGGGGACCTGAAGAACCGAGCCTCCCGTCAGTTATGAGAACTGCTGGTGCCATCATGAAGGTCACTGTGAGATCCAGGCTCTGGGGTCAGGCAGCCCTGAGAGTGAATCCCTGCCCATCACTTCCTACCTGGGAGATGCTGGGTACCACCGTGACCTCTCCAAGCCTCAGTCTCCTCTCAAATGGGGCAGGTGATTTCTACCTGGGATGTACACAGGATGCCACCAAGCATCGAAGCCTCAGCAGCACCTGGCACACGTGTGTCCTGTTTGTCCTGTAGGCAGGATCACAGACAGCAAGGTACCCGTCACCCACTCCTGCCCTGGAACTTCAGCTTCATGAAATCTAGATTCTTGGGGCTAACACTGGTGAATTTTTAAAAGATGCAACAAGCCTGGATTTACTAAATGTGAAGTTCCAGGGTGGGATCTGGAGTGTGTGCACATTTGAGGGGAGTTCCCACCAGGAGCCCAAGACTGGATGTCCTATGGCCAGGCTCCTGTCTGGTCTGCGTGGTCCTTAATCTCAGTTTTCTGTGCTGAGAACACCAGGATGTCCACCCGCCTGCCAAGGGCTCTCTGCCAGCAGTTGCCAGGAGGGCTCTGAAGTCATACCTGTGGACATGTCCAGGTGCCCTCTGCTGCTCACTTCAGTGAAGCCTAAATGTGGCTTCGTGAGCATCCACAGACGCTAGGCAGCCAAGAGCTTCCAGAAACAGACATGGGTGTGGGAGGGCAGGGCAGGGACCTGGTTCTGCACACAGACACACAGGTGGGGTCCTGTGCATGCAGAATTTTCCCCTTCCGTGACTCCCAGACTTGGGGGACCCTGAAGACTTGGGGGTTGAAGTGGCACTAGGGGACACTGACAGAAGGTAGTGGTTTTGCAAGAGACAGCTGTCCCTCCGAGACAGGTGGGCTGTCATGCGGCCAGCAGGATCCCATCCCCTTTTCTCCCAGGTCACCCCAGCACTCTGTATGGGCCCGTGAGATGCTGAGTGACGTTGATTTCTTGAGCACCCACCTAGCCCAGGCACTGGGGCTAGAGCAGTGAACACAGCTGACAAGATCCCTCCCTTTAGGGGGACAGATGAAAAGTCATCAAGAAAGCTATGTGAAGCGTGAGGAGCACCAGGTGGCAGTGAGGGCCACGGAGGCGGATGGAGCGAGGGGAGGAAACAGAAGTGCAGGTGCTGCTCCAAACAGAGCGGCTGGGGTGGGGAGGCCAGGAGGGGAGCTGGTGAGCATGTGGCGGATGCAGGGCAAGGGGCTCTGGCTGGCCCAAGGGGATGGCACGTGCAAGGCCCTTAGGCAGGCAGGGCCAGGGATCTGGGGGCAGGGAGGGGCCACTGTGGCTGGAACAGAGCAGGCGAGGGGATCACGGAGGAGGTGAAGTCAGGCTGGGGGAGGGGAAGGATTTGGCAGACAGAGCGGGGACCTTGGGGTTCACTCTGAAAGGAGGGCATCCCCTCTAAGGCCGAGGTTGCTGGGGATGCGTCTGTCCCTCACAGTCTCAAAAGTGTTCCCGATGTCCCTGAGGGTCTGAGTGGTCACGAGACTCTCAGGGAGACCTCCTGCTGAGTAGGTCTGAGTGTGAGATGCGTGCATGTGCACACAGCGTGTAACACGAGTGAGTGTGAATGTATGTGAGTGTGCGTGTGTATGGGTATACATGTTAGTGTGTGTACACACCTATATGTACATGTACACGTGTAAGCATACGTGAGGGCATGTGTGAGTGTGTGCATGTGAGTATTTGAGTGCACATGCATGTGTACATATGAGTATGTGAGGGTGTGTACCTGTATGTGAGTGTAAATGTGTGTGCATCCATGTGTGCATGTGTGTGTGCATGTGAGTGCGTGTGTGCAGATGTGAATGTGTGTAGGTGCGTGTGTGTGTGCATGTGTGCATGCGTGTGCTTGTGTGCATGTGTGTACACGTGCATGTGTATGCGTGTGTGTGCGTGTGTGTGCACACACGTGTGTGTACATGTGTGCGTGTACGTGTGTGCGTGTACGTGCGCACGTGTGTGCGTGTGTGCATGCGTGTGCATGTGTGTACACGTGTGTGTACACGTGTGTGTATGCGTGTGTGTGCACACGCGTGTGTGTACGTGTGTGCGTGTACGTGTGTGCGTGTACATGCGCACATGTGTGTGCGTGTGTGCGTGTGTGTGCAGAGAGGCACTGGGGAGTCTGGGTAAAGGGGCTGCAGGAGTTCTGCAATCACACCCGTCACCCTAATACCTCAGTGCAGATTTTCTAAGATCAAAGACATTCCCCTAAATAGAACTACCCAAATCAGAAAACCCTGCCTTGATATAACTCTGTAGCCTCCAGGCCCTGTCCAAGTTCCACCAGCTGCCCCATGAGTAACTTTTATAGCAGTTTCTTCCCATCCAGGATCAGATGCAGGCTCAGGCATCGCCTTACTTGCCACATCCCTTGGCCTCCTGTCATCTGAGCGACGCCCCGGCCTTCCTTTGTTGTTGGTGACACTGGCCCCTTTGCCAAGGGCAGGCAGGGCATCTGGCCCCGTCCTCACTGTGGCTGCTCTGCTGCATGTCCCACTGTATCCAGGCTGTCTGCCTGGATTCATTTGCAGTGTGTTAATTACATCCCCACAGTGGCTTGAATGGTGGCCTCCAAAAAGATGTGTCCATGCCCTAACCCAGAAGCCTGTGACTGTCACCTGATTGGGAAAAGGGTCTTTGCGGAAGTAATCAGGTTAAGGATCTTGAGATGAAACTATCCTGGGTATCTGGATGGGCCCCAAGTCCAGCACCAAGCGTCTTTGTAAGACACAGAGCAGAGACAGAGAGGAGGCGACAGCCGTGTGAGGACAGGCAGAGACCTGAGTGAGGCCACCACAGCCAAGGAACGCTGGCAGCCACCAGAGGCTGGGAGAGGCAAGAAAAGAGCCTCTCTCGGGCCTCCAGAGGGAGCGCGGCCCCACTCAACCTCGGGCTTCTGGCCTCCAGAACTGAGAGTCTCCCTTGCTGGAGCCCAGCATATGTTGTCAGCGGTAGGGGAGCTGACCTCTCCTACCCAAGGCCACCCAAATGCTAGTAGCTTCTCCCACCCACCCCCGGCCAAGGCCAGAAACATTGGATGCCTCAAGATGTCTTGACATATCCTAGGCTGTGGCGGCCACCCCAAAATGGGAAGTTGTTTTAAGCCCCTCTGTGGATGGTGACTTGTCGCACAGCCCTGGGATATCCGTACAACCTCTACTTTCTCTCAGGTCGGTTCTACGGCCACTCTTCCTATAATGCCATTCACAAAGGTGACAATTCAGTCCTTGACTGTCAGCAAACAGTCCCGCTCCCACAGTCTGAGGCCACGTGTCTTTGGATGAGGGGGTGTCTTCTCCATCCAGAGGAGTGACCGGGGGAGGAGACCATGATGGTAGAGCTGCTGGGTGACAGAATGGACAACTGGCCTGGGAAAGACTCCGTTTCCTATTTTGGGGTGGCCGTCACAGCCTGGGATATGTCAAGACACCTTGAGCCATTCAATGTTTCTGGCCTCCACCACGGGTGGGTGGGAGAAGCCACTAGCATTTGGGTGGCCCTTGGGTGAGGAGAGGCCAGCTCTCCTACCACTGACAACATGTGCTGAGTTTTAGGCCAGGCTGGGCCCCAGCAGGGCTCAGAACAGGAGGTGGGGGGTGGGGGCAGCTTCCCCAATTCACGCACATCCTGCCACCTGACAGTCACAAGGCGGGGTGGCGACTTCCTGCTGGCAGTGCCAAGGTGCGGACACTGGGGCCTCACAGCAGGCTTCTCCACTGTATCAGGAGGAAGCGGGTTCAGCTGGGAGCAAGGAGATTTGCAGACCCTCAGGGGCTGGATTTCCCAAGGCTCTGTACCCAGGTAGGGGGCACACAGGGACACCATCCTTGGCCTTGCAAAGCCTGGATTCATCTTGCACGTCACCCTTGGATCCCCAGGAAGATCCTGCCTGGGGGTGGGGTGTGGGGTTCAATCTGTTGTGGGGCTGACCTCAGCTGCACTGGGACAACCATGTGGCTTCAGGCAGGGGCTCTTTCTTCTCTGCCTTCTTTTACTCATTTTGTTTTTAATTTTAATTAAAAAAAACATAAAAAGCTTTAATGAACTATGGGAAGTGTTTCTTTTGTACCATAAAGAAGAGCTGGTAGAGTCCCTGGGGCGGGGGACGGGGTGGCCTCCACTTTGGGGCAGGGGATGGGGTGGCCTCCATTTTATGGGAAATTCCCAGATTTATTGTGAGCATCAAAGCCAGGGAGGTGCCTCTGTTCCAGGGCCCATCTCCATCCAGATGCCCGTGGCCCGTAGCATTGTCATCGGGTCATCATTTAACTTGTCCACTCACTTTGTCCCCACCCCAACCTCAAGATGAGACCCCACTGTGCAGGAGCCTGTGCTGAGTGATAGCAGTCAGTGGTCCTGACAGAAGCAGCTTGAGGGACAAGTGGGTCGTGTGATGCTTTCAAATACCATCTCAAAGAATGGTGTGTGTGCATTGAACATCTACTACATGCACCCTTGCACAGCCTTCCTGAGAAGTCTGATACCAGGATGCTTTCAGTGGCAAAAACCAGAAACTGCCATGCCCATCATCTTAAATCCTCAAGAAGTGTGTTACCTCCCTCCCCAGAGGCCTCAGGGCAGCCCCAAGCTGGTGAATGCAGCAGCCCAAGCAGCCTGGAGGAGCCAGGTGCTTTTCACTTTTCCACTCTGCCACCCCAGACTGGCTCCCTCATGGTTTCAGGACGGCTGTTTTGATTTCAGGGGGTGGAAAAAGAGGATCCTGGCCTTTTGGGGCCTTTTGATCAGCGAGGACACCTCTCCCAGGAGCTCCCATCAGATCTTTCCTCACCCTTCATTGGCCAGAACTGGGTCACATGCCCATCCCGAAACCAATCACCATCAATAGGACCCGGAGTACCACGATTGACTCACAGGAACCGGGACTGGCACCTGTGCTCCGAGGGGCTCATGGGCCTGACAGCTGGACCTGGAGCTACATCAGGGGCCGTTAGAACACAGGAAGGCAACCAAGGGTGCCTGCCGCCATGACCTTGTTCCATCCTTGAGTAGCAAGCACATCTGTGAGCATGTGTTAGGTCCACAGGCTCAATAGTAACATACAACGGGAGCAACCCCTCGGGTGGGCGGCAGCACTTCCGAATCCCCACTCCTCACCAGCTGTTCATCACCAGAAATATAGCTGAGTCTTCCAGCGCAGGACGCTCTGCCCACCCAGGCCATTCTCTAGTGGACAGACCTGCCTCCTTTTAGTCTAGCCCTGGGATCTTAACTGGGGATGATTTTGCCCCCCCGGGGACAGTAACTGATGTCTGGGGACATTTTTGGTTTTGCTGACTGGGAGGGAAGATTGCTAGTGACATCTCGTGGGTGGAGTCCAGGGATGCTGCAGATGCCCCACAATGCACTGGCCGCCCCCACCGTGAGTTACCCAGCCCCGAAGGCTGATGGTGCCGTGGCTGAGAAAACTGCTCTAGCCCAGGGTTTTGCCATTACAAAGTCATGCTCACGAATGCATGAATGCTGTTACTTATGGACATTTCAGGAGATTTTCAAAAATCGTGTTAACAGAATGCAAATTTTAGCATCAGAACGTAAGATCCAGCTTTACGGCAACTTTGCTGTCTCAGGGGCTCCCTGAAGAAATCCTGCACTGTCTCACTTCTCACATAGCCCGTGCAAAGCTGCCGTCTAGGTGGAAAGCTCTCCCCACCCCAACCCCGGCCCCTTTGCCATTCCCTTCTATCTGCCCACACCTTTCAGGGCTTGGCTGAGAGGCCTCTTCCTTCAGGAAGGCATCCCTGACCTCTAGACCTCAGTGGTCCTAGTGCCACCTGTGCGTGCTCCCTGGTCACGTGTCTGCTGTTGAACAGCCACGCCCGCCGTAGCCTCCCTGTGGCCTTGCTCCTGCCCTTCCTTCAAGGGAGTCTGTGCGCATGCTGGGCTGTCTTTGCAAGCTCCCACGCCACCTACCTGCCAACCAGGTGACTTGAGAGGGCTGATGAGAGCTCACCCTGCTGCACCTCTCTCTATGATCAGACACACACCTGCTCCACATTGAGACTCAAAAGCACAGGCTCTAGAATTGTTTTTTTTATAATGATTTATAAAAATAACATAAATCAAAAATTACTGCTGGGAAGCTGTCCATTTCCACACACATCTGTACCTGTGGCTTTGTGCATATAAGGCTGACTCACAGGCTGCCACTGAAATCCTCTGGAATAAAATCAGGTTGGCATTTCTTCTATTCAGCACTGTACAAAATAAACCCAGGCAAGACAGGAATCAGGAGGCTTTTAGCTACAAAGGAACACACTTCTACCAGAGATGCTTTTAATAAAACAACTCTTTATCATTTTCATCACGAATCCAGAGGAGGGTGGCAGTGCCAGGTTGCTCGCTGATGGACTCAGTGACATTATCAGAGACCCAGGATCCTTCTGCCCTCCACATATCAAGTTTGGTCCTAAGGCTCATCCTCCTCATGGTGCATGAGGGTTTCACCAGCTCCAGCCATCACCTCCTCACTAGCTATGTCCAGATGTAGAGAAGAAACATTTCCTTCTACAGTCTCCTTTAAGACTAAGGAAACCGCTTCCCAAATTCCTTCTGTGGACGTCCCCTCTGGACTTATGAACTTCAGCCTGTGTCTCTTCCTAACGACACTTAGCAAAAGGGATTGATTGCTCTGATTGGCTAAGACCAGGAGTGGCAAACAATGGCCCGGGGCCAACTCCATCCGCCATCTGCTCTTGTAATAGCCACATCCTTGTGCTCGCTTGTAGTCTATGGCTGCATTCACACTACAGTATCAGAGATTATATGCCTAAAGTATTTACTAGTTGGTCTTTTACAGAAAAAGTTTGCCAGCCCTGGTTTGGACTCAGATGGATGACCAGGACAGGACAGGGCCATCCGTGAGCACATAGAGAAAGGGGTTTGGGTCGGGGGTGGAAGCATTCGGGTGGGAACACAGAGGTATCTGGTTCAAATCTGGCTTTGCCTCTGACAAGCCATGTGTCCCTGGGGACCCCCTAATCTCTCTGAGGCTTAGTTCCTCTGTCTGTAAAAAGTCAAACCTTTCACCGTTTCTGTGTGGATTAAACAAGGTAATAGACACAAAGCACCTGGCACAGAATAGACCCTAAGCGTTATGTTCCTTTTAAGCCTTGCCTAATGGATTCTATGCTGTTAGACTCACCCCAAAAGAGAGACTGCCACAGGGATTTGCGGTTTGCTAATTGGAATCCAAACATTGCTTCTGCTGTTACAAAAGCCAAGTTACCCAAAGCAGAATTGGTTTTAGGAGCTTTTTTGAAATTAGAAAGAGCTGTCAATAAAAACTCCAAAGGAGACTTGTGCAACTGGTGATCGTGGGTGGGAAGGGGTGGACGGGATGTCTTTTCTCGAGGGTTTTAGGATCCAGGAGTGTTTTGCTCCCAGAGATCTTTGTTGTTCGCTGCATGTTAAGGCAGGGGGCTGAGCAGGAAGTATCGCTGAAGATGCCCTGGTGACACGCATTGAAGGCTGGGGTCCCCAACTCCATGCCCTGAGAACCTCCTGTAATATCCCGGCCACCCCCTATTTTGGAAGAAAATGGCTACCAAACAAAATGTTTTCATTAAGTCATTAATTTTATTTGTTTTTTTTTTTTAAACCGATCAAAAACATATGTATTAGCCAATCTGGACTTCTGTTGAGACCAGAAAGCAAGAGACACAGGGTAAAAAGAAGAGGCTGTGGGTCTAGACAGACCTGAGTTTGCATCCTGGTTTTCCACTTTGACTGTGTACACCTGGGGCAGGAGACCTCAGGTCTCCAGACTCACTTTCCCCTTCGGTAAAATGGGGATCAGAACAGCACCTCCTTGCTAAGGTTCTTGAAAAGATTTGATAAGCCCAGTTAAGAGGTAATATGATGATGCAGGAAGAGCGTCAGGACCTGGTGTAGATGCTCAACAAATGTCAGAGACTATGTTTTCTAGTATATATACGGCTCCAGCACTGCAAGGCAAATACTAATGCCATTTTTCAAAAGAGGATACCAAGACTCAGAGAGGTAAAGTAATCGGTTCTACATCACACAGCCAGGAAGTGACAGAGCACAAGTCTGGGTGGCTCCAGGACACCAGTGAGTAGATAGCAGGCTACTTGACCACTGGACAGTGACCAGGAGACCCACTGAGTGGCCATGATTCCTGCCTGAAGCAGAGCCAGGGGTTGAGTCAGGGCTGCCTCACTCTAGGAGGTGGCCTTCTATTAATAGCAGTGTTGACAACAGCCTCTAGGTGCACATGCCTGAGCCCACCCCAAAGTGGGGACCAGGAAGATCCCCAACCCCAGGGGAACCAGGAAGAGGCTGCCCCAAGCAGCCACAGGGCACCCTGGAGGACCCCCCCCGCCCCCGGCAGCCAGCAGAGGGCAGCAGCCACCTGTAAGGGAGGAGGCCCTTGGGTTGACAAGCAGGAGAGGGGCTGCCCGGCGCCAGGTGTCCCTGCCTGTGTCCTGACAAAGTAACAACAGTGGGGACCCTCACTGTTCTGACGAGGTGCCGGGACAGTCCCTTTGGAGCAGGCACTGCTGCTATGACCAGGCCTTTCACAGAAGGTGTCTAAGTGGTGCGGCACCGGTAGGGGGCAGGACCCACGCCCTGACAACCTCCCCACCCCCGGGGCTCCTTGCACTTCCAGCAGATCGAGGCAGGAACCGTGCAGGTGCGCACAGCCCGGGAGCGGGGATCCTCCGAGGCCAGCACAGCTCATACCTGTTTTAGAGACGCAGGAGCTGAGATTCAGAGTGGGAAGTTATCTACCCAGTGTTATTCACGGAATAATGTCCAGAGCCTGTGAATATGTCACTTTACATGGCAAAGGGGACTTTGTAGGTGTGATTCAATTAAGGATCTTGGGGTGGGGAGATATTCCCAGGTTAGCTGGGTGGGCACACTGTGATCCCTTATAAGAAGGAGGTAGGAGGGTCAGAGTCACACCGAGGCCATGTGACAGGGCAGCGGAGGTTGAAGTGATGCAGGGAGAGACTCCACCGGCCACCACTGGATTTGGGGAGGGCGGAAGGGGCCACAGGCCAAAGAGTGTGGTGGCTTCTAGAAACTAAAAAGGCCAGGAAATTGGTTCCCCCCAAAGCCTCAGGAAGGGATGCAGTCTGCCACTCCTTGATTTTAGCACAGTGAGGCCCACTTCAGACTTCTGATCGCCAGACTATGAGATGAAGTGTTGTTTTAAGCCACCAAGTTTGGGACAATTTGCCACAGCAGCAAGAGGAAACGAATGCACTCAGGTGCTCCTGCCGCACACACTCACAGTTTCACAAGCTCATGCAGCTCCAGACCCACACACCTCCACCACCACACACACCGCCATGCATACACACCTCCACAGACACCTCCACCCACACACACCTCCACCCACACACAGCTCCACCACCACACACACATCTACCCAAGCACAGCTCCACCCACACACAGCTCCACCTGCACACACCTCCACCCGCACACAGCTCCACTCGCACACACCTCCACCTGCACACACCTCCACCCATACACACACACCTCCACCCACACACACACACCTCCACCCGCACACACCTCCACCCGCACACACCCCTCCACCCACACACACCTCCACCCGCACACACCTCCACCCCCACACACACACCTCCACCCACACACACCTCCACCCGCACACACCTCCACCACCACACACACCTCCACCCACACACACACCTCCACACACACACCTCCACCACCACACACACCTCCACCCACACACACCTCCACCCACACACACCTCCACCACCACACACACCTCCACCCACACACACACCTCCACACACACACACCTCCACCCACAGACACACACCTCCACTCACACACCTCCACCCGCACACACACCTCCACCCACACCTCCACCCACACACACCTCCACCCGCACACACCTCCACCCACACACACCTCCACCCACACACACCTCCACCCACACACACCTCCACCACCACACACACCTCCACCCACACACACACCTCCACACACACACACCTCCACCCACAGACACACACCTCCACTCACA
This sequence comes from Pongo pygmaeus, assembly GCF_028885625.2. Lineage (NCBI taxonomy): Eukaryota > Metazoa > Chordata > Mammalia > Primates > Hominidae > Pongo > Pongo pygmaeus. The sequence goes on from NC_072394.2 coordinate 59,774,030, forward strand.
CACCTCCACCCGCACACACACCTCCACCCACACCTCCACCCACACACACCTCCACCCGCACACACCTCCACCCACACACACCTCCACCCACACACACCACCCATGCACACACCTCCACTGGCACACACTACTCCACCTGCGTGCGCCTCCCACCTGCGTTCACCCTCCACCTGTGTTCGCTCCCCACCCACTCATGCCTCTCCACCCGCAAAAGTGTGAGTGCTGAGGCCGGGACTCAACCTGAGCCGCTGGCTCTGGATTACTGGGTCCTGCCAGGCTGGCCAGGCCTGGTCACAGGCTGGGTCCCAGTCAGCAGCTCTTTACCTCAACAAGGAGAAGGTTGGGAGGTCGCTGGGATTGTCATTACTTGTCCATATTAGTCAGGGTTCTTACCCTTCCCTCATCTCTTTTCCCATCCCCATGCCTCCCATTCATTCATTCATTCATTCATTCAGTCATTCCTTTTCTCAACAAATACATATTTACTAAGCACTTAACGACGTGCCAGGCAATACAGTACTGAACAAGGCAGTCTGATGAAGGAGGCCGACACAAGCCCCGAGAGGGGGTGATGTGGCATCATGGAGGGCTTCCTGGAGGAGAGAAAGTTGTAATGACGAGATGCCAGGCAGCCAAAGCAGAGAGGGGTTCATTGAACTACCACAAATGAGGCACTCGCCATGCTAGCGGGCTGGCAGCTGGATAAAGTGATGTCCTCCGGGACTCAGGTCCAGTAGAGAAGTCAGGCACAGTATGGGGGGTGCTGGGACGTGGACCCCCCAGGAGACTGGGGAAGGGGAGGAGACAGAGGTTACAGGAGGAGCCCGGGGAGGACAGCGTGGCGAGAGCATAGGCTCGGGGGCACAGCGGGGTCACATCCTCGCTAGCTATGGGGCCGGGGAAAGTAACGGATTTCAGCTCCGAGTCTGTTTCTCATCTGTGAAACAGGGGTGCAGTGAGTGTCCCTGCACTTGACTCGCAGTGCGCGCTCAGTGAACAGCTGCTGGGTGGCGAGTCACGGGTATGCAGGCCCGCTCGGCAACCACAGTTCTGGCTGCATTCTCAGGACCTGCGTGTAGCGAGCGACCCCGCACGAGCTTGCCCTCCACACGAGAGCTTGCCCTCCGCAAGGGCCTGCAGAGAGAGCCGCTCCCCTGCACGCTTCTTGCCACCGGCTGAGAATATGCTGAGCACCCACCAGAGGGCGTCCGCACTCACTGTGCCCCCCGCCTGCGCTCTCACAGTTGACAAGGGACACGCGGGCACGCGCGCAGCCTCATGCTCACACACTCACACGCATCCAGTCCCTCACACACTGAAACACATATTCACACACATGCTTGCTCACACACAGACCCCTCCACATTCACTTACACACTCATACAGATGCACGCTCCAACATGCAGGCTCGTGCACACACACTCAGAAACACTGTCACACACACCCCTTTCCACACAGCCAGCATGCCAGGACAGGCCTGTCATCCCCCTGAGAGTTGCCTGTGCCCTACCCAAGGTGCCCCGCAAGAGCCCTGCCCTGAGCGGTGACCCCAGATCCTCAGACTTGCTGGGAGGGGTAGGGATCTGCCAGGTGGCAGTAACATCCCTAGAGGCCTGCGAGTTCTGCCAGGGCCAGAGGGCAGTGAGGGTCCCCAGGACAGGACACGCCCCGGCAGGGATCAGTCAGTCCAGCTGGGAGGACCCCCCTCTGACCCCTCCTCCACGAAGGCCCAGCTGGAGAATAAGCACAGGCACACACACTTCCAACCCACCGCCTGCATCCATTACAACCACCCTTCCACCCGCACAGACTTGCTGGGAGCCGGGAAGATGCCAGCCTGCTTTTCTGCTCTCCCTCCTTCAATCCGCACTGGGGCCTAGGGAGCAGCTGCTGTTGTGATGATGCCCGCTTTACGGAGAGGAAACTGGACTCCAGGGTATGGGGGCTGCCAAGAGTGGCACAGGAACCGAGCCGGTGGGAATCCGCACCAGCCTCCTGACCCTCCCCTCTTGGGTTCCCTGAGTTGGTGGGAGAGCACCCAGCCCCTGGGCAGGAGGCCAGGTGCCCGGCTGCCCAGGCCTGGGAGGGGCAGAGCCCTGCCCACCTGGAGTGGACACGGCACTCCAGGAGGGTGACAAACTCACTGGACCTTGGACAGGCATGAGGGTGGGGGTGAGTGATTGTGTAGGAATATTTGTGGGGAGGTGCTCGTCTCTCCACACTGTGAAACAGATGCTCAGAGAACTCCCCACGAGGCTGGTGGGAGGGTGGGTGCGGGAGGGGAATGCCTGCGTGACGTAGAAATAATGACTCGGGCAGTGCGATGGCTCATGTCTGCGGGCACCTACGTGCAGGCTGTACTCCTCGTGTACACATCTATTAATTTGTTTAGCCCTGATGGCCACCCTATGAGGCAGGCACTATTGCCATCCCCCTTTAAAGAGGGGAAACTGAGGCACAGGGCAGTTAAGTCAGGGTCCTGCCTGAGCTAGTGAGCAGCAGAGCCAGGGTGCAGACCTGAGGAGCTTCCCTCTAGAGCCAGAGCTTCCTCTGTCACAGATGGCCATGAGCCTGGCGGCGTAAAACAACACCCACATGTCACCCTACAGCTGAGGTTGGATGCCAGCAGTGCCCTTCTCTTTTCTGGCTGCTCCGAGGCCTCATCCCCATTTTCATCTCTCAGAGTGCATTTCCCTTGCATCCCCAGTCCCTTCTCCCTCCGTGGCTGCTGCTGTGTCCCCATCTGCGTGCTCCTTCCCTGTGTCTGTCTGTGGGCGTCTCTGTGCATCTCCATACATGTTTCTGTCCCCACCCCACCTCTGCCCTGCGCTGTCCAGTAGAGGAGTGGAGCAGGATGGCCAGGCCCTCCCATGTGGACAGATCTTGCCGTTCCTCATGGAAATTCAATGTCCCTGGGCCTCAGATCTCCCTTCAATGTGGACCAAGCCTGGGTCTTGCTGTGTCTCCAGGTATACCAGCTGCAGCCGCCTAACCTGAGACCCTGCTGAGGGGCTCAGCCCTGATCTCTGGGGCACCCTCTGCCCAGCTGTTCTATCCCCCCCTTGGTTCCTGCCTGGTCACCCTCACCTCAGCCAGTGACACCCCCCACCCGCCACTCAGTAGAAGCCTCAGGCCTTCCCTGCAGATGAAGGGGAGGGGGGCAAAGGGAGGCCTGGAATCAGGGGGTTGTAAAATCGTGTCCTGGAATTTGCTGGAAGCAGAAAACCCCCCATAAAAGTCTTTGGATCCCTCATATTCAGTTTCACGAGCCAGTCATCCGGGAAATGGCTAAGAGCAGATCAGCATCAAAGCAGCAGCCTCTGCTCCCCCAGTCCCAGCCTGGCGGGGCGGTCAGGCATGGGAGAGGCCGGGGCCTGGCCACCGAGCCTGTCCTTTGCTTGTGGCTGCGAGATGCTGGGTGGCCATGTGCAGCTCAGGATGACTGTCTTGGGTGGGTGGCCCTCCCAGCCAGGCCCATGAGTAGTCTAGAAGACAGGACAGAGACCCGGGACCTCCGCCTCTGTGGGCACACAGAACCCGGTGGCCCGCCTCAGGCTTGGCCAGAACCCTGACCTGGGTTGCACCCCTCATTTCCCTCCACAGCAAGTTCGTCCCACACTGGGTTTCCTCACCAGAATAAAAGTCCCCACTGCTCAGATCACCCGGGCAGCTCCTGATGGGTGAGGACACGATGGGGCAGGTGAGAAGTAAGCAGGTGCTAGAGCAGGCTGAGAATCTTGGCTAAACAAATTCATTCATTCATTTAAGAAAGTATCTCTTGAATGCCGGCTAGGAACAATGTTCAGTAAGCCTGGGCAGGTGGGGCTAACAACACCTGCCTCGTGGGGTTGCTGCATGGATTAATTAATTGCTCAGGCTCAGTTCAAACCTCAGCTCTACCACTTACTAGATGGGGTATTGAGATGCTCAATTTGACGCATGAACCCGGTGAGGTGGCAGTCCCCTGTTATTCAACCAAACACTCATCTAGGTGTTGCTGCAATGGCGTTTAGTAGATGTGATTAAAGCCTGTCATCAGCCGACTTTAAGTAAAGGTTGGCCTGGATGACCCGGCAAGCCTGATCCAGTCGGTGGAAAGGCCTTAGAGCTGGTGGAGGCTCCCTGCAACGGAAGAAATTCCTCCTGTGACAGCAGCCTGAGCAGTGCCCCAGAGACCCAGCCTGTCCTCCACGATTCCCAACTTGCCTGGCCAGGCCCCACCATCGCCTAAGCCAACTCCCTGCAATAAATCCCTGAATATCTGCCTCCTACTCGTTCTATTTCTCTGGTTGAACCCTGACTGATACAGGGGCACTGGGCAAGTTATTCAGCCATAGTTTCCCCAGCTGCAAAATGGGAGTAACAATCTCTTATCAAATTGTAGTAAAGAGAGTGGGATCTACATAAAGACCATCTGATCACTTTCTAGAACATACTAAGCTACTTCCTGCCTCTGAACCTTTGTGGTTGCTGTTCCTTTTACCTGAAATGCCTCTGGCTTTCTGTGTGATGGGCTTCCATCTTTCAGAACTTGCTTAAAGGTCACCTCCTCCAGGGAGCTCTCCCTGACCACCCTGGCCAAAGTAGCTCTCTTTCCATTACTCTTGGTCGGATCACTCTGTTTAATTCTTCTGTTGCCCTTAGCATAGTTGAATTATTTCATTGATTATTATACCGATGGATTCAGATGCATTTATATAACTTGGTCAACTTGTTTATTGCTCATCTCTTCCTCTGACCTGATGTTTCTCAATCTTTTTTTTTTTTTTTTAATTAATGTCTCCCCTTCCCCTGGGAAGCTTTTTATTTTACTTTAATTTTTTTTGTTTTTTTTTGAGATGGAGTTTTGCTTTTGTCACCCAGGCTAGAGTGCAATGGCATGGTCTCGACTCACGGCAATCTCTGCCTCCCGGATTCAAGGGATTCTCCTGCCTCAGCCTCCTGAGTAGCTGGGATTACAGGTGCCCCCCACCACGCCCGGCTAATTTTTGTATTTTTAGTTGAGACTGGGTTTCACCATGTTGGCCAGGGTGGCCTCAAACTCCTGACCTCAGGTGATCCTCCTGCCTCAACCTCCCAAAGTGTTGGGATTACAGGCGTGAGCCACTGCGCCCAGCCAGGGAAGCTTCTTAGACATTTTTTTCGTATTCATCTCCCCATAAAGTGCTAATGCCACACACACACTGTCTACCTGTTTACCCACCATACGTATGTCTATGCTTCCACATAAAAACACAAAGATTCCTTTTGCCCCTCAAGAGCCCACTGTCACTCCCCATCAGCCCCTGCATGTTCCAGCCCCTCAGTACTCATAACATGGTCCAGGACAGTCGCGTTGGAGTCCCAGGAGCGGGTTAGAATGATGGACTGCCCTGTTGCGTGGCATTAGCCTCCATTTTAACAGGGTCGCGTGACCCATGCCCATGTCACACTTTGGGAGGAAATGCTCCAGACTTTACAGTTTTCCTTGTTCATCCTGGGACCCCAGAGCCTCACTCAGAGCCTGGCACACAGACACTCTATATACGTGTGTTCCAAATTCTCGTCCCCTTCCTCTCTGTTACCTCTTTCACCCCCCGCTTCTCCAACAGAAATAGGGCTGCCTTAAGGCCCAAAGCCACAGATATGAAAGACCAGAGACTCGGAGGTCTGAATCACCCAAGTCTACACCACCTGCCTCCAGGCTGTGAGCAGAAACCTCTGCACAGGAGGAAGGGCAGGCACCCGGTCCTTTCCACGTGCAAGATACGGGCACGTGTTTTCACCTCAGCACCATTTTACAGAAGAGACAAAGCTTGGTCTCTTTTTCCTCCCTTAACTTGGAACCTACCAGCTACTCTACCAAGTCTCTACAACAAGACAGGAAACATCCATTCCTGACACATGGAGGTAATGAGCATAAGGCTGCCAGATAAAATACAGGATGCCCAGTTAAACTTAAATTTCAGAAAAATGACAAATAATGAGTTACTATAAGTATGTCTCATATATTGCATGAGATATACTAAAAAAATTATTCATTGTTTATCTGAAAATCAAAATTAGTTAGAAGTCTTGTATTTTCACCTGCATGGGATATAGTTATGCTACAAGAGTATTTGTTGTTTATCTAAAAATCGTATTTAATTGGGGGGTGCCATATTTTTATTCGCTAAACCTGGTAACCGAAAATGGGCAGGAGTGGCTACATAATTATTAAGAATTATTAAAGATTTCTAGATGGTGCCAGGTGAGTTTTAAACCAAGCCTGGAGAACTTGTGAGCATGGCCCTGTGCAACTGCCAGAGTTGCACACCCTGGAAGCCAGCCGCCCTGAGCCCTGCCCATTCTCCCTCTGGTCACACGGAAGGAATGTCCCAGGCACTCCCACTCTCTGTCAAGCGGGACAGGGGATATGGCACCTTGATAGGTGACAGAATTCAGGTGATATCTCAAGAACCCAAGGAAGAAAGGTGAGCTCAAGAGTTTCCCACCAGCTCCCGTCCCATTAATGTGAGATAGATGGCAATTTCGAGTCTTGTGCTTGCTGTTGTAAGCCGCTTCAAATCCCTCAGGAAAGCAGCTTTAGATAATGATAATTCCTAAACGGGCCATGGGCGTGGGATTAGGGAGGGAGGATGGGGGCCTCAGCTGTTTCTGTAAGGATTTAATCCTTTTAAAAACAAGTCTGAGACAAAGAGGGCAGCATGCTAAACGAGCAAGCTGGGTGCTGGAAACACAGGGATTCACATTAGTAACTAAAGGTTTATTAAAAAAAAAAAAAAAAAAAAAGAGGCACGGGCCACACACTCGATCTAACAAGGTCATCCCACTCGGCAGGGCATGGCCAAGCCAACTGGCCCAGGTTATGCCTCTAAAACTGGAAACTTTGTTTTCACATCTCGCCTGGATGACCACCTAATTGTAAGAGCAAGGATTCAAGTTTGCTGATCAGTTCTAAATGTTCGCCTGGATGACCACCCAACTGTAAGAGCAAGGATTCAAGTTTGCTGATCAGTTCTAAATGTTCGCCTGGATGACCACCCAACTGTAAGAGCAAGGATTCAAGTTTGCTGATCAGTTCTAAATGTTTTTTTGTTTGTTTGTTTGTTTTTTTGAGATGGAGTCTCACTCTGTCGTCCAGGCTGGAGTGCAGTGGCGTGATCTTGGCTCACTGCAAGCTCCGCCTCCTGGGTTCACACCATTCTCCTGCCTCATCCTCCCTAGTAGCTGGGACTACAGGTGCCTGCCACCATGCCTGGCTAATTTTTTGTATTTTTAGTAGAGATGGCGTTTCACCATATTAGCCAGGATGGTCTCGATCTCCTGACCTTGTGATCCGCCCACCTAGGCCTCCCAAAGTGCTGGGATTACAGGCGTGAGCCACCACACCCGGCCAATCAGTTCTAAATGTTAACATTGGTTTGCCAACATTAGAAGCTAACTGTTGCATAAGGATCTAGTATCCAGAATATATATGTATATATATAACTATCACAGTTCAACAACAAAAAGACAAACAAGACAATTAGAAAATGGACAAAGGACTTCAATGGGCATTTCTCCAAAGAAGATAAACAAATGGCCAACAAACACATGAAAAGATGCCAAATACTGTTAGTCATTAGGGAAATACCAATCGGAATCACAAAGGGATGTCTCTTCACACCCACCAAAGATGGCCATAATCAAAGGAATGGAAAATACCAAGTGCTGGTGAAGCTGTGGAGAGATTTGAACCCTCGGATACTGTTGGTGGGAATTAAAATGGTGCAACCACTATGGCAAACAGCCTAGCAGTTCCTCAAAAAGTTAAATGAACCTATGACCCAGCAATTCCACTCTAAGATATATACTCAAAAGAACTGCAAATTGATTCTCAGACAAGTCCACGTATGCACCTGCTCAGAGCAGCATTGGTTACCGTAGCTAAAACGTGGAAACAGCACAATGTCCATCAGCTGATGAATGGGTACACAAAATGTGGTCCAAGCACACCAGAACAGGCCACAGAATATTATTCAGCCACAGAAAGAAACAAAATTCAGCCACAGAAAGGAAGAAAATACTAATACAACTACAACACGCATGAACCTTGAAAACATGCTGGCCGGACTCGGCGGCTCAAGCCTGCAATCCTAGCACTTTGGGAGGCCAAGGCGGGCAGATCACCTGAGGTCAGGAGTTCAAGACCAGCCTGGTCAACATGGTGAAACCTAGTCTCTACAAAAATACAAAAATTAGCTGGGCATGATGGTAGGTGCCTGTAATCCCAGCTACTTGGGAGGCTGAGATGGGAGAATTGCTTGAACCTGGGAGGTGGAGGTTGTAGTAAGCCGAGATTGTGCCATTGCACTCTAGCCTGGGTGACAGAGTGAGACTCCATCTCAAAAAAAAAAAGAGAAAAAGAAAGCATTATGCTAAGTTGAACAAGCCAGTCACAAAAGACCACATATATTGTGATTCCATTTATACACATATCCAAAACAGGTAAACCCACAGAGACAAACACAATTGGTGGTTGCCAGAGGCTTGAGCCAGGATTTAGACATGAACCCCAGATAGCACAGCCAAGCAATATTCTTCCCACATCACCACCTCACCTGTAAACTGCTGGTGTGATGTGGAGCAGGTCACTTGGCCTCTCTGAGCCTCAGTTTTCTCATCAATAAAACAAGCATTTAACTACCAAACCCCTTTTAGTGCTGTTTTTCTTTCTTCCTGGATCTCATGTCTTGAAGATAGGCTTATCAATCTATATTTTACAATCCATTTCCCCTTTTGGGTAATTAAAAATTTTTCAGCCTGTCAGACAGTTCCAAATGAGATAACCAGAATAAACACATAGAGTTGAGAATCTTCACTTCCTCGCCTACAGTCAACCCAAACCCCATTCTTCTTTTCCTACACTCTAAAGGCTGGAAGAGCAAACTTCACTTTCTCAGACTCCTCTGCGGCCACATGTCACAGTACATATCCGGTGAGATGTAAGGGGAGTCTGCTGGAGACCTAGGAAAGCTTTTGATCTTATGCTAAAAGGGACAGACATCATTGACACCGCATCTTCTTCCTTTCTCCCTGCCCGCTGACATGATGCCTGGTGCTCCAGTAGCCATTTTGTGGCCTTGAGAAAAGGCCCAAGAGAATCAAAGAGGCATCAGCAAACTGCTAAACCAATGGCAGCACGTGCCTCCCTCCAGCCTTCTTGTTACGTGAGCAGTAAAGCTCCTTTAAATGGAGGCTTCCACTCCTTGAAGCAGCATACTAGCCTACCTGTTATATCTTGTTCCTCAACACTTCTACAGATGCAGTGGCCATTGTGTCGGCTGGAATCATTCTGATTGGTGCGTTAGTCCATCTGCATTTCTATAAAGGAATACCTGAGAATGGGTCATTTATAAAGAAAAAGTTTACAGGCTGTACAGGAAGCATGGTGCCGGCATCTGCTTCTGGTGAGGCCTCAGGAAGCTTCCAATCATGGCGGAAGGAGAGGGGGAGCCAGCCTGTCACATGGCAAGACAGAAAGCAAGAGAGAGAAACAGAGGTGTCAGGCTCTTGTAAACAACCAGCTCTCAGAGGAACTCCCAGAGTGAGCACTCACTCATCACCACGAGAGGGCACCCAGCCATTCATGAGGAATCTGCCCCCACGACCGAAACTCCTGCCACCAGACCCACCTGCAACACTGGAGTTCACCTTTCACATGAGATTTGTAGGGGACACAGCCTAAACCATATCACAAGGGCTAGAAACCTGACTCACAGCAGCTTAAGCAGGAGAAGAACTTCACTGGCTCCTGTGGTTGGGAAGTTGGGGAGGAGCATTTGGCTCCAGACATGGCTGAAAACAAAGGCTCAGATCAGAGTCTGTTAACCTTAGTTAGCACTGCTGACATTCAGGACGGGACCAGCCTCTGATGATGTGGAGTGCGTCTTCAGGCTCTGTCCATCTCTCTATTTCCACTCTGCGTCAGCCTCACCATCTTCCCCACGGATGTGCTCCCTTATGGAGTCCAGGAAGTATCCAGGCTTACACCACTCCCATCCTAGCAGTTCCAGGGCAGGATTCTGATTGATTGGTCCCCCTAGGATCTCGTCGCCTCTCCATCTGATTGTATGAAGAGAAAGAAGAATCAGGGCCAGCGTGGGGCCACCGCCCATGCCTGACCTGAGCAGGCAGGTGTGCTGGGGCGGAGCAGGTGTGGGAAGCTCACCAGGGCCAAAGAAAGTGGTGGAAAAGCAGTTTCTCAGAGGAAAACTAGGTGCTGTCACAAGAAAAACAGCGAAACAGACCCTGGGCATATAAGGAACAACAGATTTCTGGTTTCATCAACTCCCAAATAGACGTAAGAGAACTTCACAAAGCAAGCTGACTTGCTAAAATTGAGATACAGCCAGGCACGGTGGCTCAAGCCTGTAATCCTAGCACTATGGGAGGCAGAGGCAGGTGGATCACCTGAGTTTAGGAGTTCGAGACCAGCCTGGTCAACATGGTGAAACCTTGTCTCTACTAAAAATACAAAAATTAGTTGGGTGTGGTGGCAGGCACCTGTAATCCCAGCTACTCGGGAGGTTGAGGCAGGAGAGTTGCTTGAACCTGGGAGGCAGAGGTTGCAGTGAGCCGAGATCACACCATTGCACTCCAACCTGGGCGACAAGAGTGAAACTCCGTCTCAAAAAAAAAGAAAAAGAGAGATAATTCACATACCACACCATTCACCATTTTAAAAGGTATAATTCAGCAGTTCTTAGCATGTTCACAAGGTTGTGTGGGGGGCGCTGCTGTAGGAGTAGATGAGCTCACAAGACCTTGTACATTGCAAGAACCCAGCTCACATTTATCCAACACACGGCATCCCAGCTCTGGCCAGATCACACTCTCGTGTCTGTTTACAGATGAGGAAACTGAGGCTCAGACTAGAAAAAAAAGTCACTGAAGATCACCTACCCACTTCACAGAGTATTCATGGAAGAGTCAAAAACACTCTGGCTCTCTCTGCTTGAGGGCGCCTCCCTGCCTTCTTAGAGTCAGGGGTGGCCGTGAGATTTGCTGAGGCCACATTCTCTTTTCCCTCTGGCCTGCCTACTGGCCACATTTAAGAGAGTGGCTGCTCTGCCTGGATCTCTGGGTGACCATGGTAGCATGTCTCTCTGCCAACCTGCAAGAGGCATGTGATGTGTGACACATACACCTCAGTTTTTAAACCACAGAGATGTCAGGCTTGATTGTCACCTCGGCATAATCTAACCCATCCTGGCTGATACGGTCACATGACTAAGAGCCCAGAGCTAAGATTTATACTCTAGTCTGGGGCCCAGGCCTCAGGCCCTAACCACCCGGCTTTGATGGAGAGTGTGGGGCTTTCGGGGCCATCGCTGGGGCTTCTGAGGCCTGGCATTGGTGAGCAGCTCTGAGTGTCTGCTCATGGCCATGAAGGCAGGCATGGCAGGTGGAATGCCAGGGTGACCCTTGTCAGCAGTGCACCCCTTGCCTCATAATCCCCCCATCTCCAGTGTGGAAGGGCCTGTGGATGCCATGGGCTAGTGCTCCATGAGCAAGCTCTGCTGTGGCACCATTGACTGTATGAGTTGAAGGGACCCTGACCTAACAACCAGGTGAGCCCGGAAATGGGACGAGGCCCCTTCTGGAAAAGGAGATTCAAAGCCTAAAAGAGATTTGGTGTGAGGGAGATTCTCGGTTACTGGCTTCAAAAATGGAAGGGGCCACGGAGCCAGGAATGAGGTGGCCATCAGGAGCTGAGAGTGACCTTGACAGCCAGTAAGACCCAAGTCCTACCCCACAGGGATGGCATCCTGCCCCATCGCATGAGCTTGGAAGACCACCCAGAGCCCCAAAGGAGCACGCAGGCTGCCGACACCTTGACTTCAGCCTGGCGAGACCTGGGGCAGGGAACCTAGTTGCACTGTGTGAAACTCCTGACCTCCAGAGCTGATGGGTAGCAAAAGGATGTTTTAAACCACAAAGTTTATGGCGATTTGTTACACAGCATTGAAAATGAATACAAAAGTGTGTCTGTTGAGAGCGAGGAGAACCTCTCGGAAGACCCAGCTCCTCCTCTGTCCTTGGGTCCCATTTTCCCAGAAACCCCCTCACTCAGCACACCTGGAGATCCCCCCCACCCCCAGCCCCCTGCCTCTATTCCTGGCAGCTGCTCTAATTCCTTTATTATTCCCTTGAATACTTGCTCCACTAATGCGCCTTGTGACACAGAGGTCTACTTGCAAGGGGTGAAAAAAAATGAACTTAAGCTCTCAAATGCAGGCTCCTAGTCAGAGCTGAAAACACTGGGCCGAGTGGGCACAAAGAATGCCAGCTCTTGCCAATGTTGTTGAATGAGGTTTTTTAGTCTCGAACAAAGCTCTCCCTTTGAGGATTAACTGCCAACAGGGAGCTCTTTGTTTTGAGTAGAATTTAAGATTATTGCTGGGATAGAAACGGGGAGAAAGGTGACACCATCAAGACCACACTGTGCAAATCCAGGATTATAGAAAACATCATTTTTTAAAAACTTGTTGGCAAATATGGACGCAGATTGTGCTGACACTCCAAAACGTCCACTTGATTTGTGACCAAGTCCTCGGTCTCATGTGTCCCAGGCAGGCGATGCCTTCAAAGATATACATGGATAGCCGAGCACAGTGGCTCACACCTGTAATCCCAGCAATTTGGGAGGCCAAAACGGGTGGATCACCTGAGGTCAGGAGTTCAAGACCAGCCTGACCAATATGGTGAAACCCCATCTCTACTAAAAATACACACACACACACACACACACACACACAAACTAGCCAGGTGTGGTGGAGTGCCCCTGTAATCCTAGCTACTCAGGATGCTGAGACGGGAGAATCGCTTGAACCTGGGAGGAACAGGTTGCAGTGAACCGAGATTGCGCCACTGCCCTCCAGCCTGGGTGACAGAGCGAGGCACCATCTCAAAAAAAAAAAAAAAATGCAACCAGTATGTAGATCCTGGCACACAGAAAGCCCTATTCTCACTTGTTAGCTTTTTGTGTTGTTAGAAAAAAGGAAAACAAATCCTCAAGATATAGCCCATGTGTTATTCCTGAGGTAGAAAACTCTGGCGGTGGGTGGAAGTGTGGGTGACTACAAGGCAGGGCTAAATGCTTCCTTCCAGAAGTAAGCCCTGGCCTGGTGACCATGATAGCTGACAACATGCCCCCCGCACCTTCCGTCCCTGAGCAGAGCTTGCTGGGGGGAAGACCCTGCCTTGTTGCTCCCATTCCAACAGGTCTGCTACTCTGTCTCTCTCTCTGAGTAAACTCCAGGTCCCACTCTTGGGCCACGGTCCTCACCACCTGGCTTTCCTGCTGTGTCTCCATCTCGTCTACCCGCTCCCTCCACCCCAGCCATGCCTGGAACACGCTGGGCACCTTCTTGCCTCAGTACCTTGGCACAGTCATTCCTTTCACCCAGGATTCTGCTCCTCCAAATATCCACCTGGCTGACTCCATTTCTTCCAACTCGTGCTCAAGAATCAAGAATGTCATCTCCTCAGAGGGCTCCCTGCAGCCCTCATCTCTTCTCTGTGTACAGCTTCATCTCACAGGCTTAATTCTCGATTCTCTACTCCTCTTGGGAGTGGAGGCTCCACACTTTGATTCACATTAGTCCTGGCCTCCTCGGAGCATTCAGGCCAGTGGAGAGATGATGACAACACAGGGTGCACCTGGCCACGGTCCCTGCCCTCCTGGGACTCCCACTTGGGGACAAGTCCTGGACACTAGGCTGGGAGAGAGGGTGGGAGGGTCAGCAGGGGGGACGTGGGGCTGTCCTGTTCCCACTCCTCCAGCCTGCACTTGCCAAGAGGCCCCAGGCTGGGTTCTGAGCAGCCCCGTGGCTGAGCTCCTTCCTGGTAATGATTTTAGGGCCACTCAACTTGTCAGCTCTGCCTCTCGAAGCTCCTAGGCGTGGGCTCTGAGCCGCGGTCACTCCTCGGTGATCTCAGCTCAGGGAAGGGAGTCACGATACACTTAATCCAAAACAGCTGAAAACCAACAGTGGGAAGAGGACTCTGGTGACAATGGCTGGTGCTAAGGACTTGACTCAGTCTGCAGCCAGGCCAAGCGCTTGACACCTGCTCTCTCTTCTTCTCTAAAAGGATTTTTCATCTTAATGAGTTTTCACTGTATGTGAAGCTTTCTCCTTTGACTTGCAACATAAGCCTAACCACTAATGGAAAGAGAAGACGCTCTTTAATTTTTTTTTATGAAACTGAGCATCATTGACTGAGATAGAATGTATGTATAGTCAAGGTGCAGTTCTGTGAGTTTTGACAAACATCCGCAGTCACAAAATCATCTCCCACAATCAAGACGCAAACAGTTCCACCCCATCAAATTCCCTCAAGTTCATGCTGTCTTATTTAATCCTCACAGGAACCCTAAGGAGCTACTGAACTGTTAAGGACAGAAAGGGCAGGATTTCGTCCTCATGGACACCCCGACTTCCCACTGCCCGGCACAGTGTCTGGCATATAGTAGGTACTCACTACATGTTTGTCAAATGACTGAATGAATGATATTGATATTATTGTTATGAGCAGTTTACAGACAAGGAAACTGAGGTTAGAGAGCATAAATACTGTGACTAATAAGATATGGGTCAAGGATGCAACTGCAAGTCTGTTGTTTGTATCTGCGGCCCCCTGCCACAATCAGGGGCTCTCAGATCCAGAATTCCTTAGGTAGGATGCCAAAGGCCTGGCTCGGGATCTCTGTGCAGCCTCGTGGGAAGCCAGCCGAAAACCTGGAAACCTTAACCTCCATCTCCTGTTGCTTCTCAGCATCAAGAGGATGCTTGGGGATGGGGGTGGGAAATGGGGCAGATTGACCTTGCTGACCACGGGGTGGGAGAAGGAGTCCTAAACTGGAACTCTGCACCCTCAGATCCAGTCCCGACTGTGGAGTGACTCGCTGTGTGACTTCAGACACGTACCATGGCCTTTCTGGGTTCTAGTTTCTCCGACTACAAAATGAAAGAGGGGCTTCCACCTAAAGGGGTGAAAGCGTCCTAATGGCTCTGCTCTTATGGTTCCGTATCGGTCGGGACTTTCTTGGTTGCGAGTGATGGAAAATCCCACTCATGCTGGCTTAGGGAAGGACAAGGGAGGATTTTTCTGGCTAACCAAGGAGTTTTTGGGGAGTGTGCTGATTCAGGCATGGCTTGGTCCAGGCGCTCTGACAAAGAGTCAGTCTCTCTCTCTGTCTCTGCCTCTATCTGTCTATCGGTCAGTCTGTCCCTCTCTCTCTCTCTCTCTCTCTGTTGTTTTTCCTCCACTCTGGGCTCTGCTTTCCTGTGTATTGGCTCCATTCTCACACAAGCTATCCCTGTGGGATGGCGGATTGTTTCCAGCAGGCCAGGCTTTCATCGTGTCTTCCCTGAGCCCCCGGCAACAACAGCAACTCCCTTCGCCCCAGAGTTCAGGCAAAGGGTCCACATCGGCTCTGATTGGACAAACATGGGTCACATGCTCATCCCTGACCAAACACTGTGGCCAAAGCAGCAGCGTTCACTGGTTAGCTAAGCCGCTGTCACAGACCCACATCTGGCTATGAGGGTGTGGGTGACATGAGCCACATCATGAAACTGGAAGAAGAGCAGTTTTCCAGAAAAAAAAACCCGGAATCATTTCCAGAATAAGGGAATAGATGCTGGGCAGGGAAACATTTTTAAAAATTCATTACAGAGTCTGAATTACGCCTTGTCCAACTGAGACCAAGGAGATTTACCTCCATTCATTGTTTCTCTGGTGGGTCCAGAGAATCCCTCTTGGGTGCTAGGGGTCCCCCAGCTCCAAAGCCAGCCAGGCATTGCCTGCACTGTCACTGGACACCCGGGATCAGTTCACTTCCTCCCTCTTCCTCAATGTTCTGATCTGAAAAACGATCTTCCCGTATTTCCCCCACAGCTCAGGGAGGAAGTCCATGTTTACTTCCTCAAAGGTGGCTGAGGGATGAGGCTCTTCTTGCTGGCCCCTGAGGTCACACCAGCCCTCAGAAGAAACTGAGAAACTCCTGGTAATTTTCGCTAAAGAAGATGGTTCAAGGTTGTGTGTGTTTCCTCTGCCTGCTGTAATAAATTACTACAAACTAAGTAGCCTAAAGCAACACAAGTCTATTCTTTGACAGTCCAAACCCCAAAATGGGTCTCACTGGGTGACTAGCATGGTGCCAGCATGGCTGTGTGCCTTCTGGAGGAGCTGAGGGGAATCCGTTTCCCCGTCTTTTCCAGCTTCTAGAGGCCCCTGCACTCCTCAGCCCACGGCCCCTTCCTCCACCTTCAAAGTTAGTACCACAGCATCTTGCAGTCTTTCTCACACCTCTGTGCCCTGCTTATAAGGACTCTTGTGATTACACTGGGCCCTGCAAGGTCATCTGGGATAACCTCATCACGTCAAGAGTGATCTAACTCGATCCCATCGGCAAAGCCCCTTCTGCTGTGTAAGAGGACACATGCACAGGTCCTGCGATGTGGACGTCTTTGGAGCCATTATTATGTTGACCACAAAAGTCATTCCACTCATTCCCCTGCTGCCTGGTCCTCCACCCAGACTAGACCAGTGAAAATTTACTTTGTCTTGTAGAATGGCCTTACAGTGGATTAGGACAGAGTAGAAATTCTCCACATTCACACAAGCACACACAAACAAACACGGAGGCTTCTCACCTCCTCTACATTGCCAGCAGTGCATGGCACACACACAAATTCATTCATTCATTCAGCAACTATTTATGAAGCACCTACTATGTGCTTGACACTGCACTGGGGCTGCCATGGAGATGAAGACAGGGTCACGCTCAGGGAGCTTACAGCCCAGTGCAGGACAGAAACATCAAACCAAATAAATACGTCCAGATCTGTGAAAGAAATGAGAAGAAACAAACAAAAAACCTCACAAATGAGCACTAATTTATTCATCAATCTACTCAGCCAATACTTATTAAACGCCTACTATGTCACAGCCATGTGGAGGTACTAGTGAATGGGGCAAAGCCAGCCCGTGTCCTCATCCTCATGGAGTGTACACTCTAATGTGCAAAACAGCAATTAAACATGTGACAGCAATGGAGATCGGCTAGGAAGAGGAAGCACCCAGAATGGCGGTGTTGACAAAGGGGAGCAGTGAGCTGTGTATCTGTTATTCCTAGCTGAGTAACAAGCCACCCCCCAGCCACCACGGCATTTCTCACGAGCGTATAGGTCAACCGGAAGGTTCTGCTGATCAAGGCTGGTCTGCACTGATCAAGGCGGGGCTTGAACTTGTGTCTGCAGTCAGCTGGAGAGATCAGTTGGGGTTGGCAAGTCTAAAATGGCCTGGCTTATATGCATAGTGGTGGCTGGCTGTCAGCCCTTTGGCTGGGCCCTGTACCTCTCATCTTCCAGCAGGCTAGCTGGGTTATGCTTACCCAGCAGAGGTGGGGCCCAAGAGATAACAGCAGAAATGTGTACGGCATCTCCTGGCCCAGGGTTGCAACTGCGACAGCCTCTCTTCCACCACATGACATTGTCCAAAGCAAGTCACAAGGCCAGCCCAGGTCCCAGGAGGGCAGGATGGACCCCACCTGTCGATGAGTGCAACAGCATAGTCACACTACCAACAGTAAGGTCAGAGGGAGTGGTGGGGCACGTGACTGTTTAAAAACTCTACCACTAGGAAGATGACGGCAGAAAGCTGCCCAGGTATTTTTTTTTCTCTCTCTCTGCACCTGCACCACTCACATTCCACATCTGACCATTGGGAAATTCTTCCTCTGACACCTCTCTGCCTCTGCCTCCTTCTTCATCCTGCTCTGATTCCAGCCTAGGACACCTTTGCTGGGCAAATCTGCCACCATGGAGCTGAGAAAAGACCCACGAGGCCCCCGGCAGGCTCCCACATCCCCAGCACTGGAGGTTCCTGGAGCCTGATGCCAGCAGGCTGGACCTCAAGGGGGCCACAGGACTTCTCAGCTCAGCTCTTGATTTTTCAACCCCCAAGTCATAAAAGCTTCCACGGAAATGGCCAGGAAAGCCCCTGTAGCCCTTTTGTAGTGCTGGTTTCTGGGTTGGCCTGACCAGCAAGGATCTTTCCAGATCTGCAGTAAAATCTGACCTTCGATTCAACCCGGCTTAATGAGTACGTGCGGCTCACAAAGGCCCGGCACAGTCCCCAGAGCTGCTTTGGGGTGAGGCCTCCAGCCACGGGGCCAGCCCTTCCCTGTGATCTCAGTGCCCCCTCCCAGTCCCCACAGAGCCAGCGGTGGCAGCTGTGGGGCTGCAGTTTGGGAAACGAACTGAGGCAAGAGGAGGAAACGCTGAAAGCTGGAGCAAACCTGGCTGCTGGGAAGTCCCCTCAGGGCCAGCCAGACCTCCGGAAGGCCTGGAGGGTCCCAGCCTCTTTGCACAATGTAATGAGGCTGTTAACAGGGTGGGCCCTAGCATCAGACTGCCTGAATTCAAAGTCCCGCCCTGCCGCTCACCAGCTTGTGATCTGAACACGTGGCTCACCCTCTCTGAATGCATATTGGCCATCCTCAAGATGGGGTTAAGAGCATCCACCGCCCAGGCTCACTGTACGGACGAAAGAAGAGCCACGAGGAAAGCTCAATAAATATTAGCTCTAATTGTTATTGCAGGCTTGGGGCACACCTCACTAATTTGGAAGGCGCAGCGCAGAGGAACCACGCCCAGCCCAGCAATGAGAAAGCTTGTGTTCTAGTTCCAGTTCTGGTACTGAGACACTCTGTAGACACACCCTGGAAAAAAGGATTCATCCCCCCGTATCAAGAAGGAGAGAGGTCTGGGGGGTGGCGCTTAGTCTCATCATGCAAACAGCACCCCCAATCGCCCACAAAGAGCTAGGCCCTGGGCTGGACCCATCGTCTGCATCATCACCGCAACCCTCCCCCATTTCACAGGAGATTAGGAGATGGGGACCAGCCAGGAGTCACCCCCGGCCTTGACCCCAGCCCCAAGCTCTCCATGTTTGTAGTTGTGTCGCCAGGCTCTGAGCGCTTAGGCTACAAACGGAGCACAGACTCTGAGGGCTGGGGTCGCTGCTGCTCCTGCAAACAGCCCATGCTCCCAGTCTAGAAAAATCCTTCAGAAGATGACAGCTCCAGCTGATGGGACTGAAGCAAGCCCCCCACAGGAAGGCAGTCTCCAGCTGACCACTGTTCCGTGAGGCTGTCTGAGCAGGCTTCTGTATGCACGCATAATAGCGACAGCGCAAACAGCAGCAGCAGCAGCCTCAGCTGGCTCGGAGGGGGGCTTGGCTCAGCGTGTGCGGGGCGCTGTGCTTTCTTCCAGCTTGGCGTGTGCGGGGCGCTGTGCTGTCTTCCGGCTCGGCGTGTGCGGGGCGCTGTGCTGTCTTCCGGCTCGGCGTGTGCGGGGCGCTGTACTGTCTTCCGGCTCCGCGTGTGCGGGGCGCTGTGCTAAGTCTTCCGGCTGGGTGTGTGCGGGGCTCTGTGCTAAGTCTTCCGGCTCGGTGTGTGCGGGGCTCTGTGCTAAGTCTTCCGGCTCGGTGTGTGCGGGGCTCTGTGCTAAGTCTTCCGGCTGCATTCGCACTCTTCCCCTCCGACTCAACCATGGCAGTGAGGCACTGTTTTGTTTTGTTTTGCTTCTCAATTTTGACTGTGGTAAAATACACCTAAAATTCACCATCTTAATCGTTTTTAAGTGTACAGTTCAGTGGCATTAAGTACCTTCATAATGTTATACAACCATCACCACCTCCAGAGCCCTTTCATCTTCCTAAAATGAAACTCTGTTCCTGTTAAACACTAACTCCCCACTTCCCTGCTCCCCGACCCCTAGTGACCACCCTTCTGCTTTGTCTCTATGAAATTGACTGCTCTAGAGACCTCCTGTACATGGAATCATACAGTATTTCTACTTTTGTGACTGGCCTATGTCACTCAGAGTAATGTCCTCAAGGTTCATCCATGCTGGAGCCTGTGTCAGAATTCCTTTCCTTTTTAAGGCTGTATAATATTCCATTGTGTGAATGCACTGCATTTTGCATATCCATTCATCTATTGATGGGCACCTGCATTGCTCCCACATTTCTGCTGTTGTGAATAATGCTGCTATGAACATAGGTGTCTCTTCTCGACCCTGCTTTCAATTCCTTTGGGTTTGCATCAAGAATTGCTGGAATTGCTGGATCAAGTGATAACTCTATTTTCAGTTCTTTGAGGAGGTGCCATACTGTTTTGCACAGCAGCTGTGCCATGCCCACCATCAGTGCAAAAGGATTCCAGTTTCTCCACATCCAGCAAGGTATGGTTTTTAAAGCCCATCTTACTGAAGGGGAAACGGAGGCCAAGAGAGGCTAGGTCACTTGCTCCAGGTCCTCCAGTTAGGAACCAACAGTCAGGACTGAAACCCAGACCCAACCAAGCTCTGAGCCCTCATACTGCTCCCATGACCTTGCAAGGACGCAATTCACTCGGCCCCTCATTTGGAGCTGGAGCTGCAGGTTTAGAGTCATGGATGTGCTCTAAGGCAGGGGTGGTGCAGTGTCAGAAGCACAGATCAGAAGCTGCCTGGGCACCCATCCAGCTCCCCCCGACAGGAGCCACTCTGATCCTCAATTTCCTCAAATATACCACAGGAATGGGAGACATTTGGGATTTTCATGATGATAATAAATGTAAAATTTTTTAAATCACACTTGGTACATAGTAAATGCTCAATCGATTATTATTTAACCTGGTCCATGCTCCTTACAGAGGGATAGTGTGTGGATATTCCTGGAAGCAAAACAGCATGACATCTTCAGGAGTGTTCAAGCAGCAGGGAGCAGGGTATGATGGGAGGGGCAGGCCCAGGCTGCAGGGGCAGACGAATGGCCAGACCGCCAGCAACCTCAGGCCATGCGATGCACATTATCTCAGGGCCACCAGAGGGTTTGTGCAGGGGAATGATGGGGGCACATTTCCATTTTAGAAAGCCCATCTGGAAAATCCAGAAAGAAAGAGGCCAGAGAGGAGACTGCGGAGTAATCAGGAGAGAGACGATTGGGACCAGAACCAGGCTGGCCGGGCTGGCTTGGAGGTGGATGGCTAGAGCCTGGGCATATCTGAGATGGAAGGGAGTTAGGGAAATACAGCATCGCATTTCATTCTGGGTCTGATACGTGTGCCTGACTCAGGGTGGGGCTTCTCTGGGACTGTTAAGAAGTGTGTATGAGTTCTCTATGAGAATTTAAATGTGAATATTTAAATATATATATATATATATAGGGTCCCTCTCCATATGAAGAGAGTGGGGAAGTAAGGAGTGAATCTGGCACTGCTGGAGGTGGGTGGGTGTGAGGCTCATGATCAGCTGTGGGTGCAGGGGTTGGGAGGGGAGGACAGGGAACTTGAGGAGCAAGGTTACGGGTTGTGATGTAGATACACGTTGATACTGTCTTCGAGATGCCAGTGCACGCTGCAATAGTCGCTGGACGGTGCTTCTTTATACGAGACCCTGTTCAGACACTGGGACCTGTGGGGCCCCAGCTTTTCCCAGGGCACACTGCTGGTTCCCTCTGGGGTGCAGGGAGCAGAGGTGCATGCAGGTTCTCTCAGATGATGAGAGTTTGTTTCAGGAAAACCCTGGGAAGCAAGGAAGACAGAAAACAGCTTAAAAAGCAGGCATCCTAGAAGGGGGCTCCTTGGGGATCCTGGGACTCCACGGAACTGGTGGCACTTTCCTGCTGGAGCCGGGCATGTCCTCTCCCCACTCCCTGGACACTCACCATTGTGAGTCAGTCCCAGACCCCCTCTCAAGTGCTCCTTTGTGGGCTCCCTAAGGGAGTCGGCCTAACTGCTTGGCCATCACCACCAGCACTGCACGTCCCTGGTGGCATTGCTGTCCTGGCCAAGCCATAGATGGCTTCTTTGGAGGTAAGCGTCTAACCCTGCAGTGGGTGCCATGATGTGCCACCCAGATCCTCCCTCAGATCTGAGGCACATTCCCCAGGCTGCTGGGGGTGTTGATGGCTGATCATTCTAGCAGAGTCCTTCTCCAGGAATTGTCTTCAGGTTCTGACAGTCACCTGCCTCAAAGTCAGGCCCCTTCCTGGGGTGGCCCATGTGCAATGAATGGTCAAAGAAAAAGCAGAAAAGTCCAGGCCCCGTTTTCCCCTATTCATGACCTTCCTGAAGGGCCATCCTGACTCCACACTCCTGTGAGTTAGCTGAGGTCTTTGCTGTGACATCTCTAAAGCCCAGCTTCTCCCTCCCTGCACATGTTCATCCTGGAAACACTCCCCAGTGACCTTCCTTCACACCAATTTCACCTCCTAATCTGCTTCCTTAGAAACCCATCTATAACAATCCCTAGGCCAGGTAGCTGTGAGAGAGGCATAGGCCTAGAATTGCCAGATTTCATTAATAAAAATATAGGATGGCCAACAAATGTTAATTGCAGACCAACAACAAATAATGTCTTAGTATAAGTATGCCCCAAGCCACATTTGGGAATATTAATACTCAAATATTATTTGTTGTTGACGTGAAGTTCAAATCTAACTGGGCATTCTGTATTTTATCAGGGAACTCTAGAAGGATCATGGAGTAGAGAATATAGGATCTAGGTCCAAATGGGCCTATGGCCACAGCAGACATTCAGAGCATCACAGGCTCCTGTTACACACGCAACTCAGCTTGGATTTCTCCTGTAAGAAATAAAACAACTCAAATGTGATGCTATTTTTTTGCTTAAAAGAATAATAAAAATAAAAACTACCATGTATTGAGGACTAACTCAATTCCGGACCATGTGCTAAGTATTTCAAAGCTGTCAATCCATTGTTAACCCATTCAATTGTCACAACTTTTTGAGGTAAGCATATATCAGTTAGCATCAAGTCCAATAAGAGTCACAGAAAACCCAAACTATCTGTGGTTTAAAGAAAATTTAGAAGTTCAGAGGTAAGCAATGCAAGGCCGGGATTGGGAAACTCCAACCCTTTCCTCTTGTTTAACCCTGTGTGGTCTATATTCTCAAGGTCACCCACATGGTCCAAGATGGCTGCTGGAGATCCAGCCATTACACAAAACTCCAGTCAGCAAGAAGGAAGAAGCAACAAAGAAGGACATCACCCCCTTCCCCTTTAAGGACACTTTCTAGAAATTACAAGAGCACATGTTTATGCCCCTTTTGACAGAACTCAGTCACATACATGATCTGGGTGCGGGTGCAAGAAAAAAATGCAAAATGTGATTTTTTTTTTTTTTTGAGACAAGAGTCTTGCTCTGTTGCCCAGGCTGGAATGCAGTGGCACAATCTCGGCTCACTGCAACATCCACCTCCGGGGTTCAAGCGATTCACCTTTCTCAGCCTCTCAAGTAGTTGGGATTATAGGCGCTTGCCACCATGCCTGGCTAATTTTTGTATTTTTAGTAGAGACGGGGTTTCGCCATGTTGGCCAGGCTGGCCTCGAACTCCTGATCTCAGGTGATCCACCCACCTCGGCCTCCCAAAGTGCTGGGATTACAAGTGTGAGCCACCATGCCCAGCCTGCAAAATGTGATTTTTTATTCCAGTTTGTCACAGGTCCAAGTAAGAATCAGAGTTTTTCTTGCTAAGGAAGAAGGGGAGATGCATAGTGAGGGACAATGATCAGATTTTGCCACAAGTAGGTGCTATTGTTGTCATCCTTGCTTTTAGATAAAATTGAGGCTCAGGAAGATTAAATACCTCACCTAGGGTCATGCAACTCCCAGCCTGCCCCTACAGCCTGTGCCTGCAATAACCACTATCATACAATTCCATTTAATTAGATTTCAGAGATGCCAATTACATAAGGAGGGTCCGATGACAGGCACATTCTATTTTTTAAAAAATCTAACATTCTAACAAATTGAGTATTCAGACATCACAACTTTGTCAAAAACCCTAATGATCACAGCAAATGTAGAAAAACATAGGAGAAAAAATGTTTAAACTATACACACAGAAGTATGAAAGAGAAGCAAGACCAGCTTTTGCACAGATCAACAGTCCTTCCAGAGAAGAGAAAGCTCATCACATGTTCCGGAAGCCAGTTTAACTAGGATGATCACAAAGAAGAAACAAGGGAGTGTACCAAGTGGCAACGCAGCCACAGGGTGGGGAAGTCATGCTTGAAATCAGTAAGAATAAAAGTTTGAGCACTGGGGCCTGAGTGAATATTAAATGGGCTCTGTGGGTTTAAGTAATACAACTCAACAACACCCTGCAATAACTTTGAACTCTTGGATCTTGGGGAAATGGCCTGGGGAATGAGAAAATTCTCCAAGAGAAATATTATTTGTATTCCACGGTTGTAAAAGTTAATAGCCCTCCCCCATTCCAAACCATGGCATCCCAAACCAGAGGAAGGGAAATTTGAAACATGTAATTTAGAAGCTGGGCTACAAGGAGAGCCTGACCCCCAAGCTAAAGCCGCCTGGGGCTTTATTTACACAGGTCTAGAAGCTGAGTGGCTCTAACTGTTGGGAAAATCTTCTGAAATTCCGCAATTTGGTTTACCTTCCCCCTGCTAGGATGAGGTTGCTCACAAAATCCTGGTTTCATAGAATGCAAAAATTAAAAGAGAGCTTAGTGATCATCTAAGGCTCAGATTCAGCTGGGTCTCATCTTGAAGGAACTCCCTTAACTGGGAATAGCTGCCTGGGTCACAGCACTATGCAAATGTGTGGAGCTCAGACTAGATTGAGTGGGACGGAATGCTTCATTGTGATTGATTAGTCATGTCTGCTTCGGGCACAGAATGATAGGGGAAGCATGTGCATCGAATGTTTTTTGACTGTAAACTTGGTGAAACCCTTCATTTTATAGAGAAAGTAAGTGAGGCTCTCTGAGCGAAAGCAAATTGCTCTAAGTCTTTTGGTAGCTGAGTGAGAATGATAAGTCAGTTCTCTTCAATTCTCATCCTGTCTTCCTTTTACCATTAGCTTCTGTGGCTGGCAACTAGAATTTTTGCAAGAGTAATTCCTAACGGCCATTCACACTCCACTCAAACAGAAAGATCTGCCCTTCTAAGGGAATTCATTTCCACTTTCCTTGATTTCCATTCAGGTCTGAGTGTGGCACAATTGGAGGTAGTAGTTTAATCTTGGTAGTCGACATCCTCGGTTGGACAACAGTAAGGGTAACCCTGTGTGCTGCTATAACAAATAATCCCTAAACCACAGTGGCTTAACACTGAATGCTGGGTAAAGAATGGCCTCTCGCAGGTGACCAGGTCCTAATTTCCAGAACCTGTATAATACTTTACATGGTAAAAGGGACTTTGCAGATGTGATTGAAGATATTGGGACAGACAGATTAACTGGACCTCTTACAATGGTTTTTCTAAGAAGGAGGCAGAAGAAGAAAGAGATGAGATGACAGAGCACAGACAGGGGCAGAGAGAGATCTGAAGATGCTGCACTCCTGGCTTTGAAGATGGAGGAAGGAGCCAGGAAAGGCAGGTGGCCTCTAGAAGATGGAAAAGGCAAGGAAACGGATTCTTCCTCCAGCCTCTAGAAGGGAATACAGTCCTGTTCAGACCTTGACTTTAGGCCTTCTGACCTCCAGAACTATAAGATAATACATTTTTGCTGTTTAAAACCACTGAGTTTGTGGTAATTTGTACAGCAGAAATTGGAAATTAACATACACAGTAAAAGTTTACTCAGGGCCTCCAGCCAACCAAAGCTCAGACAGAAGAGGTGAGGGCAGAGATCCTGCAGGAGGCTCCAAGTGCCAGGCTTCGAAGTGACTTCCACCCACCCTTCATCTGGCAAACCTGTCCCACCGCACCACTGAGCCGCAAGTGTCTCCTGGGAGCCCAAGAGGAGTATCAGACGGTTTGAGAAACACACGGCATCTGTCTCTCCACTCATCCGCTTTCCTCTCCTTGCCATCACTTCCTCCCCCAATTCTTTAGTCCTCAACAGTCAAGCAAACCTGGCTCTGATCCCAGCTTGCTACTCAATAGCCACAAGCAACTAACTGGACCTCTCTGACCCACTGCATTGTTATCTATAAAATGAGGAAGGGGGTAAACAATTATCATAACTGTAAATAGATTATACCATTATTATAGGCATATTATTATATAGGTCTAAGAGTTAGGTGATAGAGCATAAAATGAAAACACTTTTCCAGAGGTTCTTAGCCTGGGGACATCCTCAGAATTGCACGTAGACTTTTAACAACCACACATAAGGGGCCTCCACAGGTGGCGGCTGCCACATGGGATGATTCTGCAGCTGGATCATGACTGCTCAGTTCAAAGGCAACATACCAGGAACCTAATACTGGCTCTCAAGACAGGACGCAGCATCAGTCACTTAAGCTGCATCGCCCTCCCCAGGAATATTTACATTGTAAATTTGAGCTCCAACCGCAAAAACATCCTGCTAAGTGAAAGAAGCCAGACACAAAAGGCCACAGAGTGTATAATTCCATTTATAGGAGATACTCAGAGTGGGTCACCTCGTACAGACAGAAAGCAGATTCGTGGTTACCAGGGGCTGGGGCAGAGGGAAGTGGGAAAGACTTTTTAACAGGTACGGGGTTCCCCTTCGAGGGATGAAAATGTTTGCAGCTACAGGTGATGGCTGCACAACAGTGAACACACGAAGTGCCGCTGATGTTCACGCCTCCAAATGGTTGATTTTACATTACGTGAATTTCACCTCAATTTTGTTTTTAAAAAGCAACATCTTGCTTCAGGGACATATTTAAAGGCCAGCATAGTCCCAGTTAGCCTGAAATCAAATCCCAATCTTTTGCCTATATATAAAATTGTTCCTGTGCCAACCTAAGGCCCCTGTACAGTAACTGAGACACAAGGACAGTCTTCCCCAGCTGCTGGGGATGTCACTGACCAAGGCCTTTGGCTGACAAAAGCTGTATCCCCAACATCACACCCTGTCCCAGGAGGCGACCTTGTGCCCATTGACAGGTTATGGGGTAGGGAGGCCTGGTCTCTTGCTCGAGGCAGGACACCTCTGCAGGAGCACAGGACCCAGTTGAGGCCCTTGTGGCCACCACATCCCCATCCATCCCCATCCACATCCTCTGTCCACCTTGCTGACATCCCCACCCCATTGATCCCAAAGCTCTTCCCCCAGCAACCTCTGCAGCAAATCTCCCTTTGAGATTTGCCGGGACACCCAACCTAAGATGCCTGCCCAAGATGAGTTCTGCTGTCAAGTTCTACAGCAGTGGTTTCAACCAGGCAACAATGTCTCCCACAAGGGATGGAGCTCCATGAGGCATTTTTGTTTATCAGGACTTGGGGGGTGCAGGTGCTACCGGCGTCTAGCAGGTAGAGGCTGGGACACAGCTAAATATCCTACAATGCCCAGGACAGCCTCACCACCACAAAGAATGATCCAGCCCAAAATAGCAGTGGGGAGGTGGAAAAACCCTGTTCTAGAACAGAAGCTCCTTGAAGACAGGGTTTTGTTTTTGTTTTTGTTTTTGTTTTTTTTCTGTCATGTGTCCAGCACATAGTAGCTGTTCAATCCGTACTTGCAGAATAAATAAGTGAGGGACTGAATGTGAAAACCCACCAGGGCACCTCCACCTCTCCTCAGGTGACGTCTCCTCAGAACAGACTTCATTGAGGCTTCCATACTCTGCCTCCTCTTCCCCCGATGACTTAAGGCTTTCTGTGGTCTGGCTCCTGCCTGCCATTTGGACTCATTTCTTAGCATCCTCCTCCTTGCTCACAGTCGTACAGTTTCCTTGGCCTTCTTGGGTCCTCAAATACACAAGCTCACTCAGCAACTTAAGGACATCAATCATGGGGTCCCTGCATCTCAGTTTCTTGCAGGGCAGGCTCCTTACCTGATGGTCTTTCTAAAATAAATCCTGTGCCCCTTCTGGTTGCTCTTACCACATTCTGTTTGTTTCCTGCACAGCCCTTGCTATCACGCAAAACGACCTTATTTGCTTGGTTGTGCATTGTTTGTCTTGTCTCCTGGGAAGATGCCACGATGCAGTTTTTCTCCGCTTTGCTCTGTACTGTGGAATTATCTGTTGACTGGATGAATACAGGAATTGGCAGAACAACTGGTACCCTGGACTTATGATAACGGGGTCCCAGTGAACTGGGCCTCATGGAGCTTCAGTACCCGTTGAAAGAAAGAAGGAAGGGTGGGTCTGCTGGGGAGAGGGGCCGCCACATGCCCACTGGCCTCTGCTAACAAGGGCAAGTGTGGACGAACTCCTGGGGGCTGAGTCATCTCTTTCTCTGTAGCTGTGCGGGAGGCAGATGCCTTCAGGCTGGGCAGGAGAGAGGAGGCCCAGGATTTTGTGCTGGGAAGTTCAAGGCAGAGCACGGGCAGAACTTGTTTTCACAGGGAGATGTCAGCCCCACGCCCCCATGTCAAAGGACTCTTAATTACGCTGCCAAAAGCAAGGCTCAGTGCTAACCTGTGACCCCAAAGGTGTTTATATTTCCCTCCAACATTCTCTTTTGATCATCCCCGTAGATTCAAAAGTATCCCAAGGCTTGAAGATAAACTGTTAGTTTTATGGGGTCGCTTTTACTCCTACCAGAAAATAAAACAAATGCACCGCACGGTGTTTGTGGGAAGCCATTTGCATTTCCGTGCCTCTCTCCTGCTTTGTCCGCTACCTTCTGCACTGGTGGAGGCTCCTCTCGCCATCTGCACAAGGCTGTCCTGCTCTTTGCTGCCTGCTTCTTATCCAGATTTTACCCAAATTGAAACAAAAGGAAGCAAGATGAGATCTGCATGCAGTCACCCTCACCCGCTGGCAGGGGAGAGAAGCGAACAGTGCTTTTCGAGTTAACAATGAACTTTCAGAAATCTGTAAGATGTGGCTCTCAAAAAACGTACTGGTGAAAAATCTCCTCTTAATTAACAAAGATGAAAACCTGATATAATTGAATGTGGAATGGCAGGGGATGGATGGTACCAACCCCCGGGATCATCCATTATGAGGCCACGCTCTGCAGCTGTAACAATGGATATTAGGAAAGTGTACTCATTGATCTGGAAAGAGGTTGGTTTTCCGTCCAAAAGGAGGTGGCAGATGAATTAGTGAACAGGACTCTAGCAGATGCTGTGGGGGCCCTGTCCTTACCCCCCTTGGCCTTCACTTTTCCTGGGTTTTGGAACCCAACAGCTCCCAGTGCCAGGACATGCTAGTGCTCCCCAGAAGTACTCAGGGCAGAGGGGTTAACACTCTCCTGGGAGCAGCCCTCAGGCAATGATTAATGGGAGGAGTGAATGCACTGTTCATCTCCTCAAGGGCTAACTTCCAGGTACCTCCTGCACTGCCTATGGGAAGCCCCCAGTGAAACTGACCCCCAGGTGGCCACAGCAGAAACCTGCTCCCTTCTGTCTGCCCAGCTAATCCTTCCTGGAATCAGTTCCCAATTCTCACTTGCCACCCTGGGGGTTAGAGGCTATAGAAAGGGGCAGGAGTGTGCCATTCTTGATACAGGAATGATAAGCACAGAGAGGACATGGGGTGTTACATGTGGGCTGCCAGCCACACAGTGGAGGCAGTGCCTGTGCCTAGGAATCTGAATGTTAAATACGCACTTCTGCCTGGAGAGATTCCCGTGCTCAACCAGCAATGGAGCCTCTGACAAGCCTGCGCCACCGAGACTATGGAGCTCAGACATCAGCCTGCTGCGAAGTCATCCGGGGAGCATGTTAGGAGGCTTGGATCTGGACCTTACCCAGAAAGTGGGACCCAGCAGGCATGCAGCGGGCCCAGGAATAGGCATATTACACAAGGACCCCGAGCAGTTCTGAGTTACAGGGTGAGAAACACTGGGCTGGCAGAGTGGCAGTGTCTAGTGTCCACTAGACAGAGGCTGCTCTCTAAAGAGAGCATGTGCTTGTATTCCTGACGGTGGCCAAGGATTACCCGTGTGATCGCCCCTCGGCTGCCCAGAGCAGGGGAAGGAGAAATGCTGCCTGTGTTTGTTTCCCAGTGCTGCTGTAAGAAATTATTACCAATGTAATGGGCTTAAACCCACAGCCATTTATTGCCGATAAGCTGATGCCCCTTCTGTAGGTGAGAAGTCCCAGTGGACTCAGTGAGGTCTCGGCCTTGGGTCTCACAAGGCTGAGATCTAGGTGTCGGCAGGGCTGAGCTCCTTCCTGGATGCTCTGGGGAGCAATGCAGAGCTGGAATTCCAGGCTGATGCAGTGGCTGGCTGGATTCAGTTCCTTGTGCGTGAAGGACTGAGGTCCCCGCTCCTCACTGGCTGTGAGCCCGGACAGGCTCCGAGAGGCTGCTGCGGTCCTGCCTGCACTTTACATGTGCCTTCCCCAGCAAAGGTGAGTTGAGTTCCTCTCATGCCATGAATGTGACGTCTCCTGCCACATCTAACTTTGGCCAGAGAAAGTTCCTGCTTTTAAGGGCTCACGGGATTACATTGGGTTTACCTGGAAAATCCAAGATAATCCCCTACTGTAACATCCCCAACCTTAGTCACATCTGCAGAGTCCCTTTTGTTATGTAAAATTACACACTCTCAGGTTCCAAGGATTAGGGTGCGGACAGTTTTGAGGGGACATTCTGCATACAACAATGCTGTATCACAAACAAAGCCACCAGATTTCTGGTCTTCTTGCAAATGATTCTTTGCTTCAGGGATTGTGTATCTGTAGGCCTGAGATGGAGAAGGCAGGAGGCAGAAGAGTTGGGCCTGCACGGAATTGAGAGCAAAGATCTTCCTCCATAAGAGCAAGGTGTGGGAGGAGAAGGGCCTTCCTTGTTTTTCTGCTCAGAATGCTGTCATTTAAGGATGCTCGACTCAGAGCCTTGGCAGTCATCTGGCCACCATGAGACAGGGCCAAGCACAAAGGATGGCAGGCCAGGAG
The DNA here is from genome assembly GCF_028885625.2 of Pongo pygmaeus. NCBI lineage: Eukaryota > Metazoa > Chordata > Mammalia > Primates > Hominidae > Pongo > Pongo pygmaeus. The sequence goes on from NC_072394.2 coordinate 59,804,868, forward strand.
TCCAGGGGGAGGTCATTGCTGACTTAGTTAAGGGAGCCGGGCGTGGTGGCTCACACCTGTAATCCCAGGACTTTGGGAGGCCGAGGCAAGCGGATCACGAGAGCTCAGCAGTTCGAGACCAGCCTGGCCAACAAGGTGAAACCCCGTCTCTACTAAACACACACACACACACACACACACACACACAATTAGCCAGGCGTGGTGGCGCATGCCTGTAATCTCAGCTACTCAGGAGGCTGAGGCAGGAGAATCTCTGGAACCTGGGACACGGAGATCGCAGTGAGCCAAGATCTCGCCACTGCACTCCAGCCTGGATGACAGAGCGAGACTGAGTCTCCAAAAAGAAAAAAAGTCCTGGAACCATCTATCTCCACTATCTCCAGACTTCTTGTTGGTGAGATTATCAAATCTCTATTATTTAAGCTAAGTTTAGATGAATGTTCTGTTCCTCACTGATGGAAGCATTCCTAACAGATTTGTGTGATGTTTGCAATAGTTTGGAATATTGTTCAACACACAGTCACTCCCCTCTCCTTTGCATAATAGGCAGAATACGGCTCTTATCCTGTTTATGGTGGGCTTGGCAAAGTGACTTGCTTTGGCCAATGAACAGCAATGGATGTGACACATACAGAGGCCTTCAAAGTCCTTGCAGGTTTGGGCTCGACTCTGGTGCCCCAGTGATCCGCCACGAGGAGAATACGCCCAGGATAAGCTGCTGCCCCTTCAGCCTGGGCCCCAGAACAAACACATGTGCGGCTGCATGAGCCCAACCTGCGTCCTATAACCAAGGCCAGCGGACCCTGAGCCTGAAGCAGAGACCTCCAGCAGGGCCCAGCTTAGATCACCTGCATCACGATCAACTGCTCTCACTGCTCCAAGCAACTGAGCTTCGTAATGGTGTGTTATGCAACATTAGTGTGTCAATAGCTGACTTGCACAATAGTGAACATGTAAGAGGTCCACACACTCCTGTTCCCCAAAGTCATGTGGGGGAGAGTGATAGAACTCTACTCTGGGGATCTGAGAGCACAGAAAATCTGGGTCAAGCATTCATAGAATACAGGATCAGCAAACTCCCCACATCTTCCTGAGACACAGAGGAGCAGGCACAGAGGAAATGTCTGCCTGGGTGCCTGGAAGCCTCACAGGGTTTCAATGGCTCAGAACGCCCCAGTATCCAATGAAGTCTTCCCATGGGCCGGGCTCTCAGGCTGCTCTGGCAGTTGCGGCCAAGCACTCCCGGAGATGCTCTGCTCTCAAGCTGCAGAGGGCACAGGTGTGACTGGTGAGAACGGAGGACCACTCCAGAGGGAAGGAGGCAGTTTCCACGGATGTCTGGGTCACCTGGAGAGAATCCAGGCTGACACCACTCTCGTGCCTGGGCTATTTGGGTCTCCCCCACCCCCCACCGCCTGAACTGGAGCAATACTTAGGGAAAGGGAGAACCCAAATCCGTACAATTAGGTTTCTGCCACTTGGAACAGGGGCTTGAAAGATAAATTAACTTCTGTTAGACTTATATGTCTTGCACACCATAGAATGCAGACTGAAATTCATGCCCACTGTGGACACAGAGAATGTATTTAGTCCCTGGGTATAGTGGTCAGCTTGCTTCAATTCTGGGAGTCTCCATTTTCATTGGACTAAACCAGGGTCAGCAAACCAGAGCTGATGGGTCAAATCTGGCCCACTGCCTGTTTTTGTAAATAAAGTTTCACTGGAATAGCCACTCCCTCTTCGTTCACTGCTACAATGACGGGACTGAGTGGATGCAACAGAGACGGTCTGGCCCACAAAGCTAAAAATATTTATTATCTGGCCCTTTGCAAAAAAAGCTTGTCAACCTCTGCACTTTCCCACCTGCTCCAAATCTCAATCTCCCTGCGCTGAGCTCTGCTTTCATTATACCAACTCAACCAGTGTTGGAGAACGAGGCACACAGCATTCAAGAAACCCAGCCCTCGAGTGGCCCAGGGAGCTCTTCCCCACACACTACAAAATTCTCCAGACTTCCCTCCAACAAGCCAAAGAGATGTGACCACACAGCACTATACCCTCTGCTGCCCGAGATCAATGACTTTTCCTCTTACTGCTCGCATGGCCTCTTCCCTCCTTCCCTGAGACTTCTTCCCAACTTCCCTCACCCTGGTGCTCCCCAGGAGAGGCCCAAATGAGAAGAGAGGTCTCCGAGTTTGAGTTCCACACAAAACTCTGTTCTGGCCAGACTCCGCCCAGCACTGTGGATGCCAGCAGAAACCCCATGTTTGTCCCCATTAATCACAGGCGGAACCTGCAACTTGAGCCCCATCCACCCGAAATGAGTGGAAAAAGTGCAACCTGACCACAAAAGTATTATTTTATAAATAAGGCCCTTCAGTAGTGGTTAATTGGATACACATTTTGTAAGATTCAGGGAACATGAAAGCTATCATACTCACATTGACTGGCTGCGTTCCTGGTAGACCGCAGTGGCCATTTTCTGTGCAATGTCAGGCCCCAGGCTGAAAGTCCTAGCTTGGAGACTTTTATTTTTCCCTTAGGGATATTGCTTCTCCACCCCCACCTTTACAAAAAAAAAGAGCAAGATTGATTTAGTGTATGTTTAATGGCTCCATAAATCACTCAACATGCCCCAATGTCATCAAAATTCTGCCAGAAATGATTTCCACTGAAGCAGATGGCCTGTATGGGAAACTAATCTGGCATGCTTTTATTTCCACTGAATTTCCATGAGCTCCTACTGTGTGTCAGCGCACACCTGGCCCTGGAAGAAGCTGAGGGGAGTGCTCCAATCCACGGCCCTACATCCCAGAAGAGGGAACATTGCAGGAGCTGGAAGGAGATGTTCAAGAATACAGGGAATCAGCCTGGAAAACCATGGGCGGGAAGGCCTGCCCCTGTTTGTCTGAGATGGTTTAAAATTCACGCCCTTCTTACGAAGACAGAATAAGAAATCCAAGGCTAATTTTGAATGCTCTCTCCTGCTATGCTTATGCTCTGTGGGTAGTCTGGGGACAGTGATGGGACCTAGCTGTGCCTGCTACAGAGAGACGACTGGACAGAGGGGTGGCAGGTTGGGGAGGTGGCCTCCCCTCCCCAGCTGGTGCGGGCAAGCTGACAACAGCCAGCTCTGTTGAAGGCTCACCAGGGAAGGCTGAGGGCCTGATCTCCAAATTGAATGGTCAACCTGGACAGCCACACGAGGCCAAGTGTCTGCATTTGTGTGTGGCGTAAACCAGCACATATACCAGGGAGAGAGAGCAGCGGGGACTGAGAAATCAGGAGAGCTTCAGAGAGGAGCGGGATGGAGTTCAGCCAAAGAGAATGAATAGATGGGAGAAAGTGAGAAATACATTGTGCTTTCATGACCAAAACAGCTCTTGGGAGCAACATGTCGTTGTTTCTAAGGTGTAACAATAGTAATAATCACAGCTGAAGTGTACTTAAAGAGTCAGTCCATGCCAGGAAGTCCGTATGCACTATTATCTCTCTGATCACTCAAAACCATCCTAAGAGGTAGTTACAGTTATCACACCTAATTCACAGACAAAAAAACAAGTCTCTTAAGTTTCTCAACTTTTCCATCAAAATGCTCCAGGAAGCCGAAGAAAAGGAGCCTGTGAGCTGAAGACAGAGGAGTTCCCCAAGTCTACCGCCGCAAATGCAAAATTTATTTGAAGTTCTGTTTTTTATATTCCTTTGTTTTTTTATCCTCTGCTTTATATGTTTTAATATCAAAATGATGTGCTTAATTGTCTTTGAGTGAAATTTCACAAACTTTCTCCCCTAAAATGCTTCTAATCAAATTACCCTTCCCAGAGGATGAACCTTATTTCTTCTGAGGCTTTTCCAACTCCTTCACCCACTGACTTGGATCCTGAGGCTAAACATGCTCCAGTTTAAGCAGCTCAGCTGGGGAGCAGGGCTTGGACACAGCTGGCCTCTGGCCCTCTGTTTTTGTTTGGCATGCATAGTGTCTTTCAGTTTTCACACACACACACACACACACACACACACATCCAGATTTCCAGATTCTCCTAAAATTGTTTCCACTGTGGCCACAATTGTATGGCTCTGAGTAGTGACATAGGCTAGGTACAAGACACTAGGGAGTGGTGGGGACTGTGGCAAAACTGCCGCCACTCCCTAGTGTCTTGTACCTAGCCTATGTCACTCTATATTTCTCCAGACCCTGGAGGTGTTTGAGTATATGCTCTTGTCTTAGAACTCTTGGTGTTTCAGGTACAAAATGCAGAAAAGCCATGGGGTCTTGGTAAGACAGAGAGAGCGCCAATGAAAAGAGATCAAGAAAAGTCCATTCACAAAATGACCCTGCAGAGCCGTGTCAGCACGGAGAGGGGGGGAAAAAAAACCCAGTGATGCTCAGTGAAGCCTTTTTATTTTCCACTCTACCTCTGATGCTGCTCAAAGTGATGAATTAGAGAAGCTCATTTCCTTTGGTTGGAAAAAAAAAAAAAACAAAAACCCAGAAAGCAAAAGAAAAAGCCAGTGTTCAATAAAACGTGGAGGAATGACGCAATGGTGTGCAGAACCCTCAGAGCAGAGCTGTTAATTGCTTCCTTCCCGGGATGCTGGCCGGCCCCTTTCTCAGGGACTCGGGTGCATTTGTCAAGGAAAGTATCAGCCCCCCATAACTCTCCAAAATGATACAATACATCACTTGAAAGTAAGCTAGGATCAACACGTTGTTAACTGTTTGATCTCACAAGTCAGAATTAATGATAGGTATTTTGCACAAAGAGAAAAAAATGAATGTTAAAAGCCTATTTACGTTAACTAAAGACATCCCTGCACCATCAGGGTTGAGTTGGAGGCGATTTCCTGCGGCACAGCTGTTCTACGTTTGTTAGTCTGCGGGTGGGTGGCAGCCCAGTAATCAGAGCCAGACTGAGGGTGTGGGGAGCTGAAGAGATGGGGGGGCGGGGGTCAGGAATCTTTACACAGAAAATCCCAGTGACCACCTAGAGAAAGAGGATCCGGGTTAGAGCTCAGAGTGCACTCCTTCAGAGCTTTGGAAAGAGCTGCAGACCAGTTTCTTCATCTGAAAACTAGACTTCATTCATTAATTCTGAAAATGCTTACAGAGTGTGGGCTGAGCACAGGGGGTCCATTGGGGAGCATTAAGGACCAGGTCCTTGCCCTCATGGATCTTACAGTCTAGACAAAAAACTTTAACTCATAAGGAAACAAACAGATTAACAGACAAAACTTCAGGTCATGAGAATACTATAAAGAGAACAAACAGGATGGGATGTACCCAAAAGGGACCAGGGATGGGGCCACTTTAGATTGATGGCCAGGGAAGGCCTCTCTAAGGAAGCAACACCGGCCTTGAACCCTGGATGGAGTGAGCCAGGCAAACACTCAGGGGCAGAGTGTTCCAGCAGAGGCTGTGGCCGGCGCAAAGGCCCTGGAGCAGGGACAGGCGTGGAGCGCTCCTGCTACAGCAAGGCAGTCCATGTGCTGGAACCAAGGGAGGGAGGAGAGTGGTGGCAAAATAGGGACCACAATGTGTACAGCTCTGGGGCCAAAGAGTCTAGCTGTTACTCTGAGTGTGAAGGCGTCCATTTGAAGATTCTGAGTAGGAGAGTAATGAGATGTAACTTGCGTTTTAAAAATCTCTCTGGCTCTGGATGGAAAATAGATTGTGGGACAGCAGGGGGAGAGGAGTCAAGAGACCAAGTATAGGCTATGGGAGGTGTCCAGGCGGAAAGGAGGATTAAAGTAGATGAGGCTGGCAGCCCAGGGCCAGCACACAGTCAGGGCTGGCAAGAGGACAGAGCAAGTGAAGCGTTCACCTAGAGTGCAAAATGTAAGATGGGGAGAAGGAACTGCCAAAAAACTCAGTAATCAAAATAAATAAAGACACAATTCGTATTACTGATTTTTCCTTTTGCCTCAGGCTCCAATATGGCTTGACATGGCGCTGCGAATGACCCTGTCTTTCTTTAAAATGTTGATATTTTGTTCATCATGGAATTTTGGGCATTAATTTTGATTTTTAAATGCATTGCATTAAAATATTATTTATCTGGATGACTTTTTTGGCACCCCCCTTAAATTCTGTGGCTGAGGCAAGTACCTCCCTCGTCATACCCTAATCCTGACTCTGCACTAAGTACTCAGCACCCTACAGTGATTGAGGCCATTGCTGTTGTTTTTTGGCCTCCAAATCCCTAAGTAAATGCGTAGGTGGACACCAGGGGAGGCAGGTGCAAGGTGGGTTCTGGAACCTTCCCGTGTTCCCAGCTGACCTGATTTATGATGGAGGTGGGAATGAACAAAGCCATCTTAGGAGTTTGTCGGTTGCGGATTCTACTCCTGCTGAGCTCAAGCTGATGCAAAATTTGCGGGAAGGAGCCTGAGTCAGCATCTCAGAAAAATCTCCATCCCCAGGCTCTGTGTCTGTCAGGGCAAATTCCCCAGGAAGTGCCTCTGATTGGCCCAGTGTGGGTCACATGCTGTCCCGGAGCCAAATCCGCTGTGGCCGCCCAGGCAGCGTGGTGATTGCACAAACATGGCAGCCAAGAGTCACGCCGTCTTGGGTGGGACAGTTCTCCCCAAAGAGAGGTGTGGGCTGAGGTAGGGAAGGGGTTGTACTCATAATGTTGTTTGTTCGTACAACGGTATTTCCTGCTGCCAGGGAGCTGGAGTTAGGGTTTAGAAAAGGCTGGGGAAGTTTAGAGGAAGCCATAGCTGAGTAGCGAAAGGGGGAGTTGAAGAAGCCCTGAACAACATCTTCCGGTCGTTGCCTTCTTGAAAAAGCAAGCCTGTTTCTCCTGTGCGCCTTGCCCGCTCTGACCGTGAGGGAGGCTCCCTCGAGCACCCTTTAATTTCTCGGATTATTCAAATTTGCCATGCCCACCCAAACAAATGGGAGGTTTTCTGGAGAGAACTAGGGACCATCAGAGGGGGGTCTCAAAACCAGCTCAGCTCTCCAGTGTGGGAAATGAGTTTCTAGGCCACCAGACAGCTTCCTACCAAGCCCAGAAGGCCCGTCACCTCTCCACATTCAAGTGACAGAAGTGGAGGAGGAATGAACCACGGCAAAGCAGAGCAAGAAGCAACTGGTCTCCTTGCGATGTTCAATGAGAGTTGAACATCAATTCTGTTACCAAGTATTGGTTCAAGTGAATCAAAGTCATGTCTAGCATCTATAATTTTTTTTATATTGCAAAGGATTTTCCCCTATAAGAGTTTATTTTGATGTTTCACAAAGGGTGTTCTGAACATTCCTGGTAGCACATGAGATGATTTTAGGCAAGACACCAACAAACATTTTTAATTTATTTATGTTTAAACGTATTTTAAAAACATAGCAAGCATATCACATGTGACAAAGACAATTGCTTAAGTCGGGGCTAAAGTAAGTATTTAAATGAGAAAAAAGGGGTACGGTTGATTTAAATAAAATGTTAAAGAATAATACAGTCATTTGGTGGATGAAGGTAAAAATTGTGAAGGTGAGTGAAGTTTGGGGAACACTTGCTCAGCTGACGGCCACAAGTTCTGGAGAAGCCATTTGATCTGCTGCGATTGTCTCCAGGCGACAGATGACAGAGTGGAAACGGAGAGTGGCACCAGGTATGTGCCTCAAGTTACACATGCACCCATGCGGGGCCAGGGCAGAAACACTGGATTTTATTTTATGTTATTTTGTTTTATTTTTATTTTATTTTATTTTTTGAGACAGAGTCTCACTCTGTTGCCCAGGCTGGAGTGCAGTGGTGCGCTCTCAGCTCACTGCAACCTCTGCCTCCCAGGTTCAAGCAATTCTCCTGCGTCAGCCTCCCAGGTAGCTGGGATTACAGGTGCACGCCCCCACACTTGGCTAATTTTTGTATTTTTAGTAGAGAAGGGGTTTCACCATATTGGCCAGGCTGGTCTCGAACTCCTGACCTCAGTGATCCACCAGCCTTGGCCTCCCAAAGTGCTGGGATTACAGGAGTGAGCCACTACGCCCAGCCTGGATTTTAAGCTTAGTTCAAAAGTCTTTCCACTCCCTCAAACTGAGACATCATCTGTCACTCTAAAATGTGATCTTTGAAAACTCACGCCAATGTAGTATTTCTCAAAACTTCTCTAGAAACAGAGAAGATATAATAAAATGTAATAACTGTCTCCTTTTTTCCATTTGTCTTTTTATAGCAGTGGTTCTCAACCAACGCATATTTTGTTTCCAGGGGACGTTTGGCAATATCTGGAGACATTTTTGATGTCACAGTTGAGGGGTGGGGAGGCAGATGGTGGGTAAGAGACCAGGGATGCTGCTAAAAGCTTCCCGCAATACCCAGGACGATACCCTCTCCCCCGCCCAACAAAGAAGTATTCAGCCCCAAATGTCAACAGTGCCCAAATTGAGAAAACCTGGTCCATAATCACCATGACCCATTTCATTCACAAAATCAAATCTCAGACTGAAGGATCAGAAATCTGTCTCCTGGCTGGACACAGTGGATTACACCTATAATCCCACCACTTTGGGAAGCCAAGGCAGGAGGATCCTTGAGGCCAGGAGTTTGAGACCAGTCTGGGCAACATAGTGCGACTCTGTCTCTAAAACAACAACAACGACATCAACAACAAAGGAAAGTTGTCTCCCTGTTGTGCTCGTGACATTTGCCCAGAAATTAACATTTTGGTGGCTGAAAAAAATAGGAAATGTTTTCTCAGGAATAGCTGTTGTATAATAATATCTCTAATACACGCAAGCATTTACGGAGCCCTCTTGCTGTGCCAGATACCAGCCCAACAACTTTGCATGAAATTCTCACAACCACCCCATGGGGTAGGTACAGATGAGGAAACTGAGGCACAGAGAGGTTAAGCCATTTGCCTGAAGCGCCACAGCCTCTGCTTCAGAGACAGGATTTGACCCCAGGCAGTCTGGCTTCGGAGCCTGCACTGTTATTCAAAACAGTATGTAGTCTATGTTGTAAGATTATATATTTTCTATGGGACACACTTTAACGACTTTCATTATTAAATGGGAAAAAGAATGCCACACATAAGATTTTTATTTTTCCTGAGTCGGTCTTCATGAAGAAAGAGGACTCACCACTGTTTCATATCATTCTCCTTTACTGCAGTTACTTCCCCTGCAATTTCCCTGTTTGGCCTTAATTTCCTTTGAGTCCTCGAGTGCCACGTAAACTAGGATTGGAAGAGTTCATGGAGAGGGCTTCTGTTCAGCTTCCCAGGCCCAGGATGGACTGCTGGCTTCTCGGAGCAAGGCTTTCGGGCTTGGAGTAAATGGCACGCTTTAGAACTGTACACATCTTCACTTTTATTTCCCGGGAGCTAAGTTCAGCTGGCACTTATTCCATGCCAGGGGCTGTGCAAATGCTTCACAGGTGCGACTTCGTTTCAGGCCCAACTCTTTTCTTTTTTTTTTTTTGAGACAAAGTTTTTGCTCCTGTTGCCCGGGCTGAAGCGCAATGGCGCGATCTCGGCTCACTGCAACCTCCGCCTTCCGGGTTCAAGCAATTCTCCTGCCTCAGCCTCTCGAGTAGCGGGGATTACAGGCGACTGCCACCACGCCTGGCTAAGTTTTGTATATTTAGTAGAGACGGGGTTTCACCATGTGGACCAGGCTGGTCTTGAACTTCTGACCTCAGGTGATCCACCCACCTCGGCCTCCCAAAGTGCTGGGATTACAGGCGTGAGCCACTGCGCCCGGCCTCAGGCCCAACTCTTTACTTTTTGTTTATCTTTTGTTTTCTAGTGAGGTAAAATTCATATGACAAAATTCACTGTTTTAACCATATTAAAATGTACAATTCAGTGGCTTTCCATGCATTTACAAAATTGTGCGACCATCACCATTATTTAATTCCAGAACATTTCATCACCCCAGAGAGAAATCTCATATCCATTGAGAAGTCACTGCCCGTTCCCCGCTTCCCCTAGCCCCTAACAGCCACTAATCCTCTATGGATTTGCCTGTTCTAGACATTTCCTATAAATGGAATTGCACAATATGCGGCCTTTTGCATCTGGCTTTTTTCATTTAGCAGAATTATTTCCAGGGTTCATTCATGCTGTAGCAGGTAGCAGGACTTCTCTCTTTTTTATGGCTGAAAAATATTCCATCGTATGGACAGACAGACCACAGTTTGTTTATCCACTCATTAGTTATGGATGTTTGGGTTGCTTTTACCTTTTGGCTATTGGGAATAGTTTTGCTATGAACATTCATGTACAAATTTTTGTTTGTACACCTTTGAAGCATAATTAACACTTTTAATTATCTTGGACACATATTTAGGAGTGGAACTGCTGCGTCATACAGTAACTCTATGTGAGACACAGTTGCGGGCCCACTTTACAGATGAGAAATTTGAGTTTCAGTGAAAACTTGCCCAAGATCCTTGAGTAGTAAACATTAGGGCGGGAATTTGAACCCAGCCACAAGGCCATAACCACTGGTCTCCCCATCTGTCATCAGTGAGCCTTGGGAGAAATTGTAGATGGAGTTATGGCAAGAAAAAAACTCCTCATTTATCTAATTTAACTTTTATAATTTCTTGATTTAATTTTATTTCACTATGAAAGTAACGTGTGAGCAGGTGCAGTGGCTCATGCCTGTAATCCCAACACACTGGGGGCCAAGCGGGGAGGATTGCTTGAGGCCAGGAATTTGAGAGTAGCCTGGACAACATGGTGACAACCCATTTCTATTTAAAAACCAACAGACAAAAACTTATAAAAGTAATGTGTGCTCCTTGCAACATGCCAAATGATTTTTTAAAGTGAGTATATTTAAAAAAAAAAAAAAAAACCACACACACACACACCTGGTTCGAGGTCCACATGCACTAAGCAGCTCTTACTTTTGAAGCTGTTCTGTATCCTCAGAAAAGTCAGTGATAGAGCAGCACACGGACAGAGTGACACCTGAGGTTTCATCAAACTAACCCAGGGAAGGGGCAACTGCCCCACAGTGGCCTAGGGCTATGCTGTTCCCACAGACAGGAGTGATGGGGGTGTCAAGGGCTGGAGCTGAACCATCCTGGGAAGCTGTTGTTCTCTCTGCAGCCACAGAGGCTTGGCCAATAGTAAGGGTGACCCTGAGCCAATAGCATCAGCTCCCAGGTGAGGGCAACACTGGCCTACATTTGATTATTAGGGAAACCGCTATTTTTTTCCTCTTTTGCTTTAGATGAGGAAACTGAGGTTCCGGGAGGGGAGCTGACTTGCTGAAATAACAAGGAAGTGGCTGATCTGGGTTCCAGTCCAGCTCCTTCTCGCCTTCAATCTAGGGAAGCTTATTGGCTACACACTCTTTGCTTTCACACTCATGGCCACATTTGATTCACAACGTCCTGGGCAGGTTCTTGTATCAGCCCCATTTTGTAGATGGGGCAACTGAGGCTCAGAGACAGGGAGTGATTTAACTGAGGTCATTTAGCTAAAGGTAGAGCGAGGCTTGAACTGAGATATCAGGTCTGAGCCTGTCTTTATTGCAAGAAAGCATTCTCTGGCAATTGAGGTATTTACTAAATGCATTTGGTTTGTTTTTTTGTTGTTGTTTTGTTTTGTTTTTGTTTTTGTTTTGGCTTTTCATCCCAATGTTAAAAGCTTCTAGGTTTTCACCTTGATTAGCTCAATGGGCTTTGGTACCATACAGACAGACCTTGGTCTGAACCCCAGCTCTAACTTAGGTTTTTTTTTTTTGGTCCTTCAAGATGCTTGCTCCTCCTCCTTTTCTTTTTACCGCCCTACCTTTGTTGTTAGTGCTCACAAAATGACCGTGTATTATGTACTTTGCTATAAATAAAAACTGAACAAAAAATAAAAAGAATATAATTAAAATTTTTAAAATTTGCTTGATAAGTCAAACTAAATCATATCTCTTCCACAGATAAATAATAAAGGAATAATCAATTAGAAGAAATTAGAAGGAATCAATTAGAAGGAATAATCAAAGAGAAGGCATATCTATTCCATGCATAAATAATAAAGGAATAATCAATCTGTGTAAACATCTTACATCCTGCCAGAAACAGGGCAAAGCATTTTCTACGTATTAACTAATTTAATTCTCACAACAATACTTTGACCTAGGTATGGTTTTTGTTCTCCTTTCATAGATGTAGACACTGACACACAGAGAGGTTAACTGACTTGCCTAAGATCACACAGCTTTCAATTGCCAAAGCTGGCATTTGCAATCCAAGCAGCTTGGCCCCAGAGTCTGTGCTCTCAGCTACCTAGGCTCAAAACTGCTCTGTAGAACTACATCCACCAGGATGGCAAATTCTATGAGTTCATGTTTAAAAGTAGGTCACAAATCAGCATGGCTGTCCCTCTTTGTTTTAAATTTATACATAACACTACTTTTTTGTAATGTTGACTGTGTGTTGGGTGCTAAGGCAAACACTTTGAGTATATTGTTTAACTGAATCTTCAAACAGCCTTGCAAGTAGGGCATAGCCATGGACACATTCAAATGCAGAATGAAGGCTCAGAGGGGCTCAGTCACTCAGCCTGGAGACACTTGGCCTGCAGAATGCCCACGTGCAGATGCACTGACTGGCCGCTATCACACAACTGCTTGTGGGAGCTTCACCACGGGCTCCATGAAACAGCTAGAGGCCCTAGCTGGAGACTGCAACCCGTGGGTGGGTGGTGTGTGGCCTGTTCTAGCCTAGAGACTCACCCCACCCACCCTTGCCCACTGCTTTGCAAGGATGTTTTGCAAAATATTTAGCAAGGCACGGATGGAGCAGGTGTTTGGAAGTCCCCACTGTGTGGGTGCTGCTTTTTTAGATGCTGGATTGGGGGAGCATCTGGGGCAATGTGGGGAGGCACCCAGCGGGCTTAGGGCCAACGTTGCCAACTTGCAGCTTTTCATTGCAGCCACAGTGAACACCAGCCCTGTTCTTTTGCCTGGAGAAGAGGCTGGGTGCCAGGGTTTCCTGTCTCCCCTGGGAAGCTGCCTTCAAGCTCTGACTCTCACTCCCACCCCCAAATACAGAGCTCCCAATGGGAAGACTGAGTCTGGAGGATACTGGGATCATGAGCAGCTGTGGAGAAGTGGCAGAAGGGACATTGTGGGGACAGGCTCAGATGCCTGCCCTGCCATGTGCATGCCAGCTGCAGGACAGGGAACAGAAACTACATCAAAGTGGCTGGAGCGGGAGGGGACCGAGGAAGTATATGGCACGGTGACAAAAACCAAAGCCCTGCAGAACTGGGGACAGCAGGGATGGTGGTCTGAGCGGGTCCAGGTCCAGGACGGTCTAAGAACTTGGGGGAATTTGCGCTTCCTGTATCTCCCGGCCTGAGGGGTTGGGCCAGGCTCATGGGTCAGTGGGGCCAGAGCAGGGTGGCAGCGCCAGCGTTGCAGCGGGGAGTGTGTGTGGCCAGGCCATGCAGAGAGCGGCAGCACAGGCTCTGGACCAGAAGGCCTGGGCTGGAAGCCCAGCCTCACAAATCACTGGGAGGTGTAGCCTCTCCAGCTCTCTGGGTCTCAGTTTCCCTGTCTACAAAGTAGGAACAGTAGTGCCTACCATACAGTGTTGCTGGGAAGCGAGGGTGTGTTTAGCACAACATGTGGCGCATAGCAGCACTCTTTAAATGTTATTCAAGTACTGGGAGTCGCCCTTGACTATAATGGACAGAGTTCTGGATAAATACCTCAGCCACCATGCTGCTTGGAAGGGCCACAGTCTTCCCCAGAGTTCCCCAGCAGGAGGGAAGCTCCGCTCCCCACAACCATGGCCTGCCCCTGAGCGCACCCTTGATGGATTCCTCCCTTTCTTGCCTCACTTCCCTCCTCCCCTGCCTGCCACACACACTCCTCATCACAGACTCAGGATCAGCTGAGCCTCATAGATGGCTCAGACCACGCTAACAGCAACAGCCCTCGATGCTGTTGGTCAGATCTCAGTGGGATCCCCACTCTGCCACTTGTACCTGCAACCTTGGGCAAGCAAGGCAATGCCTCTGAGCCTCGTTTCTCATCTGCACGATGCAGACTAGAGTGGCAGCCACCCTGTATGCCAGGTGTAGAGACTCACTACGTGCTACAGGTCAAGTGTCTAGCACAGATCCTGGCACACAGTAACTACTCCACAAAGATTATCTATTAATATTTCTATGACAGGAGATTAGACCCAGGGGCCACTCTATGGGAAGAGCGCTCTGCAGCCACTCAGGGCTCCATGCTTGGTTTAATGCTCTCCTTTCGCTGTCTTGAAATGCTTAACGATTTTTTAATTAAAAGCTCTGCATTTCCACTTTGCACTGGGCCCTGCAAATGATGCAGCTGGTCCTGGTGAGTGCTCTCTGGGCCTCAGTTTCTTTAACTGTAAGATGAGAGTGATAACACAGTCAACCTACCCTGCAGGAGCATCATGGGGCAGAAGAGTGTGTGCCTATAAAAGTGCTTCACTAATAAAAAGACAAACAACCCAATTAAAACATTGGCAAAGGGTCTGAATACACATTGCTCCAAAGAAGATGTACGAATGGCCAATAGGCACATGAAAAGACACTCGACATGTTTAGTCATTATGGAAATGCAAATCAAAACCACACCAACTACAATGGCTATGGTCAAAATAGCCAGTGTTGGCCAGGATGTGGAGAAACCGGAACTCTTATACAATGCTGATGGGAATGGAAAATGATGCCAGTCCCTTTGGAAAAGTCTAGCAAGTCCCCAAGAATAGTTACCATCTGATCCAGCAAGTCCATTTCTAGGTACACACCCAAGAGAAATGAAAACATATCCACACACAAAAACTCATACACAAATATGTACAACAGCATTATTCATAATAGCCAAAAAGTGGCAACAGCTCAAATGTCCATCAACTGATGAGAGGATAAACAAAATGTAGTCTTTCCATACGATGGAATATTATTCATCCATAAAAACAAAGGCAGTACTGATGCCTGCTACAACATGGATGAGCCCTGAAAACACGATGCTAAGTGAAAGCAGCCAGACACAAGACTGTCAAGTTTCCACTTATATGAAATGTCTAGAATTAGAAAATCTATAGACACAGAAAGTAGATTAGTGGTTTCCAGGAGCTGAGGGTAAAGTGGGTAGAAATGGGGAATGTCTTCATCAGTTTGGGCTGCTCTAACAAAATACCATGGACTGGGTGGCTTGAAAACAACAGAAATTTATTTCTTGCAGTTCTGCAGGCTGGGAAGCCCAAGATCAAGGGCCAGCTGAGTCGAGTTGTGGTGGGGGCCATCTTCTCGCTACATCCTCACGCAAAAGGCCAGGGGTCTCTCCCCAGCCTCTTTGATAAGGGCACACTAATCCCATTGAATCACCTCCCAAAGTCCCCACCTCCTAACACCATCACACTGGGAGTTAGGATTTCAACAGATACATTTTAGAGGGACACAGACATTCAATCATAACACTGAGTGACTGCTAATAGATACAAGGTTTCTTTTGGAGTTGATAAAAATATTCTAAAAGTGAATGTGGTCGTGGCTGCCAACTCCAGATATACTAAAAATATTCAATTGTTCACTTTCAGTGTGTGAGTTGTGTGGTATGTGAATTGTATCTCAACAAAGTGAGAGAGAGCAGCTTTATATATGTAAATAGAGACATGTGTAAGTTTAAAAGTGCTTTGCAAACTCTTAAGGTGCAGACACCTATAATAATGCATGATCACAGCACAGTCCTGCGCCCACACCATGCAGACACACGTGTGCACACACATACGCACACGCACACACACAACACACACACACAGACACACATACATACATCCACATACACACAGACACACACTCATGTGCCCTGGCCACTTGAGTGCCCAACCTGACTGCTCCCCCGCTGGGTTCACTGTGTCTAGTCCTCATTCTTGGGAAAACATGTTCACTGCCAACTCCTGCGGGGAGAGACCCCAAATAAATACACCAGCAAGGAGGAATCAGGGGCCCTGCTGGGGCATCTTCCCTGCTGCTTACTGCACCCTGCGTGAAACAGAGGTCAGAAAGAGCACCCAGTGGGACAACATGTGATATGGCCCTTCCCCAGGGCAGGATCAGCTTTCTGACTGTGCCAGAGGCAAAGAGTCGTCATGTCTTGGTTCAGAATGTGGATGATAGAGGGCTCAGGACAGCGGTGGCCAGATGGAGGGCTTCCCAGGACAGTCAGCATTCAAATAAATTTGTGGTGACTCCTGTGGGGTGGTCTTCACCTCCCTTTTCACCCCCCACCCCAGTGTTAAGGTGTGTCCCTCTCTGATCTTCTGATTCTCACCTCATAGCTGCAAGATGGCAGCTGTGCCTCCAGACATTACATCCACGTTCCAAACAGGAAAGAAAGGTTGAAGGAACATTAATCCATGCCTCAAAATATCTTTCCAGATATTTGTGACAGAGACAAAAATCTGACAAATGTTTGAACGCTCCTTCTTTTACTTATGCACTCCATAACTACCACATCCAGAGAGGATTTTCTATTTCACCTGCCCAATTTTCTGCTTTCTTCTGTGCTCCGTAAACAGCCCAGCCTGTTTCTGGGCCTCCGAGAAATATGAGAGAAAATTGATGGATAGGGACAGAGAGACTGGTGAGGTGAGAGTCACACGAAATGAGGAACTAACTCAGCTTGCAGAATCTTTGAAGTTGTGTTAGTTCTGGTCCTCTGGGCTTCCACCAAACCTGTATTTACTTCTACCATATCAAGTATTTGATTTCTTCTGTTCATTCATTCATTCAAACATTCCCTCCTTCATTCCCCTTGGTTCGTACATTAATTCATACATTCATTCATACATTTATTCATTTATACATTCATACATTCATTCATACATTCATTTATTCATACATTTATACATTCATTCATGCATTCATACACACCTTCATTCACGCATTCATTCATACATTCATTAATGCACAAACATGCTCATTTATTTATTCCCTTTCTGATGTTAACAAAAAACAAGGGGCTTTACCTCATCAGCTGCAGTGTGGTTGTCTTATACTTGTCAGTGTCCTCCATGAGACTTGAGCTCCTTGAGTCTCTCAAGGACCAGGCATCTGGTGTGCTGCATGTTTGTTAGACAAAGGAACGGATGCAGGGACCAGGTCATGATGCTTCTCCGGGAAGTACCCTGGCTGGGCAAAGCTCAAATAACCAGAAATCTCTGGATCAGAGGAAATGGGAATAGTGAACATTCCAGTCACCTTTCTCCGTGATCCCTTGATGGTGATATCTTGCTGAGATACCTTGACCTGTCTCTCTGCCATGGTCAAGATCCATGAACTTGATGAACTTGATTGACTTGATTGGATCTCTCTTTAGCACCTGTGGCTATTACAAAGCTTAGCACATCACC
The DNA here is from genome assembly GCF_028885625.2 of Pongo pygmaeus. Lineage (NCBI taxonomy): Eukaryota > Metazoa > Chordata > Mammalia > Primates > Hominidae > Pongo > Pongo pygmaeus. The sequence continues at coordinate 59,822,216 of NC_072394.2, forward strand.
TTGAGAGTGGAGGCAGATGGAGAGGCTTCTAGGAGATTGGCTGGACTCTGCCCTCTCCCAGAACCTGCTGGCCCTCAGCTTGTTCTCCACATGTTGTGAAGAGTAGATGTGTCAGTGCAGGGCAGGGGCAGAGCAGAATCAATGGGTAGGCTGATGAATTGAATGCCAATTAATTGTGGTCTCTGCTATGATTTGAACATGGTTTGTCCCTGCCAAAACTCAGGTTGAAATTTGGCCATGTTGGGAGGTGGGGTCTAGTGGGAGATGTTTAGGGTATGGGGGTGGATCCCTTGTGAACAGAATAATGCCCTCCCTCAGAGGTGAGTGAGTTCTCAGTCTCCAGGAATGGAATCACTCCCATGAGAGCAGGTGGTTAAAAAGAGCCTGGCTTTCTCAGTCTCACTCTCTTGCTTCCTCTCTCGTCATGTGGTCTCTTTGCACACACCTGCTGTCTTCCTCTTTCTGCCATGAACAGAAGCAGCATGAGGCCCTCACCAGATGCAGCTGCCCAGTCTTGAACCCTCCAGCCACTAGAATCTTGAGCCAAATAAACCTCTTTTCTTTAGAAATGACCCAGCCTCTTGTATTCTTTTACAGCAACACATACGGACTAAGACAGTCTTGCTTAGCTGAAGGTTGACTCGCAGCCTGCCCTTTCCTGCACCTCCCAAATCAGACAGTGGTCACCTACAGCAGAGCAGGGATAAGTTCCACTGACACAGAGTCGACTGTGTTTCTTGAAGAATAACAAAATAAACATGGTAATAATAGTAAGAGCCATAATAATACCAGTCACCGTGTACTTTAATTATGTGCATATTATCACAATATGCTAAGCACATGATATTTATTTTTCTTTTAAATCTTCACAACAGCCCTATGAAGTAGGTGCTATAATTACATCCATTTTGTAGATGAGGAAACTGAGGTTCAGGGAAGCCAAATAACAGGCAATGAGTGGGTGGATGTGGGCGCTAATCATCAAGGCACACACCAGATGGTCCTCTTTCCCCACCAGCCCCTCCTCTGCCACGTCGCCCTCCTGCCTGCCCTCCAGCAACTGCCTTGCACTGGGCTTTCCTTCATCTCTGTGTAAATTAATTTATTCTAACATGTGAATGACTGCTAAGCTCAAGTCATCCTAAAGATATTTGCCTTTTTAAGTCCTAATCCAAATGTGTACTTTATTAGCAGAATGTGGAGAAGCACCAACCGAATAAAAGGGCATCTCCTGATGCCATCCTCATGGCATGGAGTGGACAGGGGTGCTGAGAAAGGTCAGCTGCCTCCCACTTCCAGCTACAAACCCCACTGCAGCAGAGATGGTGAGAACACCACCGCCAGCCCTGCCCTTGGCCGTGAGTAAGTCCTCCCAGACTTTTCCATGGTGGTTGTCAACCTTCAGCCCTAACGACCAGCCTGCTCTCTGCACTTCCAGGTCTTGTTTGGACTGGAACCATTTGAAATGCTGCCTTATAATTACAGAGGTTGCACGGGCGGGGGCTGTGCTGCCAGGCGGCCGTTGGACTTGCACGTCTCTGCTGCAGCCAGCAATTTCAGTAATGATAGTCATGTACACCGTTTATCTTTGGGGTTTCCAGAAATACAGGGACTTTTCCAGACACTCACGGGTGTCTGACATGAGTGATTCCATCTGCATCCTTCTCTGAGGCCGCAAGGGCGCGCTTCCTGAATGAGCTGGGATGCTGGCAGGGGCTGTTTGGGGAACACTGAACGCGAACAGGTTCAGAAATCCATGGAGCAAAGGAGCCTCAGACATCATGGCTGATGAAAGGGTCTCCCCTGGACTGAGGGGTTTCCTGGGAGGTAAAACTTCCGGTTTTAAAACCAGCGAGTCCTGGGCAAACCTGGACAATGGATCACCCCGTTCGCATTAAACACAGGGACTGGAACACACGCATTTTTCTTTGCTCCATCCAGAGAGCTTTCTATAAAGGGAACAAACTGTTAAGCAAAGGTATAAACCTGACGAGCAATAAACAGGAAAAGAGGAGGCGACAGCAGCAGCTGAAGGGCCTCGCCAAACGTGGGAAGGTGGAATGCAGGTGGGAGGGGACCCCCCATAGCCCACGGAAAAGCTGACCGTTAAGAAGCATGGGCTGGGGGACAACAGCAGGAGGTCCAGATAATCAGGCCCCCAGTACTATTGCCTTCCCAGAAGGAGCTGGGAGGACTGCCCCACAGAGGCATTGAACCTGAGACTCCAAAGCCTGAGATGCCGGCACAGTGAAGGGTGGAGGCGACCCTGCGGTGAAAACAGGACCTGGGGTGTGCGGAGGACTCCAGCCTCCCATCACACGGAACCAGAAGCTGAAACCCATAAGCAGAAAATGATGGAAGGCACAGGAAGCAATGATGGTGCAGGGAAAGGAAAAGCTAGAAACATTTGCCAATGAAAAGAGTCAAACTCTGTACAATATTTGAAGAGATTTATTCTGAGCCAAACATGAGTGACCAATAGCCCAAGGCACAGTCTCAAGAGGTGCCAAGAACATGTGTCTCAGGTGGTGGGGCTACAGCTTGGATTTATCCAATTTAGGGAGACATTAGACATCAATCAATACATGTAAGCTGTACATTGGTTCCGTCCGGAAACGCAGGACAACTCCAAATGGGGGAGAGGGCCTTCCAGGTCATTGGTAGATTCAATAATTTTTTAGTTGGCAACTGGTTGAAAGAGTTAAGTTATTGCCTAAAGACCTAGAATCAATAGAAGGAAGGCTCTGGGTTAAAATGAGGGGTTGTGGAGACCAAGGTTCCCATTATGCAGATGGAGCCTCCGGGTAGCAAGATTCAGAATCGATTGTAAATGTTTGTTATCAGACTTAAAAAGAAAATGTGCCAGACTCTTAGCTAATTCTCTCCTGGATCAGGAATAAGGCCTGGAAAGGGAAGGGGATTCTCTACAGAAGGCGATTTTCCCCACAAGAGACAGTCTTGCAGGGCTATTTCAAGATATGGCAAATATTTGGGGTTATAATATTTAGATTTCCTTCTTTATCTGTCATGTGAGGTTATGCCAGCGTCAGGTTGGAAAGTGAGCCATATTACACAGGGTTAAACAAGACAGCTCTGATGGTTTGCTGAGGGAGACTCCCCAGGCCTCTTAGATAGGAATCTGGGCAAGAGAAGAAAAAGGTCAGAGTTTAGGCCACACATTGTTAATACCCTCACAGAGACAAAAGACTGAATTCATGAAGCAAGAAGGAAACGCTATTTTTAAAAAAGAAGATCCTTCAGAGAAGCAAGTGTTTACTCTCAGAATTATTAGTCAATGGGACAGTCAGAAGGTAAAGGTGAAGGAATATTCCAAAATTTTGCAAAAGAACCTGGAAATAGAAAACAAGAAGTAAGAGGTAAGAAAATTAGAGGATCCATCCTGGAACCCAACTTCCAACTTGTAGGAGTTTCAGAAAAAGAAAACAGATTGAATGGAGGGAGACACTATCCTAATATTAAAATTCTTCAGAAAACTGAAAAGAAAGAATATACTACAGGTTTTTAAAGGGAAATAAGGGAGAAAGTTTACATGCAAATGAACAGAAATCAGAATAGCCCTAAATTTCTTAACAGCAATGCTAGAAACATTGCAACTGTGAACAGTGTAGAGCCAAACCTTGTTAGCCTTCTAAAGGAAAATTACTCTCAAACTAGAATTGGGTTGACTAGTATGAGATAAAATAATGACGTTTTCAGATTTTAAATGCTTCACAAGTTTGCTTCCCTTGTATCTCTTTGCAGACATCTCCTGGAGAACTTGCTGCAGGCATACAGCAGTGTGAGCCATGGATCCGGGAAAGGGGACTTGTCATAGGAGGGAAGCGACAGCAAGTTCGATGAGAATGTGAAGAGAAGTCCTGTTACAGGATGGGGTCCTGATCCAGACCCCAAGAGAGGGTTCTTGGATCTCACACAAGAAAGAATTCAGGGTGATTCCACAGAGCAAAGTGAGAGCAAGTTTATTAAGAAAGTAAAGGAATAAAAGAATGGCTACTCTATAAACAGAGCAGCCCCAAGGGCTGCCGGTTGCCCATTTCTGTGGTTATTTCTTTATGATATGCTAAACAAGGGGTGGATTATTCATGCCTCTCCTTTTTAGACCATATGGGGTAACTTCCTGACATTGCCAGGCTATTTGTAAACTGTCATGGCGCTGGTGAGAGTGTAGTAGTGAAGACAACCAGAGGTCACTCTCGTGGCCATCTTGGTTTTGGTGGGTTTTGGCCGGCTCCTTTACTGCAACCTGTTTTATCAGCAAGGTCTTTATGACCTGTGTTTTGTGCTGAGCTCCTATCTCATCCTGTGACTTAGAATGCCTTAGCTGTCTGGGAATGCAGCCCAGTAGGCTTCAGCCTCATTTTACCCAGCTCCCGTTTAAGATGGAGTTGCTCTGGTTCACACGCCTCTGACGGTCCCAGTGGTACAGCCAGCCCGGCAGCCACGGAGAGAGAACCACAAGAAATAACTTAAAAAACTAAAACAAAAAGAAAATTACTCAACAAGTTACCTGGTGTGTTTGTGCAGAGAAAAGTTTTAGGATACTTTTCCATAGTTGGGGGAAGACATAATGATGGATACAAAGAAAACTAAGCAGATTGTTTTCTAAAGGCAATTATAAACTCCAGGAAAAACAAAAGCTTGTGCAAGAAAGGAAACGATGCCATAAAATACTATATGGTACAGAGATAAACAATATTTATGTGACCATAATTGTGTAAATACTAAAAAATCACTTTACCAAAAATTATGATCAGTATATCAAGAGCATGTGGGAGAAGTCTATGTATGGAGGTGGTGTAAGGTTTTCAGTCATCATTTTTCATATGAGTGGTCAATAAATATTTCAGTCTCTTCAGGCTGCTATAACAGAATACCACATTCTTGGTGATTTATAAAAATCACCAAGAAATTTATTGCTCACAGTTCAGGAGGCTGGGAATTCCAAGATCGAAGCTCCAGCAGATTTGATGTGTGGTGAAAGTCTACTTTCTTGTTCATAGATAGGGCCTCTTTGATGTGTCCTCACATGGTAGATTGGATGAGGGGTCTCACTCAAGAAGAGCACTAATCTTATTCATGCCCTCATTCCTTAATCAGTCTCCAAAGTCCCCCCACCTTTTAATCTTTTTTTTGAGATGGAGTCTCACTCTGTTGTCCAGGCTAGAGTCCAGTGGTGCAATCTTGGCTCACTGCAACCTCCGCCTCCCAGGTTCAAGCGATTCTCCTGCCCCAGCCTCCCAATTAGCTGGGACTACAGGCCCGTGCCACCATGCCTGGTTAATTTTTGTATTTTTAGTAGGAGACCAGTACCCCAAGGTGATGGTATTAAAAGGTAGGGGGACTGGCCGGGCTCAGTGGCTCATGCCTGTAATCCCAGCACTTTGGGGTGCTGAGGCAGATGCATCATTTGAGGTCAGGAGTTCAAGATCAGCCTGGCCAACATGGTGAAACCCTGTCTCTACTAAAAATACAAAAATTAGCCAGGCGTGATGGCGCTCGCCTGTAATCCCAGCTACTCAGGAGGCTGAGGCAGTAGAATCGCTTCAGCCTGGGAGGCGGAGGTTGTGGTGAGCCAAGGTCGCGCCATTGCACTCCACTCTGCATGACAGAGTGAGACCCTGTCTAAAAAAAAAGAAGAAGAAAAGAAAGAAAAAGAAAAGAAAAAAGAAAGAGATAAAAGAGTAAAAATAAAAAGGAGTTTCCTCTGGAGGATATGAGTCCAGATTAAAAGAGTCCATCAAGTGCCCATTACAATAAATTGCAAAATGATAGATACCAGTTTGTATCCCCACTGGGAGGAGGAGCCAGTGGTGCAGAGCAGGGTAGGACACAGCTGCTTTTTATTATCAATCTTGTATTAAAGTTTAACTTTTTATTTACTGTTGTATACATATAAATTCAATTTAAAAAGTATCAAAAGGACAGTTTTCTACAGGGAAAAAAAGCATCAAAAGGCATTCACTGCTATACACACCCCAAAACCCTGGATTGGCCTGCTTTCAGGTACAACTGGATTCAGCAGCTCAAATGATGTCACCAAGACCTAAGGTGGCCAACTCAACCTCATTTGCCTGGGACTTTCTCAGTTTTAACACTTAAATTTCTGCAGCTTGTGAAAACCCATAGCATATCTTGTCTGAATATTCATGTCCCCTCACCCCCTGCGAATTCATAGGTGGAAATGTTAACTGCCAAGGTGATGGTATTAGAAAGTGGGGGGACTCTGGGGAGTGATTAGGGCATGAGGACAGAGCCCCCATGAATGAGGTTAGTGCTCTTATTTTTAAAAGGCTCAAGCGAGTCCCCTCACCCCATCTACCATGTGAAGACACACCAAAAAGGCGCTGTCTATGAACCAGTCCCAGGCAAACCACAGTGTCAGTCTCCTCGTCAGGGCCCCGTTTTCCTCTTTCTCTGATTTACTTTCTTAGCGTCAGCAGCATCGTGCTCAGATCCCCCGCATGGTGGCCTTTCAGCAACATGGTGTGACTCTCCTATCCCAGACACTGACCACCACCGACTTCTCTGCTCCCTTTAAAAAGCATCTTACTCCAATTTTATTTTCAACCTCCTGCTTTTCACGTTTAAGTTTTGTAGTAAGTCTTCCTCAAAACCATTTTTTGGAAACAGGCCATCTATTAATCCTAAATAAATAAATGCCTCCCTCTCCTTCCCACAGCTGCCATGGTGTGGGAAGAGCACAGAGCAAGCTGGCAGGCTCCCTGATCGGTGGGGACCACCAGAGCACAGTGAATTTTTTAGCCTAAATGATCAGGTTTGCTCATCTAGAGTGGCCAGAGAGCAGGAAAACAGCCAGATCTCCTCCTCATGCTGCGCTCAGTGGATTACCAGTAAAGTCACTTGTTTTTATTTTAATTCATCCACATCCAGACTTGGGCACGAGGCTCTTTCCTGGGTTCCAGTTCAAATTCTCTGCTCAAGAGGCCCCACGTTTGTGATGTTCAAGGCCTGGAGCAGAAGCCAAGAGGAGAAAAACAAATTGCTGGTCTGTGGGAGCAGAATCTAGGTTCTCTCTTACCTGGGCAGGGGAACCATTCCAACAAGCACAATAGTGCAGGAGTTATAGCAGCAGGAGTTGGGCTGGGACAAATCCGGCCTTAGACCCTGCACTGAGCTGTGAGCCCCTGGCAAGTTACTGTCTCTGGGCCAATCCGCTTTTCTCCTGGGCCATTGATAAGTCCATCCCGTGCCTTTGTGTGGGAGGAGGAAGGATCCTACCTTTCTGGGTAGATGTGACCCCACACACAGCTTGGGTGTGGAGCTGGGCTGGGTTTCAGCACCCACTGTCAGTTGGAGCCAATAACGGCATCTTCTCTTGCAGGCTGGACTGTGATAAAGGATGAAAGTGCTCAGGCCACACCTGGCTCACGGAAGGTTTGCAATGAACGGCAGCAAACGACTAGCAGAGAGCTTGCCCCTTTTCTGTCTCTAGTCTTGACTGTGTCCTCATATACTTATGTGTGATTGTGAAGCCCCCCAAACAAATTCAAATCAGTAAATTCAAAATTCAATAAAATAGCTCACCAGAAAATGTAAAATGAAAAAGACAGTATCACACAGTGGCAAGGATGTTGAGCAAATGTGTCTTGCACATGCTGCTAGCAAGGGTGTAAAATGTTCAACCACCTTGGAAAACAGTTAATGGGCAGATTCAACTAAAGTGGATCATTTACATATCCTATGGTCCAGCTATGCTATTCCATTTCTAGGATTAGACCCGACAGAATCACAGACATATGTTCACCAAAAGACGTGTTCAAGAATGTTCATGGTAGCATTTTCTCATTAGCAAGAAGCTAGAAACTACTAAATGCCCATCAACAGTAGAACGGAGAAACTAATTTGCTCCATTCACATAATGGAATATTATACAGGAATGAAAATGAATGAACTACAGGAAACACAACTGCACTGGTAAACCTCACACAAACACATCACTGAGAAAAATTTCAGCCACACAAGAGCATATATTATGTCATTTTGTTAACATAACTTCCTAAAACAGGCAAAACTCATCTCCAGGGTGAGAATTCAGGGTAGTGGTTTCCCTTGCAGAGGAGGGGACAAAAGCTGTGGGGGGCACAAGAGCACCTCTGGGAACTGCCATGCTGTTTGCTCATCTCTCTCAGGTGCGGAGGCCTCACTTTGGGAGTATTCATTCTTATAATATTATGCCTTTTTATATGGGTATCACATTTCAATAAAAAAGTAAAAATAAAATACAATTACATAAACAGGATCATGGTTCCCCTGTGAACAGGGGTTGTGGGGACTGGGTTAACGGTGACTTCCCTTGTTGCTCTGGTCTCAGCTGAAATGTCACCTTCTCAGAGGAGCCACCCCTGAAAACTGTCCCCAAGCATTGTCGCAATCGCCAGTCCTCTGTAAATATCCGCGAAGGCTTGTTTCTCCTGAGCGGTACTTCTTTTGGGGTGGGCTGTCTTGGGCTTGTTTGGTTGTGTTGGTGGATGGTGTCTCCTCTGTCTCACCTCCCAGACGGCGAGCCCTGAGAGCGGGGCCTTGTCTGTCTTGCGTCCTGCTGCATGCTCGTTTCTAGAACAGTCCCTGGCACAGAGTAAGGAGCTAAGTGAGTCCTTGTGAGTGTGGATGTTGAAAGGGCTAATCACACATTGATCAACAGAACAGAGGCGTGGAAAGGCACGCGCCCAAGCCAGGTTCTGGGGCCAAGCAAGCCCTGAGCAGACAGGAGCCTCAGAGGCCTGGGAGATGAGGCCGTGGGGGGCGGGGATGAGGCTAGACCATGGTGTGAGAGGTCCCGGGGTCTCAGGGCCATTTGAGACCCCACCACGAAGGCAATAGGAGGCCACCAAAGTGTCTTCCTGCTGAAAATATATTTTTAATTTTTACATATTTTTTACTTTACATATTTATATTTCATGTATATGTATTTTTCTGATTCTATAAGTATGCACTCATTGGAGAGCCTTAAAACCACAGAAAATCATAAAGAAGGAAATAAACATCACTGATAATCCCACCAACCTAATATAATCAATATTAACATTTCATGTTTTTTTCTTCCAGTTTTATTTATTTATTTATTTATTTATTTCTATACAAAACCCAGCTGTGATCAAGGTCCTGAATCCCAGGCATTGAGGCAGAAGGAGATGCTGTGCCAGGTGGATCTGGAAGATGCAGCTGCACGTAGGACTGGAGAGTAGCTGGGGGACCGCCAAGGAAGAGGCTGGGATGGAGTCCAAGGAGTGGGCTGGGGGCAGTGAGGCCGGAGAAGAGGGTCCACTTGGACTTCTCAATGGGGAGCTGATTGGATGGGATTGAGGTTGGGGTAAAGGGAGAAGCCAGGGGCCAGTCTCAAGAGACTAGGAGATGGTGGTGCCCGAAACTTGGGGAGGGGAGAGGATGGCTGCAGCTTCATGCCTGTTGATGTCAAGGAGACAGCAGGACCCTGCATGAAGACGTCCACGTGGCCAGAAGGGCAGGCTCTGCCGGCCAAAGCGAGGAGAGAGTGCTCACGATTCATTATAGAAGTGAGGAAGTGTCCTCTGAGCACGCCTCCGAGGCGGTTCTGCACAGCTCCTGCTGGGGCAGCTGGGAGTGAATGATGTGCTGAGTGAAATCCTGAGGTTCAGCAAACCTGCGCAAAGGTTCCAGGGACCCATCTCCTGAGGGGCTTCTCCTGCAGGTGGTCCAGGCAGCCATCAAAGACGGGGCTGCAGGGGGTCTGGGGCCCAGGACAACATTTGTGATTCAGTAAGTGAAGAGAGAAGCCTACAAAAATTGAGTATAATCCCTTTTGTATTAAAACAACAGCAAAACAATGTAAGTATGGATAGAAAAAAACTCTAAAAATAAGTATAGCTAATATCCAGTGGAAGGAGAAGGTCAGATTTAAGGACAATTTTTTTTTTTTTTACCTTTTTCTGTGTGCTGTTGTTTATTTCCAAATCTAGGACCAAGAATAATAAAAGTGGACAAAAGAAGCATTCTGATGATGAACTGTGGGCAGCCAGAGAAACGCTTAAGGCACGATATTGAAGGTGAGCACCCTTCAATATCCCTGTCCCCGAAGCAGGGACAAGGAGGTCACAGCTGGGCAAGGCTGGGAGGAGGAGTTCACAGGGCCCACTCTGGCTGAGGACATGGCGGCAGAGGCAGCAGCAGGTGTCTGTGCACCGTGGCTTTGGTTGGGTGTCACATATCAGGTGTGCCAGGCTCTGCCGCTGCCGCCATGCCTGCACAATCAGACATGGAGCCCGTCAGACTATTTATACCCCTTGGAACATCAGCAGGCCAGCCAGGAGGCAAAGACCTTCGCAACACGTCCAAGGCCCGCAGCTGCTACCCCTCCTCACCCAGGGCTTCCGTGAGGACCTGCTCAGTGTTATCAGCGCACCCACTCCACAGATAAGAAGCTGTGCCTGGCCCCACTAATGGTATTATTTTAGGGACCACTCAAAGGACAGGCCAGGATTGGGGCCTGGGTCATCTGTCATTCCTTCCCTTCATCAACACGCTAAATAAGGGTCAAACAGAGACCAGCACTTGTTTGCAGGGCTGGAGGGGCTCTGCCAAGCTGGAATATCATCCTCCCCAGAGACTGCTGGGAAAGGCATTTGCTCAGAGCAGCTATTTCTGTCCCACTCACAGCACCTCTGGGTGACCCACCCACAGGTCGGGGTGACCTTGCAAGGTGGAAGGACAAAGACATTGCTGCCTAACTCTTGGTGACAGGGAATGTGTAAGATGGCTTACGCTAAAACCTCCCAAAATAGAGAGACCACAGATTTGGATTCTGTTACGAAGGGTCAGAGCTCAAATATATAATTTCTCTCCTGGCTTTAGCATTCGAAACCGTTTTTATTCAGCATTTCTTTTTTCTTTCTTTCTTTTTTTTTTTTCGAGACGGAGTTTCGCTCTTGTTGCCCAGGCTGGAGCGCAACAGTGCAATCTTGGCTCACTGCAACCCTTCTGTCTCCTGGGTTCAAGCGATTCTGCTGCCCTTGCCTCCTGAGTAGCTGGCATTACAGGCATGTGCCACCACGCCCTGCTAATTTTGTAGTTTTAGTAGAGATGGGGGTTCTCCATGTTGGTCAGGCTGGTCTCCAACTCCCGACCTCAGGTGATCAGCCCACCTCGGCCTCCCAAAGTGCTGGGATTACAGGCATGAGCCACCACACCGGGCCCAGCATTTCTATAATTTAATTGTGTTAGATACGCACCACCGAGGATCAAGCACAGGGATGTGGACCTTGGAGCAAATTGTGGCCAAAGTCACCACCCACCATACATCTCCACCTTCACCCCCACAGATACCCCCTGCCAACACACACACATGCATGCACACACACTCATATATAAACTTTTCTTGGGAATTATTTAGTCTGTTACTCAGTGACTTGCTTGTGGCATTAAACAATGATGTGAGTTTGAGCAAACATGCATCTAAGGTCAGATTCATCACACGTAATTTCCTTCCTAAAGCCACTTCCTTTTCCAGAACAAAAAAAGAGCAGAGGAAACAGCTACAGGGTTTGGGATGAGGGTCAGCAGGTAAGGTCACTGCTCTGTGGGGGCACGTGCTCCTGGGCACACCTGAGAACGCTTTCACTGATGACCCAAAGATGCCGCCCAGCACTACCAAAGGGGCCGATCAGATGAAACCCACCCACAGGCCCCCAACTGTAACCTTGACCTGAAAGTGGGAGGCCCAGAAGACCAGGGTTAAGGTCCTCCCCAGGGTCACTCAACTGTGAGGGGCAGAGCCCACGTGTCCTGATTTCCAGCCTGTTGGTAACAACAATGACTGACATTTATTCATCAAAACATGTCAAATAAGCTCTGCTGGATGCCAAACACTGTGCTGGGAACTGGGGACACACAGTGACCAAAACAGACAACGTTGCTGCTCTCCAGCAATGGAGACAGACAAGCTGTCTTCTGTAAGGCACTCCATCGTTGGGTGACAATCAGTATTAAGGAGAGAAAGCAAGTGACACGGGAAAAGAGATGGTCAGGAGGAGACTCAGGGATCAACAGGGGTCAGAAGACTCTGGGCAAGGTGACTTTGGACAAAGACCTCAAGAAGCCGAGGGAATAGCCCTGCAGCTGTCTGCAGAAACAGCATTCCTGGTTCCAGAACCAACCCGCATACACCAACCTGGAAGCTCTCTGAACACCTTCTTTCAGGGAGAGGTATGCATGACTGATTAAATCTTTCGCCATTGGTGATTAGATCAACCTTCAGCCTCTCTCCCCTCCCCAGGGTCAGGAGGTGGGGCTGAAAGTTCTAACCCTCTAATCACAGGGTTTATTCCATTGGCCATTCGAGGGTTACTTAATTAGCATAAACTCAGGTATGGTCAGGAGAGGATTGGTCTGAATGACAATCGATGCTTCATCAGCCCTCTGAGGGAATTCCAAAGGTTTTAGAAACTCTGTGCCAGGACCAAATATTTATTTTTTATTATATCACACCTTGCACAAAAGACTTTGCAGGTGCGATGGAGTTCAGGATCTTGAGATGAGCAGACTATCCTGAAATATGTGGGTGAGCCCCATGTCATCACAGGGTTCCCGTAAGACGGTCAGAGAGAGAGATGACAAGACTGTCGGGAGCAGAAGTCTGAATGAGAGCGAGTGGGGAATGCTTCAGTGCTGGCTGTGAAGATGGAGCGAGCGGCTGTGAGCCAAAGAGTGGGGGTGTCCAAAAGGCTGGACAAGGCAAGGTTCCTCGGAGCTTCCTGAAGAAGCCAGCTCTTCCGAGACGTCTGACCTTAAAAGAATAAATATGTGTCATTCTAAGGCACTAATCTGAAGTCATGTATTACAGCAATCATAGGAAATGAAGACCGGGGTGGAGGGGGCAGACCTAATGCCAGCAGGGAGCAGAGGAGTGTCCTGTATGGCCTTTCTGGTGATTTTACCCAAATGAGGGGGCAGCCCTTGGAGGGCTTTAAGCAGAGGACCCTAAATGTCATCAGATCACGGTGGTAGCTTCAATAAGCCAGCTCTGTGATAAATGCTCTGCTGACATCAACTTAATGAATGACCCCAGCAACCCTAGAAGGTTATTATGACTGTGTCCATTTTGCAGAAGAGGAAACTAAGGCTTCAAGGAGCTACGTGATGTGCCCATGGTCACGCAGCTCACAAAAGCCTCCAAATTGTTCGTTTAAAAAGACACACAAGGTCCTTTGTCCGGTGGCCCTATTTGTCACAGGAGTTTCCCTTCAATAAATTCGTAGCTTTCCATGCCCCTTCCCAGCCTCCTTCAGGTTCCTGCGGCTCTCATAAGGAGGCAGACGCTGGCAGACCACAGGCTCATGATGGCCAGCCCTGCAGGCTGGATGTCACTGGGGTCTCCAGGAGGCAGGACAGGGCTCAACCCCAGCTCCTTCACTTGTCCACCTGAAGATCCTTGAGTAAGTGGATCCCAACCCTCGAAACCCCCGGCTTCGCCCCAGGCCGCGGGCTCCAGCCTCATTGTCTGACTCCAGCTTTTCTGATGCAGTGGTTCTCAACTGGGGGTAATCGTGTCCCCCAGGGGACACATGGCAATGTCTGGGGGATGTTACTGGTATCTGGTAGGTAGAAGCCAGGGCTGCTGCTAAACACTTTACAACGCACAGGATGGCCCCACACAAACAGTGCTCCAAACCCTACCGTCACTAGTGGCAAGGCTGCCTTCTCTTTTCCAGCTTCACCGCCTTTCCCCAGGAAGGGTCTCCTCTGGCTCTTTGCCTCGGGGTCTCCCTCTTCCCTTTAGGCTTGGGGGCATTTTACATGGATTCCATGCACTCCGCCTTACATAGCTTTGTACACGTCCCAGCCCCTTCTCTTCCACCTTCCGCCTTCAGTTGGTCCTAATTTGAGCCAATTTTGTTTCCTACAGGGATTCTTTGTTAATCCTTTTGTTTTGTTTTGTTTTTGTGTTTTTGAGACAGGGTCATACCCTGTTGCCCAGTCTGGAGTGCAGTGGCATAATCACGGTTCACTGCAGCCTTGAGGACCAATGATCCTTACCTCTCAGCCTCCCAAGTGGCTGGGATTACAGATATATGCCACCACACTCGGCTAACCTTTGTATTTTTTGTAGAATGGGGTTTCACTGCGTTGCCCAGGCTACTTTGTTTTCATTTTTGTTTTTGTTTTTGAGAGAGTTTCGCTCTTGTTGCCCAGGCTGGAGTGCAATGGCACAATCTTGGCTCATTGCAACCTCTGCCTCCCGGATTCAAGAGATTCTTGTGCCTCATCCTCCCTAGTAGCTGGGATTACAGGCGTGCACCACAACACCCAGCTAATTTTTATATTTTTAGCAGAGACGGGGTTTCACCATGTTGGCCAGGCTGGTCTCAAACTCCTGATCTCAGGTGATCTGCCCACCTCAGCCTCCCAAAGTGCTGGGATTACTGGTGTAAGCCACCTCACCCAGCCTACTTTGTTAATCTTCAACCTGACACCTGCCATTGCCTGAGGATTTCCTTGATGATGCACTCAGGAGCCTGTCCAGGCAGGGGGACACGTCACCCCAGAGCCTGGAGCCTCCTCCCCACTGACTCCAGAGCCTGGGCTTCCTCCCCACTGACTCCAGAGCCCAGGCACCCCTCCCTCCTGACCCCAGCATATCCCTCTGCCCAGAACACTGCCTGCAGTTCACAGGTGCTCAAGACGGACTTGTTGAATGATGAACGTGGCAGATGCCGAATTGGACTCTGAGTCCTTGCTCTGTCCTTTGGGCACAGGACCAGCTAGAGAATCTGCACGGCCCAGGGCAAAATGAAAATGCGGGGCCCTTGTTCAAAAGGTATGAATAAATTCAAGACAGCAAGAACAAAAGCGTGAAACCAAACTCCAGGCCTGCCTGAGCACAGAACCTGAGGGACTCTTGGCCGGCCAGTAGTTCGTACCTGTCTTCCAACTCAGGCTGCCGGTGTGGGTTGGTGATCTGTGGACACCCTCAGTCCTCACACCAGTCTCCAAGCCACTGAGAGCTAGGCAAGCTCTGGGCCTTGCATTCTGCGGAGTCCCGGGCCTAAGATCCGGCCCCATCTCATCCACCATGAGAGCCATGTCTGAGAGGGGCTGGGAGGAGCACCGAGACTCAGTCAAGGGACCGTGGCTCTTCCAGCCCAGGTGCATGCTACCTCCATCCAGATGGCTGCAGCCACTCCAAAGCTTTGGAGAGTTCTGTGTTTTTCCTCTTCTATTTTTCTTTCCTCAAATCTGAGACCAAGAGAGATCAGTGCCAGAGTCCTGGAGGGGTCTAAGCCAGGAGGAATTGACCCACAGGCAAGAAGAAAAACATGTCCGAAGGAGGTCACTGTGAGTGTCCTTGTCAGGGATAGATGGGCACCAACCCCAGTGTGGGCTGGGCCCTGACAAGGGCTGGGTCCTGTGAGAGATGGTCGGTCCTGCCATCAGATGCCCCAGCCTAGGGCTGGCCAGGGCCGCCTCTGCACTGCTCCACCCTGGAGGAGTTGTTTCCAGTGACGCTTGTGTGAACAGCTTCCCCTGGGGTTGTGAGGACCCAGCCCAGCAAACATTTAAAGGTCCCGTTTGGTCTATAGGGGCGCAAAGGCAGTTTGTGGTGCAGCTCTCAGGTTTGTGAGCGTCAGTGAGTGAGATCAAGCGTGAAGCACTTGTTTATGCCTTGAGCAGGGTCCTTGGCCCAGAGGGAGGGCTCAGAAGCTTTTACTGTGCTTTGCAAAGATTCAGACCGGTCATCCCATCCTCCTTCCCAGGCACACGTAGGATAACTGGGGTGACAAGTGACTCTATATAGAATTGGGGGCCTACAGATAATAACGCCAAGCACATAAAACTCAGGCCTCAAATTGTTGAAATCATCTGATGGGGTGGGGGTATTCTTAGTGGGAGACCCCTGGATTCCACTAGTCCCTGTTGTTTTAGTTTGCACCTCCTCTGTACCAGATACTTTATTCTTAGTGCAACCTGCAGTGTGTAGTGTAGCTTAGGTACTGTGGGAAGCAGAATTCTAAGACGGCCTCAAAGATTTCTGCCCTCCATATAATCTCCACCCCTTGAATGAATATGGTGGGTATTGCTCCCCAAAGTGAAGGGATTCTGCCCACATAATTAAGGTCCCTAATCAACTGACTTGGAGTTAAGCAATAGGAGATGATCCTGGGTGGGTCTGACCTCATCAGGTGAGCCCTTACAAGAAGTAACAGATATTCTCCCACTAGCTTTTGAAGGACTCATCAGGTGAGCCCTTACAAGAAGTCAGAGATATTCTCCCACTGGCTTTGAAGGATTTGCTGCCAAGTTGCAAGAGGGCCCCATGGAAAGGACCTGAGAGAAGCCTCAGGAGGTGGAAGTGACTTGGCTGACAGCCAGCATGAAGATGGGGCCTTAGTCCTACAATTCCGAGAGACTGAGTTTGGCCAAAACCTGAATGAGCTTGGACAAAGACCCTGAGCTGCAGATAAGAACACAGTGCTGACACCTTGCGTTTAGCTTTTGTGGGATCCTGAGCAGAGAACCCAGCGAGGCCATACCTGCACTCCTGACTCATGGAAATTGTGAGAATAAATGGGTGATGCTTTAAACCACTAAGTCCATCATAACTGTTACAATCATAGGAAACTAATACAGATAGGTAATTGCCAATTACCACAGTCTTTAAAATTCTGCTGGTAATAGGACTTGGACTTCTGATTTTTGGCTGTGCCTAGTGTCACCCAGAATAAAAACCTACAGTTCCCAGTCTCCCTTGTAGCCAAGTGTGGCTGCATTTGTGCTAAATGAGAGGTAAGTGGACCTTTTGTGTCTGATCTTTGGGTTGGCTGCTTAAAGAAAGCACACAAACCTAGAACACAGATGATATGGTCTGGCTGTGTCCCCACCCAAATCTCATCTTCAATTGTAACTCCCACATTTCCACGTGTCATGGGAGGAACTCGGTGGGAGGTGGTTGAATTATGGGAGTGGGTCTTTCCTGCACTGTTCTTGTGATAGTGAATGAGTCTCATGAGATCCGATGGTTTTAAAAACGGGAGTTTCCCTGCACAAGCTCTCTCTGCTGCCATTCATGTAAGACGTGACTTGCTCCTCCTTGCCTCCTGCCATGATTTTGAGGCCTTCTCAGCCATATGGACCTGGAAGTCCATTAAATCTCTTTCTTTTGTAAATTTCCAGGCTCAGGTAGGTCTTTATCAGCAGCATGAGAGCAGACTAATACAACAGATCTGACTGGTGCTCCAGCAGCCATCTAGAACCATGAGGTGGGTTGTGAGGATGAAGCCATGAATTAAGATGGCAGAGCAGAAAATTAGAAGCCTAGATCCTTAGGGGCAGAGTAAGACAACTACCACCCTGTCTTTGGATGGCTGACCTTCAGACTTCTTTTAGATGAGAGAAAAACTTTTATCTTCTTTAAGCCACTATTATTTGGGGTTTTTCTGTTATATGCAGCTGCTCTTAAATATCCTAAGTATAGGTAGGTAGGCACCATACCCATGTCACAGATGAAGGAACTGAGGCACAGAGAAGGTGATAAGTTGCCCAAGATGGAGGTCCCACAGCTGACTAAGTAACTGGGTTGGGCTCTGAGCTGGAGCCAACCCTGGCCCCTCTGCCCAGCACGTGCTGCCTCTTGCCTGGTGGCATGAGAATTCTCCTTTGTCCCAGATAAGTAAGAAGGCAGCAGATGTCTTCCCCAGGGCAAGTGAGTGTTTGTCCTCTCAGCCGCCTCCACATGCAACCTTGACTGGGTGCCACTTCCCGCTCTAAACACCAGACAGAGTGGGCTTGTGCGCCCATCCCACAGCCAGTCTCTGCAGAGCAACCTCCCAGGATGAGGAGGAGGAAGGGGGAGCAGCTTGATTGGAGCAAGGTGGGATTGGAACCCTGCTTCCTCCAGGTACCCTTAACCCTCCCCACCGTGGCTTCCCCTGGTCTCCACATTTCCAATGGCCCCCGGTGCACTTTGGATGAAACCCAGGGTCCCTCCGTGGTCCTCAATGCCATGCACAACCAGCCTGCTCCTTCTCTGCTGATGTCCTGCCTGCCTCCCTGTGCTGCAGCCATGTGGCCTTCCCGCTGTTCCTCCTGCCTGCCACCCCAGGGCCTTTGCACACACTCCTCCCTCAGGTGGAAGAGCTCTTCCCTGCAGTACCTCCACCCCTGTCACAGCCCACATGGCCTGCATTCAGGTCTCAGCTGAAAGGGCCTTCCTCAGGGTCTGTCCCTGACCACCCTGTCCTCCCTGTCCCCCCACATGCTGTGGCTTCCCGACACATGTCATTCCTTGGCATTAAATGGCTCGATCAGGTCTGGCTTCTCCACCAAATAAGGTAGACAGAGTGCCTGGGCCCATGGGACTTTCAGGGGCCCACAAACATATTTTAATGTCTTTTAAAGTGAGAACAAATGAATATAACTATTCCTTGTTGATATTCATCTTTATGGCAACACAGTCAAAAATAACAATTTGTCTTATTTCTGGATGGAGGAGGGGCCACAGCCATCCTGGCGTGGGGCTGGGACCTGTTTGTTTGCCGTATCCCCTGACTGGGACCCACTCACCCGAGCGCAGACACCTGTTACCTGTACCCACTGCCCGCCATGGTGCCTGGTGCACGGTGGACACATGATGAATTAGTGAGTGAGCAGATGAAGAATGAACATTTCCTGCCAAAGAGGAAGCTCGTGCTGTCCCCAGAGCCCACCCTGCTCCTAGAAAGGGCATCGCATCACAGTTTGGCTGCCCCAAGCCAACGTGGTCATCCTTATTTATGGCCACCTGCTCCTGGATGGGGGACCCTGGCCTGGAGCCCCCGTCCAGCGGCCAGCCCCCTCGCAGAGAGTGCCCCCAGCAGCGCACGTGAGAAGGGTTGGAGCTGGTGGGAAGCTGAGGTTGGGCTCCAGCCGTGGGAGCGGGAAAGGGAGAGGGTCTCGTGGTGGATTGAATGGTGGTCTCAAAAAAGATATGCCCACGTCTGAATCCCTGCAACCTGTGACAGTGCCCTTACTTGGAGAGAGGGTCTTCACAGATATTATTAAGTATCTAGAGGAGGAGATCATCCTGGGTTATCTGGGTGGACCCTAAATCCAATGACAGGTGTCCTTATCAAAGCCACACAGAGGGCCAGGCGTGGTGGCTCAAGCCTGTAATCCCAGCACTTTGGGAGGCCGAGGTGGGTGGATCACAAGGTCAGGAGATTGAGACCATCCTGGCTAACACAGTGAAACCCTGTTTCTACTAAAAATACAAAAAATTAGCCGGGCGTGGTGGCGGGAGCCTGTAGTCCCAGCTACTCGGGGGGCTGAGGCAGGAGAATGGCGTGAACCCGGGAGGCGGAGCTTGCAGTGAGCCGAGATCGCGCCACTGCACTCCAGCCTGGCTGACAGAGAGAGACTCTGTCTCAATAAATAAATAAATAAATAAATAAATAAATAAATAAATAAAGGCACACAGAGGAGCGATGGATAAGGCCATGTGTAGACAGAGGCAGAGATTGGGATGATGCAGCCAGGGCCCAGGAACACCTGGAGCCACTAGAGGCTGGAAGAGGCTGGGAAGGGTCCTCCCTGAGAGCCTCCAGAGGGAGCACAGCCCTGCTGACACCTGGATTTTGGACGTCTGCCCTCCAGACCCACAGGAAGGAATCTGTGCTGTTATAAGCCAGCAGTTTGTAGTGATTTCTTATGGCAGCCCCAGGAAACTCACATGCTCACTGTCTCCAAAAGATCTGAACAGAGGGCAGGACTCAAAACATGCCTGTGAGAATCCACTCTGTAGATGGCCCCGGTGATCACTGCTAACCCTCCCAGCCCCCCAGCACGGTCCACACACTATTGTCACCAGGCGATGGAGGAGAAGACAGAGGGAAAGGACTACCCGTGAGCAGCGTCCACGGTACAGCAGGCTGGCCATCGGCCCCACCCACCAGGGAAGCTAACACTCAGCATTGGTGTGCACAGAGGAAGGCCCTCGGGCAGTTTGGAAGCAGGAGGGAGACCGAGCCCTGAGCAATGGTCCAGGAACTCAGTCGTCAGGGCCCGACACACAGGACTGCGGACGGACACTGGCAGGCTCGGAGCTGTGGGCCAGGAATCCCCATGTTTCTCCAGCAGCCCTGGGAGATTCCAGTTCAGGAAAGCCTGGGGTTGAGCCCAGGTTTTGAGGTTTAAATTTCAGTTCCAGTAACTATTAGCTGGGGGACTTTGAGTAAATTCCTTCACCTCTCTGTGCCTGACAGTGAGCGGGACTGAGAAGAGAGGCAACGAGAAAATGCTCCAGGGGGAAAATGAGCAAGAGAGGTGGAAAACAGGAGGGGGGGAAGATGAAGAGGAAAGGTGAGGCCATTTGTGGTGCTACAGCCACAGATGCACGTGCCTGTAGGGCCTGCCCAGAGGGCCAAAGGGGAAAGTGGGACAGCGGTAACAAAAGAATGTTTGTCCTTTCCAAAGTGCCTGGCTCTCCCAGGCTAGCCTTTACTTTCCTGCTCTTAATAGGGACATTAGGGACATGGATGCACATAAATAGGCATCTACAATTTTAGAAACAGCAACTGACATTCACCCTTTTGTAAGAGAGGCAATAGGGAGCAGTGGAGACTGGGCACCAGCTGTCCCTCTGCAGCCACCCAGAGTGGCCATGTGTGTGTGGGGCCCAGAGTGGCCAGGCCTGCCGATTCTCAAGAGAAGCCAGATTTGGGGAGTTTTTCTTCACCCCCCATCTTCTGATATTCGAAAGCATGTTGGCAATGAATCCACATTTTAAGACATGGATAAACACCACCACGCCGGGGGAATAAGACCCGTGTGCAGGCCACATCTAGACCTCCAGTGTGTGGCTGTGGCCTTCAGCCTGGAAAACGGAACAAACGCTAAACTGCTCGTCTGGACAATGGCAGGAGGGTCTGGAAATCACAAGGACTGGGACTTGTTAGGAGCAGCCGCTTTATTCCGAGCAATAGGGGAAGAATGGGCGGCCTGTCCAAGTATCAGGCTGGGATTCCAACAACAGCCATCAGGTGACCTGAGTGTGCACTTCAAAGAGGAAAGGCATCCAAAATGCTGCTCCACGCTACACGGCCGAGTGCTGCTCCATGCTCGGCGAGGCACTGGGCCCTGGCCGCCTTCGCCAGGCCTGCTGGGGGCCATCCACGTCCACAGCCGTGCTCCAGCAGCTGCCCCCAACTGCCCCAATCATTTGCATTGGACAGTGTCAGCTCTGGGGCCGGCACCGCTTTAAAGTTTTGGGCGTGCACCTCCTGCCCTTTTTCTCTCTGTGGTGCCTCTATTTTATTGGGATGACTAAATCTTTCAACTATGTTAGCAGTAAACACAGCTAATTTACCCCCTGCCTCTTTGAAACAGCTGCTGACAGCTGCACTGTAATTCAATCAAGGACCTTTGTAGTCGAGCCTACCAAATTCACATGTGTTGCTTGGTTCCATCTCTCCTGCCCAGAGCCCCACACAGCTGCACCAAATATTGACGAGCGGCCACTTCCCCCCAAGGCCTGGACGCTAAACAGAGCATTCACGGTGGAGGCGAAGGCAGGGAGCTCTTAGCAGTGTGAGAGAACTTCAGTGTCCAAGAACTGAGAGAAAAACACAACACACACAGACAGACACAGGCCAAAGAACCAGAACCAAACGTCTCCTTTTATTGCAAAGTCAAACCCTTTTTATTTTGTCTATTTATACAGAATTTTCACTAAGGACTGCTCGACGCAACAGCCGTGAGTACATTGGTCCAACCATTAATAAATAGTCTTAAATAAGAAAACAAACAGGTTGAAGGAAAGCAAGCTCGTCGTCCTGAACGAGAGATTAGAGGGGTGGGGGAGTTCAAAAGAGCTTTGGATGGAAATAAATAATCTCTTTGCTTTGTAACAACTATTTACAGGTTTAAATGTACAAATGATGCTAACCAGAGGCTGGTTGGGTCAGTAAGTGGTGAGAAAACTCACACCAAGAGGGATCACACAAAAAGCCCCAGCTCTGCCAGCAAATGAAACCAAACAACAAAAAATACTCCTCCCCAGTGACTAGAGAGTGGAGGCTGCAGCCCAAGCTACTAAAGAAGAAAAACATCAAAGAAAATAAAAACAGAGCCCCGGTGTTTCCAGGAACCGTCTGAGTCAAGATGGAGAAACAGTCCCCCACAAGACCGGGTTCCACATGGCCACAGTTTTGGATCACCTTGTTTTCTTTACAGATGCAGAAAACTCTAGCCCTCCCCGAGGCCTTGAGTTTGTGGCCGGAGGCTGGGTGCATACTATTTATGGGACTCACCAGCCAAGGCAAGGCAGGCTTACACCAAGAGCCACGTCAGAAATGCCACCTCCAAATCGGGACACTTGGTTAGGATGTTACCCTCAACAAGGCTTCTATTTGCAATGTGAGTCCAGCACATCCTGCACCCATCAGACCTCCTATTATGCCATCTCCGCCTTACTTCAAGGAGCAAATTTGTTTGCAGAGACTTCCGATCAGGGTCTGCAAATGAAGAGACAGCCACGGGTGCCCTTGCCAGGGCCCAGCCTTGGAATGCCACTGCAGACAAAGACCAGAGGGTCCACTGGGGGGATGTGCAGTGCTCCTGCTCACCCCACTCCCGTGGAGAACTAGGCTTCACTGGTGCTGTTTTTTTTTTTTTCTTTTGAGATGGAGTCTTGTTTTGTCACCCAAGCTGGAGTGCAGTGGGGTGATCTCGGCTCACTGCAACCTCCGCCTCCCGGGTTCAAGCAATTCTCCTGCCTCAGCCTCCAGAGTAGCTGGGATTACAGGTGCGTGCCACCATGCCCGGCTAATTTTTGTATTTTTAGTAGAGATGGGGTTTCACCATGTTGGCCAGGCTGGTCTCGAACTCCTGACCTCAAGTGATCCGCCCACCTCAGCCTCCCAAAGTGCTGGGATTACAGGTGGGAGCTACCGTGCCCGGCCCATTGGTGCTTCTTAACAACAGGGTTGAGTTGCAAGTTCCATCCTACTTGCTGTCCTTGTCCCCTCTGCAATTTCACATGGATTTACTACCACTGGGGCAAGCTGAAAAGCCAATCCAAGTGTCTGCGGGTATTTCACACACCTAGTTTCATTTCTGCCGCTGCAAATCCAGCTGAACAACAGAACATATTTTTCCTCCAAAGATCAACACACCGCCCTCCTCCGAGCAGACATTTGCTCTTTCCCCTCCCACTAGATCTTGGATTTGGGCAAACCTCGGTAAACACTGGGCCTCTGCAAGCCTCAGAATGAAAACTGTAGGGAATGGAGAGGGACCTCCCCGCCCTCCACTTGACACAGCTTCTGTTTACGCATCAGGATAAACCGAGAAATGGGGATAAATTGTTTAGGAAAATATATCTGTAACGTCCTAACCATTTTCATTCATTCGTTTTATTGTGACATTTATTACAGGAACTTCCGGGTCAATTTTCCTTTCGCATAGACACCAATGTGCCCACCCCTTGCCACGCCCCCTTCCTCCCACGGCTGGGTGGTCTGGCTGGCGGGGGCGCTCATAATTACCTCTGGAAACGAGTCCGTGCATGGCTGAGACTTCCCAGCCAATGACCTGGCCCGACCATTTTTCTTTATGCGTGTTTTTTTTTCCTGCTAGGTTTTGCCTGCACAGCTTGTAGGATCTTGTTCATTGGATGCTGCCACTGAAAAACTGATCAAAAGCCATATGCTGCTCATGTTTCCTAATACTCTTACACCTTTAAAGTTGGGGATACGGAGGGGAAGGTCTCACAAAAGGCAGTTGGTCTGCTGGTTCCTGGCCAAGGCGAGCAATGGAGGATCCAGAAAAACTTGGCCCCAAAGGGTCTGAATTCTCGGAGGGGCTAGTGGCAGCCACAGGCCCGGACCACCATGTTTCTGTATTTCTTCAGGATGACGTTGGAGCTGTCATCAAAGTAGAGGACAGAGATGGCATTGAGCTGTGTGGGCGCACAGCAGGGCTTGGGCACCGTTTCCGGGTTGATGAAGTGGACCTGAAACACACACCAAAACATGGGTAGTGGTGAGAAGCGGTGAGTCCTTCTAACTGGCCTCCACGTTTCTATAAAGAAACGTCCTGTCTGGGCATAATGAATGACTGCAGGTGACACTCCCCAAGCCAAGCACTCCCTGTTCTAAGCACTTTACATGGACAACTCAGTTCTGGGATTATCCCTGTTTTGCAGACAAGGGAACCAAAGCATAGAGGTCTTCACACTATACAGTGGGGAAGGAAGGGGCCAGATCCAACATTCAGGACCAGGTAATTCTCTGTTGGGGAACTGCCCTGTGCACTGTAGAATGCTGAATGGTGTCCCTGACTTGGACCCACTAGAAGTGCTCCATCTGGCTCATGGACTTCTCTGCACCTTACAGAGGATGTGGGACAGGGACACACAGACTCAAACGCCTATGAGTGCCACATGAGTGCCACTGATGAGCAAAGCAGACCGAGGTAAGACAATAGGGAATAGTGGGGACTAAGGCAAACTAAGGGAAGAGGCCGCCACTCAACCTAAGTTGACGGCAGCCAACCAAGATCAGTGTTAGCAGATCTGCCACGTGTTCAAGACAGGCCAGAGATTCCACTGTCCTGTTGTTTTTAATGTGAAACTTCTGGGTTTCCAGCAACTGTAGGTGCCAGGCAAGAGCATCAGTGACTGGCACTCTGTTCACAGCCTCCAGGCTGTGACCGCTGACATAGGCCAGCATGCTTTTTACACAGTTTATGATGGACAATTTCAAACTCTTACACATTCATACCCTTCCCCACCTGCTCCACCTTGAACGATTTTAAAGCAAATTCCAGCCATCAGCTCATTTCCTCTGGAAGCATTTCATCAGGACTCTCTAGAAGACAGTTGCCCCCTTTTAAACATGACCACAATTGCATCATTTCACAACCCCTGGAGAATTCACTTTGATCCTGCAGATGTCTGGTGAAATACTGATGGAAGTAGGTGCACACAGGGCGATGGCGCTCCTGTTCCATGGGCTATGAAGGCAGGGGTTGGAGAAGGATAGAGATGTGTCCCCTGGCAGCCGGGGAGACATGCCTGGCACCTTCCAGGGGATACCGGCACAGCACAGCTCATCCAGGCCAGGGAACAGGTTGGGGGAGGACTCTTCTGTTTCCAGCCTAAGGACCTTCAATCCCAAGTAGGGCTTTGGAGTTTACAATTGAGGAGGGGAGCGAGGGCTTTGGAAAACCAATGCTTAAAAAAACAAACAAAGAAACAAAAACCGCTGCCCTCAAAGAACAGAACCAAATGAAAGGGATAGATGAGATTTTTCTCCAGGACTTAACACACAGGACAGGGACAAGAAACGAAGGAGGCAGATTACTAAATGAAAGGAGGGAGTAGTCCCAGTAGTGAGCTCTCTGTCACTAGAAGCATTCAAGGCAGGGTGGATGATCAGTTGGCAGGAAAGGTTCAGATGATGTCCATGGCAGGAAGCTACATAACCAAGGTCCTTGAACCTTGGATTCTAAGCAAAAGAACAAAATCCCTATCGTTCTTATCAGTATGGTTGCTGTTGGCAGAGCAGGGATGACACCTACTGAGTGTCGCCACGTGCTGGGCACGTTAATCTCATTATCACATGGAATCTTCTTGGTGACCCCACTGAAATTTAACTTGAAATGGCCCCAGGGGTCCCCACTCATCTCTCCACCCCATTATCCTGCTGGCCCGCTTCTGATCACTCTGCCCCTTACTGAAATTTCTCATCTGTTTACCTATTCCCTCTACTGGAAAAGGAAACAGGGCCCAGTGCTCTTAGGCACAGTAACCAGCACCCACAATACTACAAGCATCCTCAAAGGAGCCCATACAACTTTTAGTTACTTTAAAAATTAGGAGAAATAAATGAACTTCAGGGTCGAAGATTATACTCCTCTTTATACCAAACCAGTCATAAAGTACAATTTTTGATTTTTTTTTTAATGGGGCAAGGGGCCCCTGGAAGTCATGACATGGCAATGGGCTGACATCTACTCAGGCCCCAGCTAGGAGGCAGCAGGATCTGGTGGCCCCGCAGCCTGCCCGGCCCAGGTGACCACACCCCAAGATGACGTGACACCCACCAGCGTCTGCACGATGGCGTGGTTGGTGGCGTTCATGTAGGAGTTCAGAGGGAAGGCACACTCCCCCTCACAGTAGTAGGCGGCGTAGCCTTCAGGCGCGATGATCCAGTCCTGAGGAGGAGAAGAGAGTGTGGGAAACCATGCAGAAGGCCTGAGCCACAGCATCCCAACCCCCATGCTGGCCAGAAGCCACCACGCCAGGCTCACGACCCAAGGTTGAAGGTTCAGACCATGCCTTCTGAGCAGCAGGGGGCCCAGCAGGGGCAGGAAACGTGGGTGGCCTCTCATGGTCCCAAAATAATGGAAAGGAGGACCACTCTATAGTCTTGGCCTATAGTCCAAGCTACTTAGGACACTGAGTGGGAAGACGGCTCAAAGCTGCAGTGAGCTATGATCACACCACAGCACCCCAGCCTGGGTGACAGAGCAAGACCCCATTTCTAAAAAAACATAAAATAAAAATGAAGGAAAGCCCCACGGGGCTTGGCTGATCCTAAAATGGACATCCGTGGCTGTGTCTTCTGGACAGAACGCGGCACAGGAAGGAGCCTCCAGTGTGAGGCAATCATCAGCTCTATTCCCACTAGGTGGTCACACACTGGCAGTTCACCTTAAACAAACCTCCATGCCTCGGTGTGCCCACCTGCCAGAGAGGCTAATAACTCATAATGGCATCACCCATGCTGGCTCCAGGTGAGAATTCAGTGACAGTGTAGATAGGTATGTACACTGGTCAGTAAGGGATCCATGTATCATCCTTGCCTCTATGGTCTGGGTGGCACAGAAATGTTGCCCAATAATCAATATACTCCTCAGTGATGCTTAAGCACATGGAATCTTCCAGCAGAGGCCCCTGGAGTTTGGGTTCTGTCCCAGCAGCAGGTGGATATGGTCATCAGTCCTGAGGGCAGGCTCACAGGAAGGCTCAGAACTGGCTGTGCGCATGTACGCCCTGAGTGTGTCTGGGCATAATCCCCAGGGAAGATTCTGGACTCTCCCACTGAACTACAAGCTCCCTGAGGGTAGAATAACACCAGTTGCCCTGATGACCTCATGACAATACCCTCTCCAGGGATATCTGAGCCCCACAGGGCAGACACATTGCAGTGTTCATCGCTGCATCTCCAATCCAGTACCTAGAACAGGGCCCAGAACGCTGCAGATGCTGCACGACTGCTGAATGAGAATCACACCAGAGCTCACGGCAGGTGGATCACATGACCCTCACTCTTCTCCTAGGATTCATCCCCTGCCTTTTGCCTCACTCCATGCGAATGGCTCCAGAGGGGGCAGCCATGTGCCAGTAACATGACCCCACCCCTAACACAGTTGACTGGTTCAGGAACAAGCGCCTGAACCAAGCTGGGCAGATCCGTCCCTCCCGTGGGAATGGGAATGGGGTAAGTGAAGACAGAGGGCAGAGGGGGAGATGGCTCCCCAGGTATCTACATTCAAACACACGGCCCGGCATCATCTTGAGAAGCAGCCAGCCAAGGGATGGGAATGAGGTGCATGCAGAGAATGGGGTTCAGAGTCCAAAGTGTTTGGGTTCCTGGTTCGAGTTCAAGTCTCAACCACATTTCTGCTCTTGGATTTCATGAGGCCTCCCTGTATCCTTAGCCCAAGTCCCCTTCCCTAGTGAGGCCACGTGATACCGGAGTCTTAACTGGCAGAGATGAGAAACAGGACCAAGCACAGACCCGCTGCCTCGTGGGAGCTCACGCCAGAGGCCCCACGCCCAAGACAGACCCAGCCAGCCCCTTACCTGCCAGCCCAGGTCTCGGAAGCTGACATACAGCTCGTGCTTCTTACAGGCCTGCCTCTGGTCGCTGCTGCTGTTCTCTGCGTTGACAAGGAAGTGAAGAAGCAGAGCCCAGTGAGGAAAACACACACACACACGTCAAAGTTCCCTCCATCTTAGGCAGTGATGTGAACAGCAACGAAGCACAAATGGCTGGGGGGTAAATTTCCTGATTCAAAAGCCAGTTCAAGGGTCTAGCTGCCTTAAAACTCATTTCTACCCCCAGCAAAGGCCCTACTAAGGGAGGTGCCAATGCCCCCATTCCTCTCTCACACAGTCTTATCCCACAATACTTTCTGGAACCTTCTGCAGACACTGGTTTCTTTTATACACGTGTGTTGTTTAAATGCTGACATCTGCCTGGATTCCATAAGGGAATCAAACCCCATCCACCTCACACAAGGCCACTGCAGGGGCCCTGCTCAAAGAGATCTGCTTATGAACAACCTCAACTTGTGAGGCCCCAACACACTCATCCCTCTGCAGGGGCAAGAGGATGCGGGACAGGGCCTGGGACAAGCACCCATCACCACCACCAGCAAGAAGAAATGAGACAGCAGAGAGTCAAAACCTGATGACCTTTCAAAAAAAACACTCCCAAGGTTTCTTTGAGTAGTGAAAATTATACACTGGGGTTTTCCAGAACTATGTAAGTTTGTAAGCATTTGGGTCAGGGCCTGAGCACTTGTAAACATTGCAGAAGTTTCTGTCTGTCTGTCTGTCTCTCTCTCACACACACTGCAACCTTCCTTCCACCCCACAACAGAGGGATTGCTTTTTTCTTAGTCATGACCTGTCTTTCCTCCACCTACAACTTCCCAGGGGCTCTCTGTCATACTCAGAGCAGGGCCCAGGCTGTGCCTGTGGCCCACAGGGCCGGGCGTGCTCTGACAACTGATTGACCAAACACCAAGCTCACTCCCACCGCAGGGCCCTTGCATGTGCCGTTTCCTCCACCTGCAATGCCCCTTCCTGCAATCTTTGTTGTGTCTGGCTCAAGCCTCAGTTCCAATGTCACCTCCTCAAAGAGGCTTTGTAAAGTCACTATTAGATCCCCAAAGCTAAGCTCATCAGTGCACATCGTGTCCAGGAGTCAAGAAGTGGTTCGGGAAGGGCAAGTGACCCAACACAAACTAAAAGACATGGGGACTTCTGGAAAAAGTTTCCACGTTCCTAAGAAAGACCCATGGAGAGACATTCATTCTCTTCCTCCTACTGCCC
Source organism: Pongo pygmaeus (assembly GCF_028885625.2). Taxonomy (NCBI): domain Eukaryota; kingdom Metazoa; phylum Chordata; class Mammalia; order Primates; family Hominidae; genus Pongo; species Pongo pygmaeus. The sequence continues at coordinate 59,851,329 of NC_072394.2, forward strand.
AGGAGCAAAAAATAATGAAGCCCCCCTTGGCTGCCCCCATGGCCAACTATAGCTGCGGCCTTGAGAGGAAGCAGCACTGAAGATGGTGGGGTGGGGCAGAAGGAGCTGGGGCTCAGAGGACACTGTTGAGCTCCTGGATCAACCAACCCTAATGTCCACCCAACCTTGGCTCTGCGGGCTGATGAATTTTCTACTGGTTGAAGCGCATTTGACTTGGGTTTCTGATATCTGCAGCCAACCCTCAACCCACCCCAGCTGGCCGCCCTGTGAAGGCTCATCCCACATAGAAAATGGCAGTCCGCTTGAGCCCAGGTGTCACCCTTAGAGGTGTAGACCCTGGAGCACAGTCAGCCTCTGAGTGGAGTATAACTCGTGAGTCAAGACCAGGTCCTGGGGACTGCTCCAGCTCTGGAGTCAAACCCCAGCTCTCCTAGATCTTGGACTCCTGGTTTGCAAAATGAAGAGAGCTCCTATACCTCCTGGGGTAGCCTTGAGTGTTCATGGCAGTTTCATATTTTATTCTTCTTCTTCTAGCCCACTTGTTAGGGAAATTTGAAACTACGCACATTCTCCATTCACACACACACACCTGTTAACTGTTTGAATGCATGGCTCTTTCCTCCACACCCACTACATGCCATTAGGGTATATGTCAAAGAGTGGAACACCACTTAATTTTTGGCTTTTCTCTGATTCATGAGAATTCTACCTGCATGGCTTCTAGGATGATGAGAAATGGTAAGATAAGGACATCGCTGAACTCCCTTCCCTGAGCCTTACTTTCTTCATGTGTAAAATGGGTGGGACAGGAGTGGTGCAGTAAGCTAGCCTCCCATGGACCATACACTGCAAATTAGGACACCTCCTCAGACACAGACTGGACATTCTGTTGGTCCTAGAAACCTTCAGTGTGCCTTAGCTACCCCATGGCTGAGAACAATTCTGGAATGAAATGGGCTGGAGGCAGTGAGCCAAGAGTGGAAAGCAGAAAGAAGGAGAAAGAAGAGGGTTGAGGAGGAAGGATGCAGGAGAGGGGAGAATAGCATGGAGAGCACAGAAGGAGTCAGGAACCGGCCTCCAAGGCTCAGGCCGAGACAGGAGCATCATGCTCCCTGCTGGGGACTGAAAAGCAGGCGGCTTTGGTTTTCATCAGCAATTTTTTTTTTTTTTTTGAGACAGAGTCTTGCTCTGTTGCCCAGGCTGGAGTACAGTGGTACAATCTTGGCTCACTGCAACCTCTGCCTCCTGAGTTCAAGCGATTCTCCTGCCTCAGCCTCCTGAGTAGCTGGGACTATAGGCACTCATCACTATGCCCAGCTAATTTTTGTATTTTTAGTAGAGACGGGGTTTCACCATGTTGGCCAGGCTGGTCACAAACTCCTGACCTCAGGTGATCCACCCACCTTGGCCTCCCAAAATGCCATTTTTGAATATATCTATTTATACGGATATAAAATTTATCTATAGTTCAGAAAAGCAATGTGGAAACATATGCACACCAATAAGGAAATTACATTTAATTGATTATAACTGAATCACATGTGTGTTTAGACCTGGTCCTGAGGAGACACTCGAGACTCTCTGTGAAGCGAACTCGGTGAAGGCCGGGGCGGGGCCGGTGGGCTCCAGGCTGTGGGGCAGGAGCGCTTGCCCCTGGGTGCCCTGCCCTCGCGGCCTGCATGCCTTGTGGAGTCACTCATTCATTCAGCCATTGCTAGGGGCTGCTTCCTGGTGTGCAGGCATGAGATGAGTCCCAGGTGTAAGACAGCAAAGCCCTGCCACTCAGGGGCTTTTCCAGAACGAGAGGCGGGTCATAGATAAGTGAGTGCACATGACTTACATGGAGATGAGAGCTACAGAGGAAAACAAGGCAGGAGAAGCTGGAGTGAGTGGGCATGCTGCCGGGGGTACCAGCAGGCGCTCTTCTGAGGAGGTGACATGTGGGTAAGAACCAAAAGGAAGTGAGATGGGGGGGGGGAGGAATCCAAGGGTGAGGCATTCTTAAATGAGGATGCTGAGCAGTGGGGACGAGGCGCCCTCCATGCCTGAGGCCGCTGGAGTAGCATCGGACAGAGGATCAGAGGCAGGTACTGAGCCCGGCAAGGAATGAGGAAGTTGGGGCCTGGGTCAGCAGACAGCATGGGCGGAGGGAAGATCTGCGCGGCTGGAACCAGCCCCAAGGCTCAATGCTGCAACGGGGTGTTCAGAGTGGATGGAGGCAGCCAGGGGGAGCCCAGAGGCCCCTGGTCCCCACCCTCAGTGGTGGAGTAGCAGGGCTGAGAGAGAGAGAACCAGCTCTGGGGCAGCAGGAACCTCCCCAGGGCCAGGGTGTCCTCAACACGAGAAGGTCAAGGTCAAGAAACCATCAGGGAGGAGCCCAAACAGCTGGACTCTATAGCCTGCCCTCTAGAGCACACGACACCAAGCAGAAACCTAAGATAGCCTTCATGGCTGTGGCATTGCCCAGGGCCACAGGTAGCCATGCCCCTCCACAAGCCTCCTCCCTCTTCCGTATGGGGAGGCAGAAGGCAGGGCAGAGGAGAAGGAACATCCCCTCAGCTCAGGGATGTGTCGGGTGAAGCTGCTAGCTCGAGCCAGGGACATTGCTGACTCCGTGGTGTCTGGAGTCAAGGAGGATTCTGAAGCTGTGTTCAGGCTCCGTCAGAAGGAAGTCCCATGATCTATTAGCAATGTCCGTCATGAGCACAGGAGAGGCCATGATCTATTAGCAATGTCTGTCATGAGCACAGGAGAGGCCATGATCTATTAGCAATGTCTGTCATGAGCACAGGAGAGGCCATGATCTATTAGCAATGTCTGTCATGAGCACAGGAGAGGCCATGATCTATTAGCAATGTCTGTCATGAGCACAGGAGAGGCCATGATCTATTAGCAATGTCTGTCATGAGCACAGGAGGGGCAAGGAGTGGCCTGAGTGCTACTTTCCCCAACCCTGTCTTAAAGCAAAGCCACGACATTTGGCGTAACTTAGTTCAAACCCAAGGCCAAACAGACCAAGGCCGAGCACAGCTCATGAAGCTAGTTGTGGTGTATGAGTGAAGCGTGGGCACTGGCCCTGCCACCAGGGACCCCAGACCCTGCTCTGTGCTTCCAGGGTTCTTTGATCATGGCTGTCCCAGCAGAAAGTGGCCGGAGCTCCTGTGTATCCTTAGGACTTATTAGCAGGAAAGCAAGGAAAGGAAACGAAGGAGAGACTCCCAGCTCCTCTGTCCCTCCAAGCCTGCCCCACCCGCCCCCAAGCAACAGAAAGTGAGCAGGAGACAGCCCGGACGCAAGCACCGGGATTCATCCACCTCCTCAACCCCCTGCCTGGGCCGCAGACAAGTCAGGACTGGTGCTCAGGCTCAGCTCCCGCCCCTAAGGGTCATCTGGCAAAGGCGGCTGCTTACCAGGGAGCTGGGTCCAAACGTGGGTGGGGAGAAGGAAGTGCAGGGACCCAGTTTCTCAACCCCAAACCGCACCATCTGAAGAGCACGTGAAGCCCCGGGGTAGGGGGCTGGCGGGCAGGAAAGCGAGCTCCGCGTGGGGTGGCGTGCCGGAGCATGTGCCCCCGCCCCAGCACACACAGGGCTGCTGAGAGATTCAACTTGTGTGGCCCCACGACAGGGCTCCAGCCCAAAACCGGGGGGACGAGCGATTCAAAGGGGCAGGCACACAGGCGTACACACTCACACTCACACTGAAGGACTGTGGCCTAAGCCTAGGGTGGGGTCCAGGCCTCGGTATTTTTATTTTATTATTTTTTTCTTAACTTCCAGGCAGGTTTTAGAAGAACTTCAAACAGGGCCACGAGCGATCCGCGGGAAGGAGGCAGGTTCCCAGCAATGAATTTCTGCCACGGGAAACAGTGAGAGCCCCGTCCTGGGGACTGTGTAAATGGAGACTTGGTGGGGCTTTGATGAGGAGGCGGTGGGGAAAATCAGATTGAATTCTAAGCCAGCGAGGCCTAGTTCCTCACCCCTTCATTATCCAGGTGCACCCGATGGAGCTCCAAGACACGGAAGTCTTTGCCGGATGCAGTTTGCCTGCACTTCCTGCCTGGATGATCTGTAACATCCTCTAAGGAGTCTCCGGGCTCCAAGCACCCCCTGGGCACCCACCCTGTTCCTCACCTTTCTTAGAGCAGCCAGAATGATCTTATCACCTACACCCCACACCATACCCTGAATCTCTGCAAAGACTTCTGAACATGCTTGGCATGAAGTTCAAACTCAAGATGTGGCTCCCAAGAGAATGCCTGACCCACGCACCCTCACTCCCCTCCCCTGCTTCAGCCCCCACAGCCTCCTCCCCACTCCCCAAAGGTGCCAGGAAACCCCACAGCACAGGCCTCTGCCCCTGCAGGTCCCACAGCCCAGAGCATCCTCTCCGGACCAGCCTGGCCTCGTGGGCACCCACTGGGCCCAGAGCTCTCAGCTCTCTCGCCACGAAATCTTGTCTGCAGCCCTCGGGATGGGCTGCATTCCCTAGGCACCACCCTGACTCTGGGCCTGTTACTATGTATGGATGTGAATGGCAACCCCCTCCTTCCTGTCCTAAATTAACACCCCCAAGGGCAGCCTTTGTGTGGGTGTTCGGCATTGAACCCCAGCCTTCAAGAGTCCAGCATAAAAGAGGCTTCAAATACAAATGAAGGAATTCAGTTGGTTTTTGATTTGGGAGATCACAGACCCCTTTGAGAAACCTGGAAAAATGGATCCACTGCCAGAAAAGAAAATACACAGAATCCCTACACACTCTGGGCCACGCAGACCCACTGAGGTCCATCTGGGGGCCCCAGGACACCCAACAGGGGTCAGGAAGCCTTGTCTTTAAAAAGGCCACCAACCCCGCTGACCTGCCTTCTCCCTTGAAAAGTAAAATGAACATAAATTTCAAGCTAGGCTAGGTGAGGAGGAAGAAGCTATTGGCACTAAAGGGTTAATTTGGGGGTGGGGCTGCTGCTGTCCCCTCGCCAGGACCTTTCTCAATAGCCCCCTGCTCCCCTTGGGTGCTTCCTGGGACCAACCGCAGGCCCCGGAGCTGATAAGCAGCTAATAGCTTCCCACATGGTGGCAGGGCAGGTTTGCACCTCAGACCCTTTTCTGCCTTGTGATCAGCCTGGAGCCAAGAAGGCTGCAACTCCTGAGCCGGCTCCCAGATGGTTGTGTCCCAGCTCCTTAGCAGGATGACAGAAGCACTCTGAGGAGGCCGGGGGCAGTAGCTCATGCCTGTAATCTCAGTACTTTGGGAGGCCAAAGCGGAAGGATAGCTTGAGCCCAAGAGCTCGAGACCAGCCTAGGCAATATAGGGAGGCCCCGTCTCTGCAAAAAATAGCCAGGTGTGGTGGCATCCATCTATAGTCCCAGCTACCTGGGAGGCTCAGGCGGGAGGATTGCTTGAGCCCGGGAGGTCAAGGCTGCAGTAAGCCATGCTCACACCACTGCACGCCAGCCTGGGCAATGGCGTGAGACCCTGTCTCTAAAAAAAAAGAAAAGAAAAAGAAAATCACTTTGCCAACAAAGATGTATTCTTTCCTATCGCTGCTTTAACAAATTAACCAAGCAAATTATCAAAACAATACAAACGGATTATAGCTCTGTGGCTCTGAAGTCCAGCACCAGTCTCAGCAGGTAAATGCAACTGGGGGCTCTAGGGGAGGATCCCTTCCTTGCCTTGTGCAGCTTCTCCAGGCCACCCGCATCCCAGGGCTGGTGGCCCCGCTCATCTCCACCCCTCTGTGCTCACGTGGCTCCAACCACAGCTCACAAAGGCTCTCTCCTGTAAGGACTGATGGGACCACCCTGCTACACAGAGCCTGCATATTGGAAGCCCAGCTGATTAGCACCTGTGATTCCAAGGGCAGCCGTAACTCCCCTTTGCCCTGGAGGGTGACACATTCACGGGTTCCAGAGATTAAGACACTGGCATCTTGGAGAGGCTGTTGCCCTGCTCATTGCAAATGGCTTCCCGAAGAGCCAGAGAAACGGCACCCCCAGGCAGCAGCTTCCCTGGCCGGCGGGATGGGATTGGGGATAGGGAGCAAACTGGGCTCCTTGGATCTGGGGGGATGTCACCCCTCCAGTCCACTGGAAAATGGTTTGTTGTGAGGTTCATTGATTTGAAGCTTTGGTTTTAGTCTGGGAGGGGTCCAGATGCATCTTCCGGCAGACTTGACTGACAGTGCATGTGCAGGGGGCGTGAGCCAGGCAAGGGGTGTGGGAGGGCTGCCCACAGACACCCACGGTGCCAGCAGGGCTGCTCCAGGCCAGCCCACCTCCAAAGCTCAAAACCAGAATGCACCTTCTTGGGATCCCAGCACCCCCAGGCCACCAGAGGCTGTCAATGTCGGTTTCCCAATCAGCCTATGGGGAAAGGGATTGCACCCCAGCCGCAGCCCCAGTGCCCGGGACAAAGCCAGGCTCCTGTGGGGCCTCCACAAATGCCTGGTGAATTGTCAGAAAGCACCCAATGGGATTGCTGGGGACATCGAAGTTCATCCAGGCCAGGCAGATGGCCCCGGCAATGCCCAACAGGGAAGAGGGCCTGGGGCAAGGGACAACGCAGACCCCAGGGGCCCAATCCCAGGGCTGCCAGTTACCTACACTGTGCCCTTAGACGAATGACTTACCCTCTTTGAGCCTCAGTTTTCCCCTCTGTGAAGTGGGAGGCCATCTACCTCAGAGCCTCAAGAACCACACAACGTGATGGGCTAAAAGCTGTCTGCTCTAGAGGACCTGCAGAGCGCGACCTCCTGGAAGTCTCCTTCGCACAATGCGTTAACTTTACTTATACTTACTGTTAATGTTTGATTTGCTTGCAATGAAAATATTATCTTTTTTTTAAAACTTATCGTAAATAAACATTTCAAACAAACTGAAAAGTATCGCAAATCATGTATTTTTAAAAAACCTACCACCTAGCCGGGTGCAGTGGCCCATGCCTGTAATCCCAGCACTTTGGGAGGCCAAGGCAGGTGTATCACTTGAGGTCAGGAGTTTGATACCAGCCTGATGGACATGGTGAAACCCCGTCTCTACTAAAAATACAAAAATTCGCTGGACACAGTGGTGCACACCTGTAGTCCCAGCTACTCGGGAGGCTGAGGCTAAAGAATCACTTGAACCTGAGAGGCAGAAGTGGCAGTAAGCCAAGATCGCACCACTGCACTGCAGCCTGGGTGACAGAGTGAGACTTCGTCTCAAAAAAAAAAAAAAAAAAAACAAAGTGTGTATATATATATCAAGTATTAAAGTTTGCCATGAATTTAAAATATTTTTCATTTATGAAATAAAGATACAGCAAACTCTTCTACCTCCCCATTTTTTCCTCCCCCTCCCTTCCATGGGGTAGGCCCCCCGGGGGTCTTCCCATCCATGTTTCAGGGTCTTCCTTCATCTCTGTGTAGCTGCAAGTGCCGCCATTGTTCTGTTCATTTAAATATTTACATGCTTGGCATTGTGTTATACGAATGCTTTGCTACTTGCATTTCTAAGCTAGTTTATTACTTTTACAGAATTAAGATGTTCTGTGTAGGGGGGGATTTGGGGGTTTTCTTCCTGCTATATTTGTTCCAGAGCCATCTGGTGAGCACCTGAATGGATTTTGAGTCAGTCCCCTGCCGGGTCCCACTGGGGCCCTGCTGGGTTCCTGTAATCCCTCCCACCTGGGTGTACCTGCCACGTTGGCCATCCGCAGGGCTTCCTGGTTCTTGGGCGTCTTGGAGCGGTTCTGGCTGCGCTGTTTGCTCCCCGTGGACCGGATGCTGCGGAAGTGGACCTCCGTGGCCTTGAAGAAAGCCACCATGAAGGGCTGCTTGTTCTGGGGCCCGTGCCGCCCAATCAGGCCCGCCAACTTGGGGTTGATGCTCTGCCCTGGACAGGAAGCAGCCAAGTGCACAGAAGAGTAGTTACAGGAGGGCCATGAGCGGGACAGGGCTGCACAGATGCTATGTCTCCCGGTTCATTCATGAACTCCTTATTCCTCCATCCAGTAAGTATTTATTAAGTACTCACTCTAGGCCAGGTACCATTTAAGGAACTTGGAACACAACTGCGAAAGCAGCCAAGAAAACATCCTATTCTCTGGGTTTCCATGCAAGTGGGGAAGGCAGGCAGGAAATATAAGGGGTGGGGAACCAGGCTGAGGGCTGCGGAAGGTGGCAAGCTAGCGAACCCCATAAGTGCCATTCACATTCCATTGGCCAAAGCAGGTCGTGGTATCTGCCTAATTTCAGGGAGTTGGGGGGCAATCTTGCTCCATGCCAGGGAAGGTGGGAGCAACTGCAAACAACCCTAATGACTACAGGGACCATCTGAGCAGAGATCTGGGTAACAGTGAGTGAGGGGGCCCAATAGATGTTTGGGAAGAGTGTATTCCAGGCAGAGGGAACTGCAGAGGTGAATGCCCGGAGGCAGGAGCAAGGAGGGTGGGTTCAAGGGGCAGGGGTGAGTAGCAGGGACAACTGGGAGGGGCAGTAGGGGCACGAGTCAGGTCGGGTCCTATGGGCAACATGAGCACCTGCCTCAGCCCAGTGTCCTGCGTTGCTGGTGTTCCCTAAAATTCACACACACACGGAACCTCAGGATGTGACCTCATTTGGAAGCAGGGTCTTTGCAGATGTGCTGTCATCAGTTAAAATAAGCTCATACGGGATTAGGATGAGTCTTAATCCAGTGACTAGTGTCCCCATAAGAAGGCCACGTAAAGACACGGATGCAGACAGCCCGGGGAAGACAGAGGCCATGAAACACCAAAGATTGCCAGGAGCCTCTGAGGCCAGAAGAGGCAAGGAGGGATTCCTCCCTAGAGCCTTTGTAAGAGGACAACCCTGTGGCACCTTGCCTTTAGACTTCTTGCCTCCAGACTGTGAGACAATAAAGCCCTGTTGTTTCAAGCCACCCAGTGAGTGGAACTTCGCATCCAGGGCCCTGGTCAGACACCAAGGCGCTCTGCAAGAAGTAAGAACCACTAGGGTGGGACTTTCAGTGGTTTCTATAAGGCCACTCAGGCTGCCCCTGGAGAGCCGACTGCAAGGGTCAACCTGGAAGCAGGGAGACCAAGTGGAGGCAACAGAATGGTCCACGTGGGAGGTGACGTGAGACTGGACCCAGGGCAGTGGGGAGGGAGGCTGGTGAGAAACGGCCAGATCCTCAAGAGTTCATTTTTAAAATCCATCTTTAGAATTTATTTTGGTTTTAACTTTTTGTTGTGAAATGATTATAGATTCACAGGAAGTTGAAAGTCGATGTACAGGGAGGTCCCAAGTGCCCTTCATCCAGTTTCCCCCAAAGGTGACGTCTCAAATAACAAGAACACAGCCTCCAAACCAGGAAAGTGGCAGATTTAGGACTGAATTTGGGAAGGTATTATAAAAGGTGTGAGAAAAAGGGGAGTCTCATGAGACTGGCATGCTCTTGGTCCAAGCCCCTGGAAGAAGGGAGGGGCTGTTTACCAAGGTAGGGAAACTGAGGCAATGGAGCATAAGCTGGGAAATAGAGGGTGGAAGACAAAATGCAGTTTGGTTTAGCAGATATTGTCTGAAATCCCTACTTGACACCAAAAGGAAGGTGTCAGGTGGGCAGAAGGTGTCAGAGGTCTGGCCTAGGCTTGATCAATTGATCAATTGGAAGAGATGAGCTCTGGGCTAGTGAGGGAGGGAGCCGGGCCCAGGCAGGTTCAAAGCACTGCCTCTGTCACTTAATGCACAGCTGGGGCTCAGGGCAGAGTTTTGCACACCCTAAGTGCTCAATAAATGCTAGCTCAGGGCAGAGCTTTACACACCCTAAGTGCTCAATAAATGCTAGCTCAGGGCAGAGCTTTGCATACCCTAAGTGCCCAATAAATGCTAGCTCAGGGCAGTGGTCCAGACAGTAATGTAAGCTTGGGCATCCCTAGTATAGAGATGGCATTTAAAGCCAGAAGACCGGATGAGCTCGCCTGGGGAACGTGTGTACAGCCTGACAAGCAATGTGAAGGTGGCCTCTGTGTTCCACTGAGAGGTCAGGGGAATGCAACGGAGACTGTGCAGGAGTACCTGGTAAGGAAGGATCTGGAAGATGCTTGGGCAGGAAGAATGGGGACACCAACAGGGTATGGGGTCCCGGAAAACAGGGGAGAAGTAGAGGGAGCAAACTCCGTGTCCTGTGCTCTGCAGATGGACTTAAGAATACACTGTCTATCCACTGGCTTTGACAATGATGAAGTCATTGGCAAATATATATGTAATACCATGTCTGGGGGTGATGAGTATTTCAAAGCCAAAAATAAAGCATCCAGTGGAAACAAAGCCTGTTTTACTCATGACAGCACAAGCTCAGAGAAGCTGAATAACCCACCCAGGGATACCCGGCTTGGAAGCAACAAAGCAGAATCTGAACCCAGATGAGGATGACGGGGAGTTGGGAGGCTGAGCCTCTGCAGATATGGTGCCCCCAAGTTAGGTGGGAGGGGTCAGAGGCCAGCAAAAGCGATGGGCCCGTTCACATCTGGAATTAACTTCACCTGGAGTCCCCCAGACGGGCCAGAAGTCAAGAAACCCAGCCTCCCAGGACCAGATCGGCACCAGGGGGTTCACTTTGGTTTTTTAACAACTAGTGTTTAAAACAACAAATTTCCCCCCACCCGCCGCTATTTTACCTTAACCCCCTTTAACGTTTGGCTTTCCTGCATTCTTGAGCGGGGTTTCCCGGAGTTCACCCATCTATAATTTGAATGGTTCTATAAAAGAAACCATTAAAGCTGAGCCCCTAGGAATTGTGTTTCCCCCCCAGAAAGCTTTTAGGGTAAAATAAAAATGCCTGGCCTGAAAAGCTGATGCTGTTCCAGATACCTTAAATCCACGCGCTGCAAAAAGTCTCTCTGCAACTCTGAGCGAAGGTGTCTGGCTTGCCTTGGGCAGCTGTCAGGACAGCCACATCCAGGGAGCCACAGCCTCAGCTGAGAAATGTCAGGACAGAGGGGCAAGAAGTGGGTCTCCAGGGTGTTTAAACCCGCATCTGCCACTAACCAGCCTGTGTGGGCTGAGAGAGGCAAGTTGTATGCTGGGGTCTGAATTTCCTCACCTGTAAAATGCGGATGATGCCATGAAACTCATCTGTCCCCCCTTTCCGTGATAGCCAATCAGATTTTCATTAAGGCAGTTGTGCCTTACATAGCCTCCACCCTGGCCTT